>NC_134687.1:509822858-510172441 GCF_050947455.1 Rhinoderma darwinii
AGACTCTGACCTGCGCCCTGTTGGCCAGCTGCCTTACCGCCAAGGCAGTACGGCCCAGTGGGTCCACAGACCCTTCGTGACAGTACGCTCAGGCCATGGACCCCGCTGGTCGGTTCAAGACTATGACGACGACACAGGAGATTCGAGCGGATATGCTGGACCTCCGGTCTCGACAGGACCAACTCCTCAAGGCGTTGAACATTCTTGCACGTCGGCAGGAGGCACAAGCTGCCGTTCCTCCTACTACACCTCCTGGCAATGTGGATCCTCAGTCTACACCTCTTGGCAGTATTGATCCAGGTGTTTCTTTGCCACTTCCTGACCACTATGATTGAGAAGCAAGTACCTGTCGTGGTTTGCTTAATCAATGCCAGATCCACTTCAGCTTGTATGCTAGGACATTTTCGTCTGATGGTGCCAGGGTCGCTTTCATCATTTCTCCCCTCGCCGGAAAGGCTCTTGCATGGGCGAACCCTATCTGGGAGAGACAAGGACTAGAGACCAGTGACTTACCTGCCTTCCTCCGGACTTTTCGGATGGTGTTTGAGGAGCCTGGACGGGACTCATCTGAAGCGGCCTCTTTGATTAACCTGCGCCAAGGAGACACCTCCGTGAATGAGTACACCATCCACTTCCGCACCCTGGCGGGAGAGCTCTTCTGGAACAATGTGGCTCTGGTGGCTGCATTCTGGCAGGGACTATCTTCCAGAATTAAAGACGAACTTGCCGCCCTGGATCTGCCATATACCCTGGATGACCTCATCCCTATGTCTACCCGGATTGATATACGGATCCGTGAACGCCTCCAAGAGGTTCAACGGGAGGGAGCCCTTCCTAGACTGGTCCCCACGTTGCAGCAACCCCTGCTGTCCTCAGATGTCGATCCTCCTAAGTAGTCGGTAATAACGGATCAGTATAAGTTATCTACCCAAGAGAGACAACGTAGACGCACATCTGGACTCTGTATTTATTGCGGTCTCGATGGCCATCTGGTGCGCCTGTGCCCCCAAAAATCTCAAAACCTAGGGTTGCTTGGAGTGACGACCTTGGGTAAAGATGGACTTCCGTCTAAATTGTCCATACCTATGACCATAGTGTCCGGCGAGAGAACGCATCAGGTCTCTGCGTATCTGGACTCTGGATCCGCTGCTAATTTCATCCGCAGAGATCTGGTGGACCTTCTGCAATTGCCCACCACCCCTGTGGATAGCCCTTTGACAGTTGCTTCAGTAAATGGACTACCTCTGCCAGGTCCTGTTATAGCTGTGACCAAGCGACTGAGGCTCCAAGTGGGAGCTCTTCACTCCGAACTTCTGTCTTTCTATGTCCTGCCCAAAGCTGTTAACCCTGTGTTGCTGGCCTGCCTTGGCTCCGTCTGCATGCCCCAGGACTGGACTGGACTGGAATTCTGGAGAGGTTCTCCAGTGGGGCCCTGAGTGTCAAGGTCGTTGCCTGGTGCGGATTCGTTCGGCTCAGCCTTTGCTGCCTTGGTCATTGGCAGGATTGCCGGGTCATTATGCTGCCTTTTCGGACGTCTTCAGCAAGAGGGAGTCGGAGACATTGCCTCCAGATCGGGCGTATGACTGCCCTATTGAACTGATTCCTGGTGCATCCCTTCCCCGTGGTAGGGTATATCCTCTCTCCTTGCCAGAGACTCTGTCCATGTCCTCCTATGTGAAAGAGAACTTAGAAAGGGGCTTCATACGAAAGTCTTCCTCCACGGCAGGAGCCGGGTTCTTCTTCGTCAAAAAGAAAGATGGCTCTCTTCTTCCTTGCATCGACTACCGTGGTCTCAACCAGATCACGGTGAAGAATAAATATCCATTGCCACTGATCTCCGAACTGTTTGATCGTATACGTGGTGCAAGTTTTTTTCCAAACTAGACCTGCGTGGGGCTTACAGCCTAGTCCGGATTCGTCAGGGTGATGGATGGAAGACTGCATTTAACACCCGTGGTGGACACTATGAGTATCTAGTAATGCCCTTCGGCCTGTGTAATGCTCCCGCGGTCTTCCAGGAGTTTGTGAATGACATTTTCCGTGACCTCCTCTGTTTGTGTTGTAGTCTACCTTGATGACATCTTGATTTTCTCCCCAGATCCTATGACGCACCAGAGACATGTCCGTCAGATTCTGCTACGGTACCATTGAAACCTCTTTCTGCACTCCAGGACATCATCCTACTGATCCTGTTTTAAAATAATCTAATAAAACTTGGAAAAAGTTTCCTTTTAACCCACATCAGCGCTGGATGCTTCTTCTCTGCTGCAATTAAGGGAGAATCGTCTGTACGCCAAGTTGGAGAAGTGCGTATTTGACAAGGATGCTCTACCCTTCCTGGGCTACATCGTCTCGAATCGAGGTCTCGAGACGGACCCTGAGAAGGTAAAGTCTGTTCTGGAGTGGCCACGTCCTCAGGGCTTGAGGGCCATACAGCGCTTTTTGGGATTTGCTAACTTTTACAGGCAGTTTATTACGAACTTCTCCTCACTGACATCTCTAACCTAAGAAGGGTATGAACGCCAAGGTGTGGACTCCCGAGGCAGAGTCCGCATTCAATAGCCTGAAGTGTGCCTTCACGCCAGCCTCTATCCTCCATCATCCTGATGTCTCTCTGCAGTTGTGATTGGTGGTGGACGCATCCCCTGTCGGTGCTGGTGCACTCCTGTTCCAGAGTATGTGGATACTTTTCCAAGCTCTTCTCTTCCGCAGAACGCAACTACTCGATTGTCGATCGGGAGTTACTGGCCATCAAATTGGCTCTGGAAGAGTGGAGACATCTACTAGAGGGCGCAGCTCATCCGATCTTGATTTTTACGGACCACAAGAATCTGACCTACCTCCAGACGGCCCAACGGCTGAACCCTCGTCAGGCCAGGTGGTCACTGTTCTTTGCAAGGTTTCAGTTTGAGCTTCATTATCGCCCGGCCGACAAGAATGTGAGGGCCGATGCCTTGTCCAGGTTATTCGAGACAGAAGACACCATTGAGAGTCCACAGAACATTATCAATCCATCTTGCATTGTCTCGGTCAATCCCCTGCAAATTGAGGACATTCCTCCAGGGAGGACTTTTGTGCGCCTGGCTGATCGTGGAAGAATCCTCCGCTGGGGAGACTCCTCTAGACTGGCAGGTCACGCGGGGTTACTTAAGACCCGGGATTTGATTGCTTGTCATTTGTGGTGGCCCACTCTGCCCAAGGATATTGTTGACTTCGTTTCTTTCTGTGCTGTATGTGCAGCCAACAAGGCCACCCTCTCCAGACCCACTGGTCTGCTCCAGCCCTGCCTGTGCCCAATGCTCCCTGGCAGTATATAGTGATGGACTTTATCACGAACCTGCCTCTCTCTGCTGGATGCAGTGCTGTCTGGGTAGTGGTGGACCGATTTTCGAAGATGGCCCACTTCGTTCCTCTGACCGGTCTTCCTTCTGCTCCTCAGTTGGCCAAGTTATTTATTCAACACATCTTCTGCCTGCACGGCTTGCCGCAGCAAATTGTGTCTGATCTGGGGGTTCAGTTCACTTCAAGGTTCTGGAGAGCCCTCTGCGGACTTCTTGGCGTGAAGCCGGACTTTTCTTCTGCCTACCATCCTCAGTCCAATGTTCAGGTCGAGAGGATCAACCAGATTTTGGAGAACTACCTACGCCACTTCATCTCCAAACAGCATGATGACTGGGTGAGAACTGCTCCCATGGGCGGAGTTCTCCTTCAATAATCATTTCGGAAACTACACCCCTCAAGGAATTCATTTATGGCTGTTGTTACCATTTTGACCCCACAGTTTTTACACAGCACGTATTTGAATTGGGCTGTGAAATTAAAAAAATTACATTTTTTCCAATAAGGTGTAATTTTTGATAAAAATGTCTTATTTTCACAGGGAACAAAATAACCCATTTTGTTGCCCAATTTCTCCTTAGTGCAGCAATACCCCATTTGTGGCGATTAACTGCCGTTTGAGCCCATGGAAGGCCTCAGAAGGGAAGGAGCGCTGTGTGTTCTTTGGAGTGCAGATTTTGCTGGATTGGTTTCGGGTGCCATGTCGCATTTGCAGAGCCCCAGAGGTATCAAAACAATGGAAACCCACCAGAAGTGACCCCATTTTGGAAACTACACCCCTCAAGGAATTAATTGATGGGTAATGTGACCATTTAGACCCCATAGTTTCTTCACAGAACTTATTTGAATTGGGCTGGGAATTTAAAAAGAAATATTTTTTTTCCAATAATATGTAGTTTTAGCTCCAAATTTCTTATGTTCACAAGAAATAAAATACTCCATTTTGTTGCCCAATTTGTACTGGGTGCGGCAATGCCCAATTTGTGGTGATAAACTGAAGTTTGGGCCCATGGGAGGGCTCGCAAGGAAAGGACCACCATTTGGCCTACTGGGGATTTTCTGGTGCGAAGTCATGTATGCAGAAGCCCCTGAGGTACCAGTACAGTTGAAACCCCCAAGAAGTGACCCCGTTTTAAAAACTGCACCCCTTAAGGCATTCATATAGAGGTATAGTGAGCATTTTGACCGGAGACATACACCCCATAAACTGTAATGTGGGTTCTCACGGGTATGGCAATACCCTCAATGTGGCTGTTATCAGCTGCCTGGGCACGCGACAGGGCTCATAAGGGAAAGATGAGGGGGATAAGATGTGCGGAGTGCATCAGAGTAAGTAAAACTGGGGTAGATTAAAAATCAAGGGATGTATGATACATTTTGAAGCACTCTTTCATACAGAGCCTTAGTTTTTCGGGACACGTGTCACATTGATATATTGTGTCCTCCCTTATCCCCCTCTTATAGCAGACTTTGTACCTCTTTTGACTTTTTTCTTTCTTGCCAGTTTGGGGAACTTCTCCTGGAAAGTGTTGCCCTGGTACGATGCGTGTGGCCTCGCTTCCAGAAGTACTGGGTGCCCCCCCTTCTTGGTCCCTAAAAATTAGTTTCTTAATAACCACCTCTTGAAATTCCAGGAAAGTTCCGCTCTGGCCTGCACATCGACGTAGCATGTACGGATTGTACAATGCCATCTGTATGATGTGCACGGCCAGCCTCTTATACCACACCGTGTGGAGCTGTAGGGCTTCAGGACTTGATCTGACAAGTCCACCCCTCACATGTACCTATTGTAGTCCAGGATGCAGTCTGGTTTGGGGGTCTCTGTACTGGTACCTCGTACAGGTACATGGGTACTGGTGTGACATCTCTCTTGTCTTGTACTTGACACACAATATGTTGCTGCTAGATTGTGCCCTCCTCTCAGCCCTTCTGAGTGTTTGCCCAATCAGAGTCTTAGGGAGGCCTCTCAGATTTCTTCTAGCAGTGCCGCATGCCGCAGGACTTCTGGAAGCGAGGCACCTGAAGAGTGGGACACTGGTATAAAAATTATCCAGGTAGAGTTGGTAACGCAGGTCCAGCAGTGGGTACACCAAATCCCACACAATTTTTGCATTAACTCCCAGTAAGGGGGGGCATTCTGGGGGCTGAGCACTGGTGTCCTTCCCTTCATATATCCTAAATTTGTAGGTATACCCTGATGCACTCTCGCACAGCTTATGCATCTTCATACCATACCTTGCCCTCCTACCCGGCAGGTACTGGCGGAATTGAAGCCTCCCTTTAAAATGTACCAAGGACTCCTCAATAGAAAAACACTTCTCGGGGGTGTATGCTTGGGAAAACCGGGCACTGAAACGTTGTAATAGGGGTCTCCGTTTATACAAACGGTCAAAACTGGGGTCGTCTTGGAGTAGGCAATGCTCATTAGGAGAAGTGAAGTATTGCCTCATTTTAATTTTTTTTAGGCTCCAGTTCAGTACTGAAGTTGCTTTGAGGGGCCTATATATTAGAAACCCCTATGAAATGCCCCATTTTAGAAACTAGACCCCTCAAAGTATTCACAACAGCATTTAGAAAGTTTATGAACTCTTTAGGTGTTTCACGGGAATTTAGAACAAAGTATAGGAGAAATTTACATATTTATATTTTTGTCAGAAAATCCTTTTTATACCATTTTTTTCTATAACCCAAAAGGTTTTACCAGAGAAACGCAACTTAATACTTATTGCCCAGATTCTGCAGTTTTGAGAAATATCCCACGTGTTGCCCTAGTACGTTAATGGACCGAAGCATCGGCCTCCGAAGCAAAGGCACACCTAGTGGATTTTGAGGCCTCTTTTTTATTAGGCACCATGTCTGGTTTGAAGAGGTCTTGTGGTGCCAAAACAGTGGAATCCCTCCAAAAGTGACCCCATTTTGGAAACTAGACCCCTTGAGGAATTCATTGTAGTTTTCTTGGGGTGCATGCAGCTTTTTGATCAGTTTTTATTCTATTTTTAGGTGGCGTGATGTCTTAAAAAATGCAATTCTACTATTGTTTTTTTATTCTATTTTTTTACAGCGTTCACCGAGTGCTATAAATGACATATTCACTTTATTCTGCGGGGCGATACGATTACGGCGATACCATATGTTTATAGTTTTTTTATGTCTTATGGCGTTTTCACAATAAAATAAGTTTTGTAAAAAATCATTAACTTTTTGTGTTGCCTTATTCTAAGAGCCAGAACTTTTTTTTTTTTCCATCAATAAAGCCGTGCGAGGACTTATTTTTTGCGCAACGAACTGTAATTTCAATCATTACCTTTTTTAGGTACATGCGACTTTTTGATCTCTTTTTATTCCATTTTTTGGGCGGTGAAGTGACCAAACAATTGTGATTGTGGTACGGTTTATTATTATTTTCTTTTACGGCGTTCACCGTGTGGGATAAATAATGAAATAATTTTGTAGTTCAGGCCGTTACGGACGCGGCGATACCAATTATGTAAAGTTTATTTGTTTATTTATCTAGTTTTATTAATAATAAAGGACTGATAAGGGAAAAAGGGGGATTTTTACTTTTATTACTTTGAAACTTTTATTTTCTTATTTTTACAAATTTTTTTGTACTTTTTTTTTACTTTATTACTTTGTCCCACTAGGGGACTTGAGGGCAGGAGGCCCTGATCGCTATTCTAATACACTGCAGTACATATGTAGTGCAGTGTATCAGAGCTGTCAGCTACTCACTGACAGCAAGCATAGTGGGTCCTAACTTTGTCAAGACCCACTAGGCTTCCGTCGATGGCATAACCGGACGCCATTGTTTGGTGTCCGGTTGCCATAGTCACCATCGCCGGGCGCTATCGTGTAGCAGGCCGGTGATGGTTGCTTAACCCCTAAAAAGCCGCGATCTCTATTTAACGCGGCTTTTAAGAGGTTAATCAGCGGGGACACAGCGATCGGTCCCCGCTGTAGGAGCTGCGGCAGCTGCTGTGCGAGACAGCAGCTGTCACAGCTCCTGTACGTGTCGGGAGGACGGCCGAAATGGCCGTTACTCCCGTGACGTACTATTTATCATTGAGCGCGAACAGGGCGGTTTCTATGACGGAATAATACGTCACTGAGCGTTAAGGGGTTAAACAACTAATATCCAACACCCTTCAATTGAGACGTACCACTAGATCCTACTGAATGTCTTCCCCTTCTCATTAGGGAAAGCCTACACATCCTAACTGCTGCCAGATGCCTCATTGCCCTCTCATGGAAACAATCTCTAGCCCCCCAACCCTCGCAGATTTATACTCTAGAATTAAGAATATTAGATGCTTACAGCGGTGATCTTTGACAAACTGAACGATTACCTGAAAATTTGGGACGCGTGGAATGTATTTTTTATTACAATTCATCTGTTACTACTGATACCACTCTTCTAAACCTCATCCAGATCAATAGGATTACCTAAGAACACTTCCATTCCCCTCCCCTCCTACTCGGTTCTATGTTAAATGTTTTGCTTCTTATTACGTGATCAATTTCTCCTGTTACATACCACCTAAATTGCTATTACTATTCACATATCGAATGTACACTAATTATGCTGGATTGGGGTGCTGACTGTCTTATGCTATGACTTTCTGCATATTCTACTGGTTATAGTTTCTACAACACACTTAGTGCCACCTATTGTTTATGCTATTGTTTCATATTTTTTACGTCTTGTTATTTTCCGTTGTATTTTTGTAACTGAAAAATCTCCGTTCAAAGAAATAAATTAAAAACACTTGGTCCTTAGAAGCTTTTAAGAATAGGTAGACACAACCTCAGATGAACAGCACATGACGAATTACACCGTGTCATTATTTTTTAACAAAAACTAGGCCAATATGTGTTTTATATATATATATATATATATATATATATATATATATATATATATATATATACATATATATATACATGCATACATATATAAAACACACATATAATTTTCTTTTTCACCCAAAGGTAGAAAAAATAGCTTATTGATACTTACTTAACAGCTGGAGTTTATCGTACTAACTCAAAGATAAAATGGCGCATGCTCCACAGCGGCCTTGAAGTGTGATTGCATCCTATCAGTTTTATGTCTCAATACATTTTATCTGTTGTGGCATATATATTTTATAGCCAATATGTAAGCTTAGTAGAAAGAAATAAAATCTTGCAACACTGGCAGTAATAGAAGTCCTGGTACTTTATATGGCCAGGTCGCAAAAAAAATAATTTTTTTTCTTATTAAAAATACTCTTTATACTTTCACTGCCCGTTTCAGAAAATAGTAGTTTTGCTACAGCTAAAATAATTGTGGATATACTTCCAAATTAGAAAAATGGTAATTGTTCATATGTGTATTACAACTTTGTACATTGTCCTGTGGCTACATTGGATTTCACCCTGTCTCATCGCAGAAAGCACTAGATTGTGTGGAAATTAAGTTTGTTTTAAAAAGTAATAGCATTATAAAAAATAGGTAAGAGGTCAATATAAAAATATTAACATATAACAGTTAGAGAATACTATAGTTAAACATTGCTCTAAAATCTAAATATACCAAGTTAACCCCAACAATATGTGGTGGCCATTTTAAGTGGAATCCCCTGATTTGTGTAAATGTAATTAAAATAGGGGTTAGTAAGAAGAGATAGTTATATGATGACGAGAATTTAAGATTTTATATATATATATATATATATATACACTACCGTTCAAAAGTTTAGGGTCACTTAGAAATTTCCTTATTTTTGAAAGAAAAGCACAGTTTTTTTTCAATGAAGATAACATTAAATTAATCAGAAATACAGTCTATACATTGTTAATGTGCTAAATGACTATTCTAGCTGCAAACGTCTGGTTTTTAATGCAATATCTACATAGGTGTATAGAGGCCCATTTCCAGCAACCATCACTCCAGTGTTTTAATGGTACATTGTGTTTTCTAACTGTGTTAGAAGGCTAATGGATTATTAGAAAACACTTGAAAACACTTGTGCAATTATTTAAGCACCGCTGTAAACGGTTTTGCTGTTTAGAGAAGCTATAAAACTGACCTTCCTTTGAGCTTCCTGGAGCATTACATTTGTGGGTTTGATTAAACTCTCAAAATGGCTAGAGAAAGAGAGCTTTCATGTGAAAGTGGGAGGCCCCGCTGCACAACTGAGCAACAAGACAAGTACATTAGAGTCTCTAGTTTGAGAAATAGACGCCTCACAGGTCGTCAACTGGCAGCTTCAATAAATAGTACACGTAAAACGCCAGTGTCAACGTCTACAGTGAAGAGGCGACTCCGGGATGCTGGCCTTCAGGGCAGAGTGGCAAAGAAAAAGCCATATCTGAGACTGGCTAATAAAAGGAAAAGATTAATATGGGCAAAAGCACACAGACATTGGACAGAGGAAGATTGGAAAAAAGTGTTATGGACAGACGAATCGAAGTTTGAGGTGTTTGGATCACACAGAAGAACATTTGTGAGACGCAGAACAACTGAAAAGATGCTGGAAGAGTGCCTGATGCCATCTGTCAAGCATGGTAGAGGTAATGTGATGGTCTGGGGTTGCTTTGGTGCTGGTAAAGTGGGAGATTTGTACAAGGTAAAAGGGATTTTGAATAAGGAAGGTTATCACTCCATTTTGCAACGCCATGCCATACCCTGTGGACAGCGCTTGATTGGAGCCAATTTCATCCTACAACAGGACAATGACCCAAAGCACACCTCCAAATTATGCAAATTATGCAAGAACTATTTAGGGAAGAAGCAGGCAGCTGGTATTCTATCTGTAATGGAGTGGCCTGCGCAGTCACCAGATCTCAACCCCATAGAGCTGTTGTGGGAGCAGCTTGACCGTATGGTACGCAAGAAGTGCCCATCAAGCCAATCCAACTTGTGGGAGGGGCTTCTGGAAGCATGGGGTAAAATTTCTCCCGATTACCTCAGAAAATTAACAGCTAGAATGCCAAAGGTCTGCCATGCTGTAATTGCTGCAAATGGAGCATTCTTTGACGAAAGCAACGTTTGAAGGAGAAAATTATTATTTCAAATAAAAATCATTATTTCTAACCTTGTCAATGTCTTGACTATATTTTCTAGTCATTTTGTAACTCATTTGATAAATATAAGTGTGAGTTTTCATGGAAAACACAAAATTGTCTGGGTGACCCCAAACTTTTGAACGGTAGTGTGTGTGTATGTGTGTGTATATATATATATATATATATATATACACACACACACACACACACACACACACACACACAGTGCTTTGCAAAAGTTTTAGAGAAGAGAAATCTAAATCAAATTAATATTTGGTGTGCCCACCCTTTGCCTTCAAAACAGCATCAATTATTTTAGGTACACTTGCACAAAGTCATGGGTTTTGTAGGATTTTAGTCAGGTGTATGATTAACCAATGATACCAAACAGGTGATAATGATCATCATTTTTATATGTAGGTTGAAACAGTCATTAACTGAACAGAAACAGATGTGTAGGAGGCTTAAAACTGGGTGAGGAACAGCCAAGCTCTGCTAAAAAGGTGAGGTTGTGGAAGACCGTTTCATGTCACAGGTCTATTATGGCAAGATTGAGGACAGCAGCAAGACACAACACGCAATGTGTAAGGACAGGTGACTTGTCTGAAACATGTAGGCTCCCTTTTGACGCAGGCACCCCTTTGTGTAATTGATTATAATAGAGTTTGAATAAAGTTGGAATACTACTTCCTTCTAAAGTTTTTTACCTTGAACTTCATCATGTGCTGCCACGTGGATCCGTGCACAGTCCGGGCTCAGACATAGAATCGGTGAGCTGGAGGATTCCTCCCCCATGTATTAAGACAAAAGGTAGTTATACTGCATCAGTAAGGTTTCTCCCAGACAAAGATTTCAAAGCAGACTGAGGTTTCAATATATGCTGTTCAAGCTCTTTTGAAGAAGCACAAAGAAACGGGCAACGTTGAGGACCGTTGACGCAGTGGTCGGCCAAGGAAACTTAGTGCCAGCAGATCAAAGACACATTATGCTTACTTCCCTTAGAAATCGGAAGATGTCTAGCAGTGCCGTCAGCTCAGAACTGACAGAAACCAGTGGGCTTCAGATACCTATAAATTAATTGTTGCTGTTTCAAAGGCAAAGAGTGGTCACACCAAATATTGTTTTTATTTCAATTTCTCCTCTGTTCATTCACTTTACATTTTGTTAATTTATAAGTAAAAAAACTATTAACACATCTATTTTTTAAAGCATTCTTACTTTGCAGCATTTTTCACAACTGCCTAAAGCTTTTGCACAGTACTGTGTATATTTATTTAGTTATTTATATTATATCTACCATCTGAGATGGTGAAGGAGCTTTAAGAAAGTTGTCAAAAGTTCTCATACTTGGACAAGTCACACCAAGTACTTTTTTTTTTTCTCATTTATTCCTCTTATTCATGAAGAACAATTGTTATTGTTTTTTGTTTTTTTTAATCCCTCCCTCTCTCCTGCACCTGCTGACCTGAGTGCCGCTGCATGTTAACTTTGTAGTGCGGCTCAGGTCCATACATAACCCACCCTCACAGAAATGGTGTCCCTGCTACGGCAGTGTTACATACTGACAGTGGCGCTCAGGTCAGCAGGTGCTGTAGAGAGGGAAGTTACTTTTTAAAACAAGTAATTAAAAACCCTTTTGTTTTCATAAATAAGAGGGCTAAATAAAAAAAAAATCAATGAGAACCCTTTTAACCTCTTAAGGACGCAACCTGTTTTGGCCTTAAAGGGGTTGTCCGAGATTTAATCACTTTCTGTTATTGCTTGTAATTTACAAATGCAAATACATTTGTAACATACTTACAATTTCCAAAGTGGCCCAGTTTCCAGATCCTGCCGTGGGGTACTTGACGGGTGACGTCACTCTCTGCACTGGCTCTGGCCGCTTTGTTGATCTTGAATTCTTTGCCGGGTATATGACACGTCACTTGTGACGTGCCGTGTATGGGCTGTTCTGCTTCTCAGCCCGTAACGTGCATGCGCTGTCACTGCTGTTCTCGCGGTCCCTGCTGTTCTCGAGATAACAGCAGGGGCCGCGCTTGCGCGTTACAACAGAACAAGCCCATACACGGCACGTCACAAGTGACGTGCCGTATTCCCGTAAAATAATTCAAGATCAACAAAGCGGCCAGAGCCAGTGCAGAGAGTGACGTCACCCGTCAAGTACCCCACCGCAGGATCTGGAAACGGGGCCACTTTGGAAAATGTAAGTATATTACAAATATTTTTACATTTATAAATTACAAGCATTAACACAAAGTCATTAAATCTCGGACAACCCCTTTAAGGACCAGGCCAGTTTTTTCAAATCTGACGTGTCAATTTATGTGGTAATAACTTTTGAATACTTTAATGTATCTAAGCGATTCTGAGACTGTTTGCTCGTGACACATTGTACTTTATGTTGGTGGTAAAATTTGGTTGATACCTTCAGTGTTTATTTGTGAAAAACACCAAAATTCTGAGAAAATGTGCAAAAATTTGCATTTTTCTAAATTTAAATGTATTTGCTTGTAAGACAGATAGTAATACCACACAAAATAGTTGCTAGTTAACATTTACCATATGTCAACTTTATGTTTGCCATTTTTTTATAAGTCTTTATTTTTCTAGGACGTTACAAGACTTAGAACTCTAGCAGCAATTTCACATTTTCAAGAAAATTTCCAAAACCTATTTTTTTGGGGGGACCATTTAAGATCTGATGTGGCGTGGAGGGGCCTATATATTAGAAACCCCCCATAAATCACCCCATTATAAAAACCGCACCCCTCAAAGTATTCAAAACAGCATTTAGAAATTTTTTTAAACCTTTAGGCGTTTCACAGGAAATAAAGCAAAGTAGAGGTGAAATTTACAAAACTAATGTTTTTTTGCCAAAACTTTAATATTAATCCATTTTTGTCTGTAACACAGAAGGTTTTACCAGAGAAACACAACTCAATATTTATTGCCCAGATTCTGCAGTTTTTAGAAATATCCCACATGTGGCCCTAGTGTGCTAATGGACTGAAGCACCCTGCCTCAGAATCACAGGAGCACCTAGTGTATTTTGGGGCCTTCTTTTTTATTAGAAAATATTTTAAGCACCATGTCCGGTTTGAAGAGGTCTTGTCGTGCCAAAACAATGGAAAGACCCACAAAAAGACACCATGTGGCAAACGGCACCCCTCAAGGAATATATAGAGGTGTATAAGGAGCATTTTGAACCCACAGTTTTTTTTTTGCTGAATTTAGTGGAATTAGGCCGTGAAAAGAAAAAATATATTTTTTCCAATAAATCGTCGAAATTTTAAACTTTTACAAATTATAAAGGAGAAAAAGCACACCAATAGTTGAAAAGCAATTTCTGCCGATTATGGCAACATCACATATGTGGTAATAAACTGCTGTTTGGACACATGGCAGGACACATTTCCAGAGTCCCGGAGGTACCAGTACAGTAGAATGCCTTAAGAAGTGACTTGATTTTGGAAACTACAACCCACAGGGCATACATCTAGGAGTGTAGTGAGCATTTCGACCCCACAGTTGTTTCATAGATTTTATTAGAATTAGGCAGTGAATATGAAAAAAAAAAATTTTTCCCCAATATATGTAGTTTTAGCTCCCACGTTTTTGACGCGTTTTACTTGCCGAAACGCATGCTTTAAGCTTCTCATTGACATCAATGGGAAAACGCATTGTAGTGCATACAAAGCGGTTATTTACGCGCGCTTGTTTAAAAAACACGTAGTGTAAAAAAGGAAGCATCAGGTAAATATTTGGCGCGGAAAACGTGCCGTAAACGCGCCTAATTCCCCTAGTCAATGGGAGTCCTAATTATCCTAAAAACGCTGGCATCTTTCACACGTTTACACATCATTGTTTTTTTTGTGCCGTGTGAAGCATTAGTGAGCATTTAGATGCCTAATGTTTTAGGCCTAATGGTATGGAATCGCTAGTTAAGCGATTACCAGGGTGGACGTTTATGGAATTGTTAAGTGAGCGATTCCCCAAAGGCTGCTGGAGACTGTCGTGAGTGAGCGTGCAAATAAATCCGCAAGCCCAAATCCGTCACAACTCTGATCAACAGAGTATAAGGCTACTCTATATTGTTCTGTCCACCGCAAGGCAGGTTGGTTTTGCTGCATAGAACCCAGGTTGTTTTAGCCGAATTCAGTGTTAGATAAGAGGTGCAATGCAGGCTATAATAAAACAGGTAACAAGACAGCCAGAGGGTAAAAAGAAAGTCTAAATCAATTTGCAAGAGCATGTCCGGAATAGCAGAGGTCAGAACCAGCCAGGAGCAGAAAGTCCAAATCGGCAAACAAGGGGTAATCCAGAGACAAGCCGAGGTCCAGTTCCAAGAAATTCCAAGAAGTCAAAGGTACAGGATGACGTCAGTAGCTTGATCAAAACACATGTAGACAGGAAAATTCACAAGCAAACAAAAAGGGGAGGAAGCCAGGTACAAATACTCCACCCAAACACCTGACAAGAAGAAAGACAGAGAAGTTGGATAGGCTCAACAAGTAAAACCAGAACCGCCCAGAAGCCTGACTAGTATTCATGACGATCTTAAAGGAACCAACGTTTCCTAGCACCAAATAGGAGAAAAAACACCACACAATTTGTTACTCAATTTCTCTTGAGTATGGCAATAACCCATGTGTGGCCCTAAACTTCTTTTTGGGCACATGGCAGAGCTCAAAATAGAATGGGCGCCATTTAGCTGTTAGAGCGCAGGTTTTGCTGGATTGGTGTATGGGCGCCATGTCGCATTTGCAGAGCCCCTGAGGTACCAGTAAAGTGGAAACCCCTGAGAAGTGACTCTATTTTGGAAACTACACCCATCAAGGCATTTATCATGTTAGGAAGCGTCTGTGTCTTTAAGATCACCATGACTACTGATCTAGCTTCTGAGTGGTTCTTTTTACTTACTGAGCCTATCCCACTTCTCTGTCTTCTTCCTGTCAAGTGTAGGGTGGGGTATTTATACCTGGCCTCCTCCCTCTATCTTTGCTTGTGAATTTTTCTCCTTACTTAGGTGTTGTGATTAAGCTCTCACTTACCCTGTGCTCTAGACTTTTGGACTTCTTGAAACTGACCTTGGCTTGCCTCTGGAAGGCATTTTTTTATAGGGTGTAGTCAGCATTTTGACCCCACAGGTTTTTTTTTCTTTATTAGAAATGAACGCTCAGCGGATGGTGCAAAGTGAAAATTGCAATTTTCCACTGATATGCCAATTTAGTGTCCAATATGTGGTGCCCAGTTTATGCCACTGCAGACAAATACCTCATAAACTGTTAAGCGGGTTCTCCCGGGTATGGCGATACCATATAAGAAGTAAACCGCTGTTTGGGTATACTGTAGGGCTCAGACGGGAGGGAGCACCATTTGGCTTTTGGAGCACAGATTTTGCTTAGTAGTAGTTCTATTTGGTGTTCTACTGGCATTTCCGCTTATAATGTGGGGACATATATAAGCTGGTCAGAATACATCAGGGCATAATACGAGGGTATAATAATGGGGTAAATAAATAATATTTCACAGATGTGTGGCCAGTGTCGCTCTGATAAATGGTGCCCGATCTTATCCCCCTTTTGGAACAAACCTTGCACATTTTGTGTCGCAATTGTAAAGGATCTGCCAGGCACAGCTTCGGGGTTAACGCCCAAAGATAATCAGTCTGCACCTGCTTCTATGTCTGTGAGACTGACTCCATCTTCTGCCACTCAGGGGGGCAGGCTTAGGAGTGGGAGAACCTATCACAGCCTGGCCAGACGGAGCTAGCTCCCGCCCTCTGTCTATTTATACCTGCCTTTCCTGTTCCTCCTTTGCTTGTGATTCTTCTCGTTTGGTTTCCTGGTCCTGCTGCAGCTTCTTGTACCATTGTCCTTGCTTCATATTGAACCCGGCTTGCTGACTACTCTCCTGCTCTGCGTTTGGTACCTCGTACACTCCTGGTTTGACTCGGCTTGTTCACTTCTCTTGTTGCTCACGGTGTTGCCGTGAGCAACTGCCCCTTTCTCCCCCTAGCTCTGTGTACCCTTGTCTGTTTGTCTGTCGTGCACTTATTGAGCGTAGGGACCGTCGCCCAGTTGTACCCCGTCACCTAGGGCGGGTCGTTGCAAGTAGGCAGGGACTGAGTGGTGGGTAGATTAGGGCTCACTTGTCTGTCTCCCCACCCCCGTCATTACATAATCAAAAGCCCATACCTAGTCTGGTCCCTGACACCACTATGGACCCCCTTGAGACCCTGGCTCAGCAAATGCAGGGTCTCTCCCTACAGGTCCAGGCCCTGGCTCAGAGGGTCAACCAGCCTGATGCTACCATGGTAGTCCCCCTCACCTCTTGAACCCCACCTCAAGTTGCCCGACCGGTTCTCAGGGGACCGGAAGACTTTTCTCTCCTTTCGGGAGAGTTGTAGGCTCTATTTTCGTTTAAAGCCCCACTCCTCAGGTTCTGAGAGCCAGCGGGTGGGTATAATTAGGTCCCGACCAGCGGGCTTACTATGTTCTTTGCCCATTCCCCAGAGACCTTGGACCCATATCTCCATGAATTTTATCACCGATTTGCCTCCATCTCAAGGCAAGTCGGTGGTGTGGGTTGTAGTAGACCGCTTCAGTAAGATGTGCCACTTTGTGCCCCTCAAAAAACTACCATATGCTAAGACGTTAGCTACCTTGTTTGTCAAACACATCCTGCGTCTCCATGGGGTCCCTGTCAATATTGTTTCTGATAGAGGGGTACAATTTGTTTCATTGTTTTGGGGAGCCTTCTGTAAAAAGTTGGAGATTGATCTGTCCTTCTCCTCTGCCTTCCATCCTGAAACTAATGGCCAAACTGAGAGGACTAATCAGTCTCTAGAACAATATTTAAGGTGTTTTATCTCTGACTGTCAATATGATTGGGTCTCATTCATTCCCCTCGCCGAATTTTCCCTTAATAACCGGGTCAGTAACTCGTCAGGGGTCTCCCCCTTTTTCTGTAATTTTGGGTTTAATCCACGGTTCTCTTCCGTTTCACCTGGTAGTTCCAACAATCCCGAGGTAGAGGTCGTTCATCGAGAACTGTGCACAGTCTGGGCTCAGGTTCAGAAGAACCTAGAGGCGTCCCAGAGCATGCAAAAAACTCAGGCAGATAGAAAACGTTCTGCTAACCCCTTGTTTATGGTCGGGGATCTGGTGTGGCTATCGTCTAAAAATTTGCGCCTTAAGGTCCCGTTCAAGAAGTTTGCTCCCCGGTTTATTGGGCCGTACAAGGTCATTGAAGTCCTCAATCCTGTCTCCTTCCGACTGCAGTTGCCCCCATCTTTTTCGAGTACACGACGTGTTCCATGCCTCCCTCCTTAAACGCTGCTCCCCGTCCTTGGCTCCCTCGAGGAAACCTCCGGTCCCTGTTCTCACCCCTGAGGGGGCAGAATTCGAGGTGGCCAAGATTGTGGACAGCAGGATGGTCCAAGGCTCCCTCCAGTACCTGGTCCATTGGAGAGGATACGGGCCTGAGGAGAGGACTTGGGTACCCGCTCGGGATGTTCACGCTGGGATATTGGTCAGGAGGTTTCACCTTCGTTTCCCCAGTAAACCAGGTCCACTTAGAAAGGGTCCGGTGGCCCCTCATAAAAGGGGGGGGGGTACTGTAAAGGATCTGCCATGCACAGCTTCGGGGTTAACGCCCATAGATAATCAGTCTGCACCTGCTTCTATGTCTGTGAGACTGACTACATCTTCCACCACTCAGGGTGGCAGGCTTAGGAGTAGGACAACCTATCACAGCCTGGCCAGACGGAGCTAGCTCCCGCCCTCTTGTCTATTTATACCTGCCTTTCCTGTTCATCCTTTGCTTGTGATTCTTCTCGTTTGGTTTCCTGGCCCTGCTGCAGCTTCTTGTACCATTGTCCTTGCTTCATATTGACCCCGGCTTGCTGACTACTCTCCTGCTCTGCGTTTGGTACCTCGTACACTCCTGGTTTGACTCGGCTTGTTTACTACTCTTCTGCTCTGCGTTTGGCACCTCGTACTCTCCTGGTTTGACTCGGCTTGTTCACTTCTCTTGTTGCTCACGGTGTTGCCGTGGGCAACTGCCCCTTTCTCCCCCTAGCTCTGTGTACCCTTGTCTGTTTGTCTGTCGTGCACTTATTGAGCGTAGGGACCGTCGCCCAGTTGTACCCCGTCGCCTAGGGCGGGTCGTTGCAAGTAGGCAGGGACTGAGTGGTGGGTAGATTAGGGCTCACTTGTCTGTCTCCCCACCCTCGTCATTACAGCAATATTGTGAGAGTCAGAACTTGAGCGGTGTAAAGGCTTAGGGTATGTGCACACGATAACGACCATTACGTCTGAAATAACGGAGCTGTTTTCAGGAGAACACAGCTCCGTCATTTCAGACGTAATTGCATGTACTCGCTTTTTGCGAGGCGTCAATTCCAGCCGTAATTTAGAGTTGTTCTTCATTGAATTCAATGAAAAACGGCTCAAATTACGTCCCAAGAAGTGTCCTGCACTTCTTTGACGAGGCAGTCATTTTACGCGTCGTCTTTTGACAGCGACGCGTAAAATGACAGGTCGTCGGCACAGTACGTCGCCAAACCCATTCAAATGAATGGGCAGATGTTTGCCGACGTATTGGAGCCGTATTTTCAGGCGTAAATCGAGGCATAATACGCCTCGTTTATGCCTGAAAATAGGTCGTGTGAACCCAGCCTTATACTGTCGTTTTTATTAGTACCATTTTGGGGTACGTGCAAGTTTTTGATCACTTTTTATTCTGTTTTTTGAGAGGCGTGGTGACCAAAAAACAGCAATTCTGCTATTGTCTTTTATTCTTTTTTTTTTACCGCGTTCACCCTGCACTATAAATGACATATTTAATATATTCCGTGGGTCTATACAATTACGGTGATTACGGCGATACCATATGTATACAGTTTATTTTTAATGTTTTACGGCAATTGCACAATAAGATCACTTTAAAAAAAATTATAATTTTGTTTTTGTGTTGCCATGTTCTAAGAGCCATAACTTTTTCCTTTTTTCCATCAAGAAAGCTGTGTTAGGGCTTGTGTTTTGTGGAACTAACTGTAGTTTTTATTGGTACAATTTGATATTTGGTACATGCAACTTTTTTATCCCTTTTTATTCAATTTTTGGCAGGTGAAGGAACTAAAAAATAGCGATTCTGGTATTGTTTTTTTATTTTTTACCTCCTTCACCGCGTGGGATAAGGGTCTGTTCACATCAGCGTTGGCTTTCCGTTCAGGGGTTCCGTCTGAGGTTTCTGTCGGGTGAACCCCTCAATGGAAAATCAAACGGAAACCTTAGCATTCGTTTGCATCACCATTGATATCAACTGCGATATTGCTTCCGTTACAAAAACGGAAACCTGACGGAATAGTGACAAACGGAAACCATTAGCAAGGTTTCCGTCACCATTAATATCAATGGTGGTTCAAACGGAAGCTAAGGTTTCTGTTTGACTTTATGGTGAGGGGTTTACCCAACGGAAACCTCCGACGGAACGCCTCAACGGAAAGCCAACGCTGATGTGAACATGCCCTTAATGACATAATATTTTTATAGTTCAGGCCTTTACGGATGCGGCGATACCAATTATGTATAGTTTATTATTTTATTTCTAATAATAAAGGACTTGATAATTTCATTAATTTGCACTTTTTATTTTTGTACAACATTTTTTTTTAACTTTTATTTTTTTTAGTCCCACTAGGGACTTGAAGGTCCAACTGTCCAATCGTTAGTATAATACTCTGCAATACTTATGTATTGCATGGTATAATACCAGTCAGTTTCACACAGACAGGCAGCGTAATAGGTCCTGCCTCTGGTAGGACCTAATCGCCTTCCGTCGATGGCAGACCTGGAGGCCTTTGTTAGGCCTCCAGTTGCCATAGCAACCATCGGCACCACGCGATCACGTCGCAGGAGTGCCGATGGTGTTGTAACGCCTTTAATGCGGCGGTCAATAGCGACTGCCGCATTTAAGGGGTTAATCGGTGGGGACGACCGCTGTGATTCGACCCAATGTCTTCCCTCAGTACTAAGACTGTTAGTAGCAGCCAGTACTGAGAGATGACGGGCATAGGGGAATCCCTATGTGCTTCTTTAGGAGAAGATGTAAATTAACGGGCTGCAGATACAAGGTCCAGCACTGCAGCCCACAAATTGGGAGACTGGAAGATCTGGTGGAATTTATACAACTGAAAAGATATATCAAATCAGGGGTTTTGGACAAAAAAATCTGCCTCAGTATTCCTTCAGGAATTTTGAGGCAGATTTTGACCTGCCTGTGCTTTTTCGCCGCGTATTTTGCTGCGTTTTTTGCCTGTTGCCATTGAAGCTAATGCATAAACTGCTGGCAAAAAATGCAGCGAAAAATGCTTGGAAAATAGCACCTTTTTCTAACAGCCGTCCGGGAATTTTTTTTAAATCAATGGGGGTGGATTTCGGACTTTTTTGGTGCTGATTCCGGCGTGGTTTCCTCTGTGTGAACAGGGCCTAACACAGTTTTCGGAAAACATTTGTGGTATGTAAATCATATATTACACATTGTATCTTCTGCCTCTGCAACTTTTATTACAAAATTTGCTAAATAATCTGAGTTTCAGATGTGAATTACTATTTGAAATCATGATTACTGTAGCCAGTGCTATGTTTTTTGGCATTGTGCGTTGTAAGACATATGATGACATTTGCATGACAGCAGCCCATGCATGGGCGGACACAGAAAGCAGCGGGCTTCTATGCAAGAACAGTATGTGGGCCCTGCATTCCAACTGCTAATTTGATGAGAATGGGGTGTAGTCCACATCCTTCATGGCTTTCCAAAAGGTCACTCAGCAGTGTGCCAATCCACCAGTAATAGACAGCAATGGAATAATTAGAACAACCCATTGCATGCAATGTAAGACATTAGAGAGTGATCATTTTTCTTTAAAGGATGCACTGGGCCCACCACTGCACATATAGTTTGTATGCCCTAGTCCCTCTCCACAGTAGCTCTTTACCCTCAGGGCTGTAGGTAGGTACCAAGGGGCCTTTGTTTTTTCTGCCATGGAAAACCACTCTGATATTTTGAAGAAATACAAAGCAAAGAACCATTGCAACAGCACTGTGCGAGCACCAAGACCACCAAATATTGTATAAAGATTATTTTGAATTACTGCTATGCTTACTTTCCTTACACATTTTGATCTAACCTACAAAGACGCTTCTCTCCTGAACATAAGCCTGCAGAATGAACTCCGGTTTGATCAGAATGTGCGCTAATAACATTACATTTCTAAGTATAGTTATGTAGAAGTAATGCAAAATAATTTTTATATAGCATTTGGTTGCCTTGGCGCTCGCAGAGTGCTGTTGCAATGATTTTTTGCTTTCATAACATACACGATAAATGTGTCCATAGAGCTCCATGAGCTCGACTGAGGCCAAAAGAGTGTCATTTTGTACTCCGTCAGACATCCATTTTTTTTTTTTTAAGGATGGAATAGCGTAGTAAACTATACTTTTTAATACTAAAGGGTTCCCACAAAAATAGTATACCACACAGTATGTTATCTTTTAACATGAAAGACTATTGGTGACGGATGCCACTTCACTGATATCTGTCACAGGTATACGTTAAATGTGCACATCGGGAAGCTCCAGTGTCATGACTGTCAGTGTATATGGACAGTTACGTATGTAGCTGGAGCTTCCTGCACAGCCGCTCTGCCCGGGGACTCCTTCCCTAGGCAAGCTCCTAAAGTATTTGTCTATATATGGACAGTGACACCAGGAGCTCCCCCAAGGCCAGAATCCCTGTGCAGAGCGATTCTTGATGCTTCCTCTTCCCAGGGCGTAGTCCCTGGGGAAGCTCCTGATGTATCTGTCCAAATTTGGACAGTGACTTCAGGAGCTTCAACAGGGCCGGAGATCCCAGGCAGAGGACGCGTCAAGAATTGCTCTGCCCGGGTACTCTGACCAATATTGGGTAAGTTCCTGATGTCACTGTCCATATATGGACAGTAAATAGGAAAAGAGTCAGCACTCCAAAAGTCGTAGCAAAGGGATACATTTATTCACCCATTAGTGCAGTAGGATCCAATGTTTCGGCTACTCAATGCAGCCTTTGTCATGCTTGAAAAAGGCTTCATTGAGCAGCTGAAAGGTTGCATCCTACTGCTCTGATGGGTGAATAAATTTATCCCTTTGATACGACTTTTGGAGTGCTGCCTCTTTTCCAATTTTTTTGTCTACATTTGGGGATTTACAAGTCGGATCCCTGAGGCTTGCACCCTGTTACCCTGGAGGTTCTGTTCTACTGTTCTGCCCATACTTTCTCTGTTTGGGCATATATGGACAGTGACATCAGGAGCTTCCCCAGGCCGGAGTCCCTGGGCAGAGGGTAACCTGATGCTCCCTCTGCCTGAGGACACCGGCCTTGGGGTAACTCCTGACTTTACTGGCCTCGTTTATAAGGAGCTTTCCCAGGGCCGGAATCCAGGACTACGGCCCTGGGAAGAGGAAGCATAAATAATAGCTCTGCCTGTTTAACATCTTTAGGTACTGGTGATTTGCTTGAAGAGTTTGGTTTTCTATTGCTTCTCTTTAAAGAGACCTAATTTCTTTCCCCCGGGCCATAGGCATCACTATTGTTAACCATATGAGGCTAATGATTCCAACCAAAGGGATTAATAGAGGTTAAAGAAAATGTGCAGAATTAAAGCAATTTTTTCTTATTAGAAATATGGACCTTATAGAAATTATTCCACCTACGTATAATCCATACTGAGCATTCTGTACAGCAGTAAATGACCTCTATTGTTTACATGCAGCCTGTAACATCCATGGCCGTGGACCGTCAAGATTACTCACCTCCTGATGGCCGCAGCCATGGATCAGTAAGTGCTGGCCCGCATCGCCTCCTCATGGCCCTTCCCCATCTTGCATTGCCTGAGCGTTCTTGTCGTTTACCTATGTTCGTCTCTGCAAATGGTCCCTTAAGTGTTTTCCAGTTCCCAGTGTTCCCGGCCCTGCTACCTGTATCCTGTGTCCCGTACTATCTTTGTCTAAGTGCCGTTTATAGTTGGAGTCGTGTTGTGCTGTGTACTACGCCTTCCTGGTTACACCACGCCTGATGTCTGCCTGCTACCAAGGTCCCATCCGGGCTTAGCCTCGCTACTGTCTGAAGTTACCACAGGTACACCTATCCGAACTATAAACTTTGACTTGGTATCATGTTGGCCAGCTGCTATACCGTCAAGGCAGTACTGCCAAGTGGGTCCACGCACCCAACGTGACACAGCCGTAGATGACATGTCGTCCTCTGTGGCTTTAAAGTGACCCTCCTTTCTCAGGATAAAATTATAAATGTGATGGGGTTTACGGAGTAATATTACCTGGTGCCCATCAGATTACCCCCTATTCTGTGGATCTGCCACTATAGCGTCCCAACTCTGTTGTCTCAAAATGGCCACAGCAGGTCTGGCCAATCCGAGAACAGTGGAAGTGTCTCAGACTTGTAGTCTAAGAAGCGCTGCAGCCATTTTGGGACAGCACATAGGGGACCCTGATCCATGGCAAAGGGGCACAACCGTAGTGCACCTGGTAATATCAACTCATATACCCAAATACTCATATACTCAAATTTAAAATGTTGTCCCGGGACCGGCGGGGTCGCTTTCACTCACATGAGTTTAAGCTGTTGATTAATGCGGTAACGTGAGCTCAATACACAGTACCCGATTTTGCAAACTGGTTTCTTAAAGGGGTTATCCCATGAAACCGTAAAAAAAATAACCTTTGCTGACTGTTAATAATCCCTAAAAAAAAAATATGTTTGCAATTAAATTGCCGTTAAAGTTTTTTTGGGACCCTTTATGAGGCATTTCCAGTACATCCCTCATGACAGCACTACAGGAGGTTGCCCTATTGACCTCTGTAGGGACAGGAAGACAGAGAGGTTAAAAGGCCCCTCCCACCACCCACTTGCCAGTGTTCTTCCTGTCCCCACAGGGTCAGGAGCAGAGAGACGTCGCTCCTGTATTACTGCAGGAAAGAAACTCGGGCAGGGTGCAAGATCGAGGGGTCCGTGCACTCCCCCTTCTCTTCCCCCTAAAGCCCAGGCTAACACCCCTCGAATGAGGGGTCCCTTAGCTCCCACCCTGAGACACCTACCAGAGGAATCCTAGACAGGGTTCGGGTAGTGTGTGGGGGCTGGGGATTCCCAAGCAGGCTTCGGCCGGGCCGCGGACCAGGCGGGGACCGGCAGCTCCATAAACGTGGACGCACCGGCAGGGATCCTCACTGCGCCGCATAGCAAGCCTCAGTCGCCGGCTATGGCGGCTGCACTCCAAAGGAAGGAAACGAATAGCCGACCGGAAATGACGTCGGCCTACTTCCGGTCCGCGGCCATCTTGGTAGGCCGGAAATTCAAAACGCCCGAAATTCAAAACGCCCGCATTTAAAGGGACACGCACAGGTATGTAGTTAGAGCTGATAACTCTAACTTGGATTATTTTTGTGGATTGCATATTGCATTGCCTGTTACCTGTCGCGTTATGGAACTTCCTCGTCCTGATGGAACTCCAGATATGTCCCTTGGGGTAAGGGTTATGACTCCTTATGTATGCACACCATACTTTACCTACCTTCTGTTTTCTCTAGGATAAAGATTCCTCTCAGAGACAAACTGATAAAAAGAAGGTTAGAAAATGTGCGACTTGTGCAAAAAAAATTGCCAGAGTCACATAGGAAACAATTGTGTCAGGATTTTATTGCAAAAATACTAAAGGAGGAACAACCAACGTTCATGTCTGAACTTAGGGCTATGATTCGTGAAGAAGTGGGTCAGTCAGTAGCCTCCCTCGCCCCTCCTCAAGAAACTCCCTCCCACTCCCGGGCAAAAAGACCACGGATGGAAGTGGATCAAAAATATTGTCCTCCCTCTCAGGGGTCTGACTCGGAGCAGGAGTGTTATTACCTATCGGGAGTTAGAAGAAGGAGAGGAACTCTTGCCTTCAACTTCTTCCACTCAAGAAAAAAAAAAATTTTTCTCTTCCGAGATGTCTGATACCTTAATTCAAGCAATACGAGAAACCATGGATATTCCCGAAGTAGACCAACCACATACCATCCAGGATGATATGTTTGGAGGTCTAACGGAAAAGAAAACAAAGGTTTTTCCGGTAAACTAAAATCTCAAAAGAATGGTGACAACTGAATGGGAAGATTCAGAAAAAAGGCTCTTCATTTCAAGAGATTTTAAAAACAGACTTCTCTTTTATCCAGAAGACACTAAACCTTGGGATGAGATCCCAAAAGGCGATGTCCCAGTAGCCAGGGTTGCTAAAAAAAACGCAATCCCATTTGAAGATTCCTCGCAGTTGAAGGACGCCATGGACCGAAAGGCAGACGGGCTACTGAAAAGAGCGTGGGAATCTTCCTCTGCTTTGATCTTGACTAATATTGCGGCCACATCAGTAGCAAGAGCAATGTTTATATGGTTAAACTAGCTGGAGACCCATTTGATGATGAAGACATCACGACAAGATCTATTAGAATCTCTACCCTTACTAAAAATGGCAACCGGATTCTTGGTAGACGCTTCAGCGGAATCTATTAGATTTGCTGCCAGGAATGGGGCTCTCTCAAATGCTGCTAGAAGAGCATTATGGCTCAAAATGTGGTCAGGAGATACGAAGTCCAAGAACAAATTGTGTTCTATCCCATTTACAGGGTCTCTGATGTTCGGTCCTCTCCTCGATAACATGCTGGAGAATGCAGCAGATAGGAAAAAGGGGTTTCCAGAAGAGAAACAAAAAAAAAACCCTCAGTTTGGAAGGTTTCGCCAACAGAGGGATCCTACCTTACAGAACTACAGCGGGAAAGGGAAGTCCGGTCGCTGGAGTTACCCCAAAGGAAAAAGGGGTCGAGGATATCTCCTTAACCCAAATAATTAATTCCAGCCCTCAAAGCAATGACGCCAAGAGCATAGGAGGAAGACTCCTACAATTTTATCCCAAATGGTCGAAAATAACCCAGAACCCCTGGGTTCTAAAGATCATAGAAGAAGGGTACAAAATAGAATTTTCCTCCATTCCTCCAGAGAAATTTCTAATAACCCAGTACCAAGCAAAAGACCTTCATCAGATCCTTATCCAGGACGTCCAGAAACTACTCAAATTGAGAGCCATTTCTCCAGTTCCCCACAACGAAATATGCAAAGGCCACTATTCAAAAATCTTCTTAGTCAAAAAACCAAACGGTTCCTACAGGACAATAATCAACCTGAAGGTCCTAAACAAATGGGTGAAATATCGAAAATTCAAGATTGAGTCTATCAGATCGACTATTCCTCTAATAAGGGAAGAGGCATCAATGTGTACGATCGATTTAAAGGATGCGTATTATCACGTTCCTATCCACCCCGCGTACCAGAGATTCCTCAGATTCGCAATTCAGGACGGTCCTTCTATTCTCCACTTCCAGTTTGTCTGCCTCCCTTTCGGCATTTCCTCCGCCCCCAGAATTTTTACAAAAATTATGGCAGAGATCATGGCATTCGTAAGAAGTCGGGGCATAGTAATTATTCCATATCTAGACGACTTCTTGTTGACGGCAGATACTCCGTCTATCTTAGACAGTCATCGGTTACAGGTTCTTTCCCTACTACAGGAATTGGGATGGATAATCAACTTTCAGAAGTCGAGTCTTCCTCCCCAAAAACAGAAGGTCTTCTTAGGAGTACTGCTAGACTCCTCCCTTCAACATTCCTTCCTCCCAAGAGAGAAACAAATACTCCTACTGGCAGAAGTAAGGAAATTTTGGGGCAAAGACGCCTGTTGCATAAGGGAATGTATGCGGATGTTGGGAATGATGACGTCTTGCATCCAATCTATTCCATGGAGCCAATTTCACTCCAGACCCTTACAGAATCTGATCTTGTCCCAGTGGGATCGAAAACAGAACTCCCTGAATTCAAGAATTCAAATTTCCGAGACTGTGAAATCATCCCTCCTGTGGTGGCTCTGCACAAACAACATAGACAAGGGAGTCCCCTGGAGAACTTCTCCTTATGTAGTGATTACCACAGATGCCAGCAAACACGGCTGGGGGTCGGTAATCCAAGACCAGCACTTTCAGGGCACATGGCCTGTTCAAATGAAGATGATGTCCTCAAACTTCAGAGAACTAAAAGCCGTATAGGAGACACTTACAAGAGCTTCACCCATCATAAAAGGGAATCATATAAGAATTTTATCGGACAACACGACAGCGGTGTCCTTTCTTCGCATTCAAGGGGGAACAAGACACTCTTCTTCAGGCCCTCTCTACACAAATTTTCAGTTGGGCAGAAGAAAATGTCCTATCAGTCTCTGCAGTCCACCTAAAAGACTCAGAGAACCTATCAGCAGATTTCCTGAGTCGGGAAAAAGTAGACCCTGGAGAATGGTCCCTAAACAGGGAAGTCTTTCTGTCCTTAACCCGAAGGTGGGGTTATCCACAAATAGACCTGTTTGCCACGAGGAAAAACTCCCAAGTAGAGACATTCTTCTCCCTAAATCTCAGAGACAACCCATTGGGAGTAGATGCATTGTCCCAACCCTGGGGCATGGATCTGGCCTATGCCTTTCCTCCGTTTCCTCTAATACCAATGGTATTAAGAAAAATCCAGGAAGATTTGACAAAGCTCATCATTATTCTTCCCTATTGGCCAAAAAGAAGTTGGTTTCCAATCGTAAAATACCTAGCGTTGGAAGACCCTATCATGCTCCCAGTCAGGGAGAATCTTCTCTCCCAGGGTCCCTTATTCTTTCAGGGAATAGAAACTCTGAAATTGTCAGCCTGGATCCTGAAAGGCAGATCTTGAGGAACCACGGTCTGTCAGATGAGGTCATTTCAACTATCTTATCAAGTCATAAACAAGTTACCTCAAAAATCTATCAAAAAATTTGGAAGAAATTCTGTTCCTGGTATGGAGAAACAGGACCAGACCCCTTTTCTCCCAACATCGCGAAAATCCTAGATTTTTTACAATCGGGATTCAAAAAAGGGCTTAGTCCTAGTACCTTAAAAGTACAGATTTCAGCCTTAGGAAAAAATTTTAATACTCCCTTGGCTGAACATCGGTGGATCAGAAGATTCACTCAAGCGGTTTCTAAACTGAAACCTTCCCTAAAAGAAATCAGTTCCTACCTGGGATTTGAATGTGGTGTTAACGACTCTTTGTGAGCCCCCCTTTGAGCCGCTCGACACAATTAGTATGCACTTTTTAACTCTAAAAGCTGCATTCTTAGTCGCTATTACTTCAGCAAGAAGGATTGGAGAAATCCAATCTCTGTCAGTCATAGAACCGTACCTAAAAGTACAAGAGGATAAGATCATCCTAAAGCTGGATCCTTCCTTTATTCCAAAGGTATCTACTGCTTTCCATAGAGAACAATAAATAATTCTACCTTCCTTTTATCCAGATCCAAAAAACCAACAAGAAGAAAAATTCCATTGCCTGGATGTCAGGCGAACAATTCTTCAGTATCTGGATAGAACCTCCTCCTGGAGACGAGATAAAAATCTATTTGTCCTGTTTGGGGGAAAGAATAGAGGAAAGAAAGCCTCAAAAGGCTCTCTAGCGAGATGGGTAAAAACTACCATACAAGAAGCCTACAAGTCCCAAGGACTATGTGCCCCACAAGGCATCAGAGCCCATTCAACGAGGGCAGTTTCGGCATCCTGGGCAGAAAGAAGAGAAGCCTCTATGGACCAAATCTGCAGAGCTGCCACTTGGTCAAGCCATCATACGTTTTGCAAACATTATAGGCTCGATGTTCTGTCCGATACGGATTTAAGCAAGGGAGGTACTGCACATGCGTGTCCACCAGAAGCCAATTCAGAAGGTAGACAACAAATGCGGAGACAAAAAAAACTCAAGGGGGTGCTACCACTGACACCAAGGTAAGGCCCCATGCACACAAACTTATTTTTGCGGCCGCAATTCAGCGGGTGAATTGCTGCCCCATTCATTTCAATGGGCCCATGCACACGACCGTGGTTTCCACGGTCCGTGCATTGCCCAGGAGCCTGGACCGCAAAAAGAACGGACATGTCTTATTACGGCCACGTTTTGCGGTCCAGGCTCATAGAAATTAATGCACGCACCCATGTGCCTGGTCCGCGATTTGTGGGCGGTTCGCAGGTGACACTCCGCGATACTCCGCGGCCGTCTGAGCCGCAAATCACAGCCGTGCACACCACTAAAGTCGTGTGCATGAGGCCTAAGATAAATCGCCACTTTTAAAAAATATTTAATGCATTAACATTGCAAACAGACTTACATTTTAACATTAGGTTAGATACAATACGATAATTTTTGCGGGTTAAAACTTTTACAATTGTTTAAACCTTGAATTCTGTTATTTGTGTGTATTTTGTATTATGCATATACTAGTCTTTACCCAACTGTGGCTTTGTTCACATCTGTGTTGGAGGCTCCATTAGGGGCCTCCATCGCAGATTCGGTAGAGTTTACTGGAGATTATCGTAGAAAATAGCGCAACATGCTGTGCTTTTGTCTCCCGTAAAACGAAGGCCACTCCTACGGAACCCATTAAAGTCAATGGGTTCCACCGCCTGCCGGTGGTATCCGTCGTGCAACTGAACCGTTGCCTCCATTATTCCCTTGTTCTGCTCCTCTGACTGAACAGAACACACTGACGCAGATGTGAATAAAGCCTTAGCTATTCTTTGTGTTTTTTTTTTACTCTTGATGATTGACATTATTGAACATATTGCTGCCTGATATCATTAAAGGTAAATAATTGTCCTAGTACAAGTCCAATCAGCTCTTTCTAAATGAAAATGTTGTTTGTAGAGCCATCTACTATGATGTAATGCTTTGTCCATGAAGTACTTTTGGCACCATATATTAGTATAGTTATTGCTGTGGTTTTGCTTATTATTATATTCTTAGTAGATGCTTTCTCGTGAAACTGTACATGCTCGTATTTACTAGTTGGGAGAGAATTCATAGCTGAATACAGGCTCCTAAAAGTACAATATCTCAGATTTTGGCACTGAATCGTTAATGAAATTCCTTTCTATTCGAGTACATGTACAGATACACGCATAAGAGTCGCATATTTACTTTCTTTTCTAACCCTTAATATAGATTTATAGCAGGTTACTGTACAAAAAGCTTTTTGATTGGGATAAATGTATATTAAAATATGCAATTTTCAGAATGGAAAGGCATTGTTAAAATCAATCTGAACAGTAAGGTATTATTTATGCCTTTTACATTGTTTCTCTAAGTTTTTATTGTTTTTTCAGAGCTGTGTAGTTTGCAGAACATGATTGCTGATGAATAGTTAGAGCACGTTCCATATGCCTTTTTATTTTGGATATTTATTTTGATACTGGTAGGTTTTGTATGTAATTCTCTAAGTAGCTTTTTATTTGATCTCTGATCTTTTATCTTTACATTTCTCTTTTAATCTTCATATTCAGGGACTATAGTGGTTATTAGCTATATATCTTCACTCCCCCTTGTTAATCAATCAATAAGCCAATCAACAGTAGGGACATGTATTAACCATATTTGTTATTCTGGACAAACATTATGGCGCTGAAATAATTTTTCACAACCTATAATATAGTTCTCTTCAATAAATAAAGTCCATTAGTAACAGCTTCTTTGCTGTAGTGAATTTGCTTTGACCTATTGTACATTTGCCTCTATCCCAGACACAATGTGCTTTATATAAAAAAATATTTAAATAGTCTGCTTATCCTGTTTGTCCGGGATATTCCCAAATGCAGAAGCATCATGATTTGCTGGACTATTACAATTTCACATTCTCAAATCTTTCTTCCTCAGTTTAACACAATGTTTTAATTCTTGTATTTTAATCTGATCTGATTTTCTGTATTTTAACCAAATCTGATATTCAGTCATGATGCCGATCTCATAGGTACTAGAGTATTGGAATAAGACCTCTAGTAAATTGTATGAACCGAAATATTCAGAACCCATTCTTCTAGATATAGAAACCACATCCATACATGGTCGCCAATTCATTTGAATGGAGGGCATGTAATACTACAATTCAGACACTGCAGGGAAATGTATGGCTGGACAAGCCTTTCCCTGGCGACGGCTGATCGCTGGTGTGCTGTTGTTAGAGAAGAGGTTGTCTCCAATAGACAACCCTTTTAAAGCCTCTGCTTTCTTATACCGTAAAAAAAAAAAAAAGGTATACTGATACCTTAACAAGGTAAGGAATGAGATCCTTATAATTTACTTTTAGCGAAATCGCCATTGAGCTTGATATGTGTAAAAACGGAAATATTCTCACCTTTTAAATTCTGCTCTCCCTGTGCCGCCAGTGCAGTGGCCAGGTCTTGTTAGAATGGACAGCATGAGGATGTGTCGTACTGGACACGTGACAGCGGCTCATACTATTTCCTGCAACTTTTGGCTCCACATAGCAGTTGCAGCTAGGCTATGAGCAGTTCTTTGTACAAAGCTTTCGTCTATTGCAGAAGTAGTTGCCATAATCCTATTGTAGAAACAGAACCGATAAAAACAAGGGGACATATACAAAAACACCGAAAAAGGCCATACTTACAAATGGACACAGCCAGGTCAGAAACGCTGATGAAAGGGTGAGCAGGTGCTTTAAATAATAATAGCCACTCCCACTAGTCTTGAGGGGAGTGGTGTGTGGTGCATGGGATGTGTAGTAAGAAATAAATGAATAGTGTGTGTGCAAGTGTAATACTATAAGTGAAATATAGTGGGCAGTAATGAGTGAAGTGCCTCAATAAAAATAAATGGATAATGGGGTGCAAGTGAGTGAAACATGGAGGGATAGTGTGTACGTCATGAGGCACAACGTGTATAGCCAGGTAGAAGCCTATTTGTGACGCCTTGATAATTCATAGAGCGGGCTACCCTGCTTGCTATGCCAAACAACAACACACCATGCTCTCCCAGCATCAAAGACCCGGCTTTCATCAGCGTTTCTGACCTGGCTGTGTCCATTTGTAAGTATGGCCTTTTTCAGTGTTTTCATAATCCTATTGTGTATAATGTGAGTGGGTAGGGAATGTAGTGAATTTTTTTTTTTTACTATGTAACAATTTTTTTTCTTTTACAAGCACTTTTTTTTTTGCTGCTGGAAGCGCAGCAGTCATATAAATAACAGCCTCTGTTTGATCTCTTGTAAATCTTTGTCTCTGAAGTGTAAACTACACTTCATGCTAATGCTATGTTTCAGCAAAGAAGGCAATTCCAATGTGCCATTTTAGCAAATAGCATTGCTTACAGTTAATCTCACTGAAGATTATGGGTTCTGAAGATGTTCTGTGAACTGATCATTGCCTTCATTCTATATTCTTCATTTTAGGCAATATCTCCTTGCTGAATTTATGCTTTTAGAACACACTGCTAGATTATTTTATTTTCTTTCCTTTCTGCATAGCACTCATTAAGATGAAACCAGCTGGAACTAAATTAGTTGCACTTTTTATGTCATTGCTTCCACTGTGATGTTACTAGAGAAATACATTTAAAACCGCTCAGAGGCATTAACTTGTTTGGTAGTGATGAGTATTTCTTTATGCAATATATATATTTTTCAAGTAACATTAAGGGATTCAGGGCTGGCGTCAGGGCAAGTCCCTTCAGGGGGCCCATTCAGCCGCCAGGTGCTGACGCTGTCATCATGGCTCCTCCAGGAGTGGAATCCACGGCCAGAGTGTTGCCGACGGGATTTCTGCTTCTAGAGGGAGCCCCTGTCTAGGAGGCGGCGTAACTACTGCTGTAGCAGTCATAGAGGCTGCTATGGGACCCGCGGCATGAGGAGGCCTGTGCCGCCTGCCATCACGAGCCCTCCCATGCCCAGTGGCCCCGTTAGCAGCTGCTATGGCTGCTACAGTGATAGTTATGCCTCCTCCTAGACAGGGGCTCCCTCTAGAAGCAGAATCCCATCGGCAACACTCTGGCCCGGGATTCCACTCCTTGAGGAGCCATGATGACCGCGTCAGCTACGCAACATTCAATAGTATCTGCGTCCTAAGGACGCAGATACTATTGAGCGCTATGGCAGAGCAAGGAGGCAGCTCCCTACTCTGCCATTTACTAGGCTACAGACTCCCAGGCAGAGTGCTAGTAACACTCTGCCCGGGACTTTGGCTTTGGTATTGCCCCTGACATCTTTATCCATATATGGTCAGGGACTTCCCCAGAGCCGGAGTATCGGAGCAGAGCCTTTGCTAGCGCTCTGCCCGGGACTTCAGCTCCGCTCCAGACATCACTATCCATATATGGACAGTGATGTCAGGAGCAGAGCAGGAGTCCCAGGCAGAGTGCTAGTAGCGTCTGCCCGGGCCTAAGACTCTGGGGTTTCCCCTGACATCACTGTGCATATATGATAGTGACGTCAGGGGCTCCTCCTGAAGTGGAATCCCCGGCCAGAGCGTTGGCAATTCTCTGGTTGGGCATTCCACTCCTAGAGGGAGCACCAAAGGCGCTACCTACAGGGTGGGGGCTGTGTGGTGTTACCTTTGGACGGTGGATTGTGTGGTAATTCCTGGGAGGAGGGACTATGTGGCACTACCTGGAAGAAGGGGCTGTGTGGCACGATCTACAGTGGGCACTAAATTTATGGGGGCATAAACAGGGCCTAACTTCTATATGGGGGCACAAAGTGACGTTTTCTGCCATTTTACTGCCGCCGTGATTTTTCCCCGCAAAGAGGCCCAAAAAGTTTGTGTCGCCCAAGGGCCCACATTAACCTGGAGCCGGCCTTGGATGGATTTTTCTTCTCCACATATTTTTTTTTATCTACAGTATTGTCAGCTGTCGGCCAGCAGCATTCTCCCTGCTAAGCGGCCAGTGTGTTGGCCCACCTGGAGCCATGGCATCACCATGATGAATGGATGCCATTGCTCTTCTCTAGCCGCATGATCGGGACCTGAACTTCAAAGGGGAACGGTGACTTTTAAAGGGGAACCGCTCCAGTGCTGCAAAGCTTAGTTATCGGCCCTGGTGGTGAGTTTACTGGTGCTTTATCTTGTTGTTCCCTGTGTTTTTCTGTGTTTGACCTGGCTTTCCGCTTGATCTGACTTATTGTTATACTGATCTGACCTGCCTCCAACCTTAGTTCCTGATTCTGATTACTGAACCTGATGTTGCCGTCTGTTACCGACCTAAATCTATTTGACCACAAACCTTTTCATACCCACCCATCTGCAGCCCGACCTTCTATTGGGGACTATTCTGGCAACTCCGACCTGGGAATCTCAACAGCAAGTCCATAACTTCCTGCGGGAGTTAAGGGGATAGAACAGGGAAATTCTTAGATTACGCACACCAAGCCGACTGCATCGTGTCACTGAAGTCGGTTCCTTCTACACTGTGCTACACTGCTTCTCCGTCTTTGAGATGTCATCTAAGTTCTGACTACGCCAGCCGGGGACTGGCAGCCAGGTACACTGTTAAGACTTAAAACCACAGAAAAGGCCATACTCACAGATTAGGTGGTGGGTAAAATACCCGTTCCAAACAGGACGCAACCAGGTCAGAGAATGCTGTTGATGGGAAGTGCCCAGGTGTGTTTAAATAATGATAGCCACTCCCACTTACCTTGAGGGGAGTGGTGTGTTGGGCATGGAAGTAAATGTGTAATAATAATAAATAAATAATAAAGTACTGTGTATAGTGCACATGTGAGGTATAGGGGACATGACTAAGTGTAGTGTGTAGAAATCAGGGCTGTGAGTGAAACAAAAACGTGAGTGTAGTGTGTAAAACATGGAGGCATAGTGTTTGGATAGTGAGGCACAGCATATATCGCCGAATAGCAGCCTATTTATAACGCCCATATTGTAAGAGAGCGGGCTGCCCTGCATGCAGTGCCAAACATCCGCACACCAGGCTATCCCAGCATCATAAGACCCGGGCGCGTCCTGAAAAAAAGTATGTACAATGTAAGTAACCATGAGAAAACATGGGGTATTAGTTGTTTTGGCCAAAAAAACGCAAGCTCGCAATCCACGTCACGGATCCCCACACTTGCGAGTCCCTACCTAGAACTTTTCGTTCCAAAATCTAAGATATACAAAAAAATGGGACATAGAATGTAATTAAAACCACAGAAAAGGCCATACTCACAGATTAGGTGGTGGGTAAAATACCCGTTCCAAACAGGACGCAACCAGGTCAGAGAATGCTGTTGATGGGAAGTGCCCAGGTGTGTTTAAATAATGATAGCCACTCCCACTTACCTTGAGGGGAGTGGTGTGTTGGGCATGGAAGTAAATGTGTAATAAAAATAAATAAATAATAAAGTACTGTGTATAGTGCACATGTGAGGTATAGGGGACATGACTAAGTGTAGTGTGTAGAAATCAGGGCTGTGAGTGAAACAAAAACGTGAGTGTAGTGTGTAAAACATGGAGGCATAGTGTTTGGATAGTGAGGCACAGCATATATTGCCGAATAGCAGCCTATTTATAACGCCCATATTGTAAGAGAGCGGGCTGCCCTGCATGCAGTGCCAAACATCCGCACACCAGGCTATCCCAGCATCATAAGACCCGGGCGCGTCCTGAAAAAAAAGTATGTACAATGTAAGTAACCATGAGAAAACATGGGGTATTAGTTGTTGTTTTGGCCAAAAAAACGCAAGCTCGCAATCCACGTCACGGATCCCCACACTTGCGAGTCCCTACCTAGAACTTTTCGTTCCAAAATCTAAGATATACAAAAAAAATGGGACATAGAATGTAATTAAAACCACAGAAAAGGCCATACTCACAGATTAGGTGGTGGGTAAAATACCCGTTCCAAACAGGACGCAACCAGGTCAGAGAATGCTGTTGATGGGAAGTGCCCAGGTGTGTTTAAATAATGATAGCCACTCCCACTTACCTTGAGGGGAGTGGTGTGTTGGGCATGGAAGTAAATGTGTAATAATAATAAATAAATAATAAAGTACTGTGTATAGTGCACATGTGAGGTATAGGGGACATGACTAAGTGTAGTGTGTAGAAATCAGGGCTGTGAGTGAAACAAAAACGTGAGTGTAGTGTGTAAAACATGGAGGCATAGTGTTTGGATAGTGAGGCACAGCATATATCGCCGAATAGCAGCCTATTTATAACGCCCATATTGTAAGAGAGCGGGCTGCCCTGCATGCAGTGCCAAACATCCGCACACCAGGCTATCCCAGCATCATAAGACCCGGGCGCGTCCTGAAAAAAAGTATGTACAATGTAAGTAACCATGAGAAAACATGGGGTATTAGTTGTTTTGGCCAAAAAAACGCAAGCTCGCAATCCACGTCACGGATCCCCACACTTGCGAGTCCCTACCTAGAACTTTTCGTTCCAAAATCTAAGATATACAAAAAAAATGGGACATAGAATGTAATTAAAACCACAGAAAAGGCCATACTCACAGATTAGGTGGTGGGTAAAATACCCGTTCCAAACAGGACGCAACCAGGTCAGAGAATGCTGTTGATGGGAAGTGCCCAGGTGTGTTTAAATAATGATAGCCACTCCCACTTACCTTGAGGGGAGTGGTGTGTTGGGCATGGAAGTAAATGTGTAATAAAAATAAATAAATAATAAAGTACTGTGTATAGTGCACATGTGAGGTATAGGGGACATGACTAAGTGTAGTGTGTAGAAATCAGGGCTGTGAGTGAAACAAAAACGTGAGTGTAGTGTGTAAAACATGGAGGCATAGTGTTTGGATAGTGAGGCACAGCATATATCGCCGAATAGCAGCCTATTTATAACGCCCATATTGTAAGAGAGCGGGCTGCCCTGCATGCAGTGCCAAACATCCGCACACCAGGCTATCCCAGCATCATAAGACCCGGGCGCGTCCTGAAAAAAAGTATGTACAATGTAAGTAACCATGAGAAAACATGGGGTATTAGTTGTTGTTTTGGCCAAAAAAACGCAAGCTCGCAATCCACGTCACGGATCCCCACACTTGCGAGTCCCTACCTAGAACTTTTCGTTCCAAAATCTAAGATATACAAAAAAAATGGGACATAGAATGTAATTAAAACCACAGAAAAGGCCATACTCACAGATTAGGTGGTGGGTAAAATACCCGTTCCAAACAGGACGCAACCAGGTCAGAGAATGCTGTTGATGGGAAGTGCCCAGGTGTGTTTAAATAATGATAGCCACTCCCACTTACCTTGAGGGGAGTGGTGTGTTGGGCATGGAAGTAAATGTGTAATAATAATAAATAAATAATAAAGTACTGTGTATAGTGCACATGTGAGGTATAGGGGACATGACTAAGTGTAGTGTGTAGAAATCAGGGCTGTGAGTGAAACAAAAACGTGAGTGTAGTGTGTAAAACATGGAGGCATAGTGTTTGGATAGTGAGGCACAGCATATATCGCCGAATAGCAGCCTATTTATAACGCCCATATTGTAAGAGAGCGGGCTGCCCTGCATGCATCATGTCACTGAAGTCGGTTCCTTCTACACTGTGCTACACTGCTTCTCCGTCTTTGAGATGTCATCTAAGTTCTGACTACGCCAGCTGGGGACTGGCAGCCAGGTACGCTCTTAAGACTTGTAGTCGAATATTGAGCATTACAACTATAATGTAATGTCCTATATCCATGTGATATTACATTGTTGTCTGTGCATGTCAAATTCACAGGCATACTTTAGGGCACACCTGAATGTATTGCCCTAATAGGGACTAATAAAGATAGCCCATGGAGCCTTTATTAGACCCAGGGCTGACAATATTTCACCGTCAGCGATGACGATCGTGATGTGACCACTGGCAGGCAAAGGACAAACCAGGTAAACCCCAATACACTTCATTAGGTTCATCTGATTATAATGGAATGCCCTAAATCTCCCAAATTCACATAGTCTTTATATAAATTGTGCTTTAACTGATGAACAAAGAGGTTTTAAAACGCTTTCAGCAATAATAAACATGAAATGTTAAATACTTTTGTGTCAAAAAAGACAAAAGTATAATAGGTATGATACCTTTATTGGCTAACCATAAAAGTTCTATATGCAAGCTTTCAGAGCACAGAGGCCCCTTCTTCAGGCAGTTTACAAATGAATGACTTAGAAAAAAGCACAACATTTAGATGTTACACAAAGACAATTAGTACATGAGGTGATACATCATTAAGATAAGCCGGGGCAATAAAACTGAGGTTATAGGGGTGATGACTTAGGAGTTAAGGCATCTGGAGTCAGTCTGATGGGGGACGTGACGTGTGTCCATGTAGTGGCTCATAAATCCTGGTGTTAGATTGAGGCCTTGTGTCAATGACTGGAATTTTATCATCATCTTGAATTCCCAAATTTTTCTTTCTCTGTTGTTTTTAAAATGACCCTTCAGAATGAGTACCTTTAAATCTGCCAAACTGTGGTCTGGTCCAGAGAAGTGTTTTCCCACGGGTGTATCCACCTCCTGTTTTATTGTATGTCTGTGAAGATTCATCCTGGTTTGTAGTTTTTGTATTGTTTCTCCAATGTAGATTCCTTTATTGATGCACCTTGTACACAGGATCATGTACACTACATTGGAGGATGTACAGGAGAACGTGCCAGTGATTTTATAGTCCTGCTGCGTGTTTGGTATCTGGATGGTGTTTGATGACCAGATGTTGGTACAGGTCTTGCATTTTCTACTGTTGCAAGGAAAAGTGCCAGTCTCTGATGGTGGTGAGAGGGCACTTCTGACCAGGAGATTCCTTAGGTTTGGTGGCTGTTTGTATGCAAGGAGTGGTAAATCTGGGAATATTTCCTTCAGTTTATTGTCTTTGTTAAATATAGGTTGGAGATCAGCAGCAATTTTCCTCAAGATGTTCATTTGGGGGTTGTATATGACCACTAGGGGAACCCTGCTGTTGTCTTCCTTCTTTTTGTACTCCAGAAGATTGCTCCTTGGAATTCTTGTTGCTCTGTAGATCTGATCATCTATAATCCTTGGATGGTATCCTTGTTGTAAGAATGTATTCCTCAGTGATAGCAGGTGTTGTTTTGTGTCTTCACAGTCTGAACAGATCCGTATGTATCGCAGAGCCTGGCTGTAGATGATGGATTTCTTTATGTGTCTCGGATGGAAGCTGTTCCATCTCAGATATGCTGGACGGCCTGTAGGTTTATGGTAGATTGTAGACATACAGTTAAATGCTAGTTCCCTGTTAGTAATCGCTTGAAGTCGATCTATATCACCACAATTTACAGACCTTCAGTTCTCTGGTTTTCGTGCCACCATATACAGCTAATATTTTACTCTTTCCTCATGGTTCCACATCTCCTTTCGAAGGGAATCATCCAGAGGGACATAAACTGCAAATAGATATCAGTTACAATAACGAACGGTGGTCTCCAATCATGTTTAACCTCTCAGATGCGGTGGTCAATAGCGACTGCTGCATCTGAGTGGTTTTAGAGGGAGGGGGCTCCCTCTCTCACCCCACCGGCACCCCGCGATGCCTGTTAGACCATGACATAGGCATCCGTAACGACCCCAACTATAAAACGAATAAATTATTTTACCCGCACGGTGAACGCTGTAAAAAATAAAATAAATAACAAGGCCTAAATTGTGGTTTTCTGTTCATCCTGCCTTCAAAAAATGTGTTAAAAAGTGATCAAAAAGTCGTATGTACTCCAAATTGGTGCCAATAAAAACTTCTTAGTAGAGGAAGGATTAGTATCTAAAACTTAGCTTTTAATAAAACCCATATAAAATGGAATATCAATATAGTATTGTTAATACTGTTGTATTATTGGACATACACATCAATATCTATTCACAGTGATGAATACAGGGTTATAATTCCTTGAATGTACAGCAGGGTAATCTTGGATCATATGAGCTTGCACAATGGCATTCTGTCTGTCCCTTAAGCCTCACTCTCAACCCTCACTGTTGACAACACATCGGGCACTCGTTCTGAAAAGAATGACCCTAGTGTCTCTGGAACCTATCCCTAATATTGTTATTGTTTCCCTAACTGAAGCTCCAGCTCAAGTTTAAAATTTGGAAGGTCTAACGGGAACCAGCCCGGTCATTAACTGGTTTTCTGGTCATGGGTTGGTTTTTCTACTGATAACCTATCCACCGGGAGTGTTCAGACCGTATAGTGGCCATGCTGTAGAACTGCAGCTGCAGAACTTCATCTCTGACACTATTTAAATGAATAGGAGCAGAGCTGCAGTAACCCAGCACGGTCGGTATACAGTGGTCAAAACCTTCCGCTTCTGGCTCAGAACACTGTATAACTCCCGGTGCCGGATCCGGGTGTTGGAACCCCACCGATCATATACTAACGACCTATCCTGTGGATAGGTCATCAGTATGAAAAACCGCCCCATGACCAGAAAAGCCCTTTAATGCTTGAATATGTATACACCATTCTACTTCCTTGGGCTCTTGAGATTTAAATAAACCTTTCAACTTCAAAATATTCCAAAAATTGATTAATTTGTTTTTGTTTTAATGTTTGTCACCTCCTTGTGTAAATTCTAAATCTGGAAAACGGAGTATCTCTTTTATATAAGAATATTACAGTTATAATGTTCTACAACGTATATATATTTTTTAATGATTAGAATATTTCACATAATCAATATAGAATGTGACATTTCTATATTGTTTTACATCTGTTTTGTTAGTATTTACATATGTGCACATTTTACCACAGCAGTATCCTATTTTTTGATAGTCATCTACGTAATGAAAATTATGTGACTAGCTGATTAGCGTTAAAGTATAACCCCCTTAAATAAAAAACAACTATGGTGTATATTCTTAAATGTTAAAACTGCATTGTCCAGTAACTGTGGTTTATTATGTGTCTAGATGTATCTTTTTTGTTCAGTATATAACTGCAATAAAGACACAAACAAGATACTAGTATATAGAAATATATTATCAAAGCTGGTTTTTATTTGCTTGTGTCATGCCACCTACTCCCTATTTGTGGAGCAGAAAAGCCTTATTTTATTTTACAAACCTGTATTTATCAATTCCCTAAACTATAATCTTTAACTTTCAGTGTAACATAAATGGCATGGAATTAAAGCATTGTTCGCTTGTCACTGCGTTACCAGCCTAATATACAGTGGTCTGTCAAGCAAAAAGAACTTAAAGTTACATTCTGAACCTTTGAAGTCAAATTAAAGTTCATAGGTGCAGAAAATGCTGAATTCTACAAGTTAAAAGTTTTGGCAACAGCAGACACCTCCATAAAAGAACATGAAAAATCCTTTCTGCCGGGGAAAGAAAAAGCTATTATATTATTGTAGCTTTACGGCTTTGAAATATGGGACATCTTTCCCTTGGTCAAAGAGAGGCAGTGTTGACGGTAGCTGGGAAATTAACCACCTCTGGCAGAAGAGAGTAAGATTCATCTGAGCAACTAAGCAATTTGAAAACATCTAAGGAACATTTTAGATTGAAGTAAAAATATCAACAAATGCAGTTACAAGGTTGACAGTGTGAAATTGCAAACAGTAAAAGAACTTTTATCTTCAGAGAACCAAATGGTTTCCTGACACATGCTGAGGGAAATATTTAATGTATCTATGTACTATATATAAATATGGAGAGAAAAATTAATGCATTTCTATATTTCTGGGTTTAAATAGCTGGAATGCTTATTTCTACAATATATGGCTTTTTTCATTATTATATGTGTGCGGAGCTTTATGAAAAGCAGATAGGTTATGTAAACCTTTGAAAGTGATTTTTTTTTTAATAACACGTCAATCAGTGTGATTGGTGTAGCGCTGGCGGCTGCCGTTCGCCACTATCCAGCTTCCTCTAGCGGCCGCCAGCATCTGCTACCTGCCTCCTCTCCCCCCTCCTCCAAGACGTTGGCATGTACTGCTCCCGTCCACAGCTCGCTCCCTGGTGTCCTCTTAAAGGGCCAGCGCGTGCACCATTCGAATCTTTCCCAGCCTATCCCTGTGCACCCCGTCCTATATAAGTCTGTCCTGCCCTCATTCCTGTACCTGAGAATTGTTGTTGTCTTCCCATTTTAGTTTAAGCAAATGGTACCTTAGTTGTATCCTGTTCCTAGTTTTCCCGTATCCTGGTTCCTGTATTCTGTAACTGTGTTTGTTCCTGAGCTGAAGTCTAGTGTTGAAGTCGTGTTTGTTGCATCTGCCATGTCCAGTGTTATCTGCCACTCCAAGCGTCATCTGCCACTCCAAGCGTCATCTGCCACGCCAAGCGTCACCTGTGATACAAATCATCTGTGCCAAAGCGTCCGCTACATCTCTGTTTCTGTCTGGACTCTCATACAGGTTCTCTTTACATTGACTATTGTTTGGCCAGCTGCCACTCCGCTACATCAGAGCGGCCTAGTCGGTCCACATACCCCAGAATCGTAACAATTGGTGAAACTTTATAATTAGTTTTTTATAAAAAATTTATTTAACTTTTTGAGATACTGCTGCTTCGCTAAATCCTGCTCCCACCATGTCCGCGGGAAAGACTGGTTCAGTGAAACGCAGGAACCACTTGTTATCCATCACATCTAAGTTCATAACTCAGATGTGATAGATTACAGGTGGATCCTGTGTGTCAGAGACACGCAGGCCCACTGACACTGAACCCGTCAGGTCTGCGGGACTGACGGATTCAGGTATTAGCGAAAGATGCAGCTGCTCTGTATACAGAATACAGAGTAGATGTATCTCAAAAAATAAAAATAATTTTTAATAAAAAACGAATTATAAAGTTTCACCAAACACACTGTTTGTTTGACATTTTTATTTTAACTATTTCAGGACCAAGGGTCATCGATGCCTCAATGACCAGCCCCATTTTTTTTCAAATCTGACATGTCATTTTATATGGTAATAATTCTGGAATGATTTTGCCTATACAAGCGACTCAGAGATTGTTTTCTCGTGACATATTGTACTTTATGTTAGTGGAAATGTGTGGTCAATAAAGTCAAAGCTTATTTGTGAAAATTTACAAAAATTATAATTTTTCTAATTTTAAATGTAATCGTACTTGTAAAACAGATAGTAATACCACACAAAATAGTTGATAATTAACATCCCCCATATGTCTACTTTATATTTGCATTGTTTTTTGAACATTATTTTATTTTTCTAGGAGGTTACAAGGCTTAAAACTTTAGCAGCAATTTCTCACATTTTCAAGAAAATTTCAAAAGGCAATTTTGTCAAGGACCAGTTCAGTTCTGAAGTGGCTTTGAGGGCATTATGTACTAGATAGACCCCATAAATCACCCCATTTTAAAAACTGCACCCCTCAAAGTATTCAAAACAGCATTCAGAATGTTTATTAACCCCTTTAGGCGTTTCGCAGGTATTAAAGCAAAGTAGAGGTGAAATGTACAAATTTCATTTTTTTTTGCCGAAAATTCATTTGTAATCCATTTTTTCCTGTAACACAAAAGGTTTTACCAGAGAAATGCGACTCAATATTTATGCCCAGATTCTGTCGTTTTTAGAAATATCCCACATGTGGCCCTAATGTGGTAAAGGACTGAAACACAGGCCTCAGAAACAAAGGAGCACCTAGAGGATTTTGGGGCCTCCTTTTTATTAGAATATGTTTTAGGCACCATGTCAGGTTTGAAGAGGTCTTGTGGGGCCAAAATAGTGGAAACACCCCCAAAAATACACCATTTGGCAAACTACACCCCTCAAGGAATTTATCAAGGGGTATAGTGAGCATTTTTTTTCCAATAAAACATAGAAATTATCAATTTTTACAAGGAATAAAGAACAAAAAGCACCCCAAGATTTGTAAAGCAACTTCTCGTGATTACGTCAATACCCCATATTTGGTAATAAATGGCTGTTTGGACAAACGGCAGGGCTCAGAAGGGAAGGAGCGCTGTTTGGCTTTTGGAGCTCAAGTTTGCTGGATTGTTTTTTGGGTGTCATGTCGCAGTTGCAAAGCCCCTGCGAGACCAAATCAGTGGACACCCCCAGAACTGACCCCATTTGGGAAACTACAGCCCTAAAAAGAGTTTATCTAGGGATATAGTGAGCATTTTGATCCTGTAGGATTTTTGCTGAATTTAGTGTAATTAGGCCGTGAAAACTTCTATAGTTTTTTTATAATTTTTTTTTTTTACGGCTTTCACCGTGCATTATGAATGCCATATTTAATTTATTCTATAGATTATTTATGTTTTTGCAGGATAAAATCATGGCTTTAAAAAAATATTTCGTTTTTGTGTCACCATATTCTAAGAGCCACAACTTTTTTATTTTTCCATCAAGAAAGTTGTGTGAGGGCTTGTTTTTATTGGTACCATTTTTTAGTACGTGCTTCTTTTTGATCCCTATTTGTTCAAGTTTTTTGGGAGCTGAAGTGACTAAAAATAGCGATTCTGGTATCTTATTTGATTTTTTTTTTATGGCGGTCACTGTGCGGGACAAATTACATTATATTTTTATAGTTCAGGCCGTTATGGATGCGGCGATACCAATTATGCATAGTTTATTTATTTTTTTCTAATAATAAAGGACTTTACAAGGGAGAAAGGGCGATTTTTTTTTTTTTTTTTACATTTTATTTTTAAATTTTACTTTTGCCGATATTGTTAACTTAAATGCGCTATTGACTACCACATTTAAGGGGTTAATCGTTTCAGATCACCGCTGTGATCCGACCTGATGTTTTGCCCCAGTACTAAGGCTGCTAGTAGCAGCCTGTACTGGGAGATGCCAGGCTGCGGGGATAGCCTGTGTGCTCTGTTATGAGCACACGTAGATTAACGGGCTGCAGGCACAAGGACCAATGCTGCAGCCCGTTAATCTACGTGGGGTGGTCGGGAAGGGGTTAATGTACTGGGAAACTTAAAAAATAATAATTTTGGGATGGAATGAGAAAAAAAAGTGATTACTTCATTGTTTTTGTGTTTTCCCTTTTTTTGTTTAACCCCTTAGTGACCAACAATACGCCTTTTCACGTTCGTCACTAAGGGGCCTTAGGCTAGGCTGACGCCTTTTCACGTGAGCCTAGTTTAAGACCTGCACGGGTCTCCCGTGCAGGCTGGATACGGGGCTCAGCTGTCTAATGACAGTTGAGCTCCTACTCCAACGCCCGCCTTCGATCGCGGCCGTTTAACCCGTTAAATGCCGCCGTCAATAGCGACCGCAGCATTTAACTTGTTTACAGAGGGAATGAGCTACCTTTGTCACCCATCTGAAGATCGCACAGTAAAGTCCCCTAGTGGGACTAATGAAATAAGTAATAAACGTGAAATAAAGATTATTAATAAAAATTACAGTAAAAAAATAAATAAAACAATTTTTTTCCATAAAAAGTGGTTTTATTTAGTAAAAGTGTAAAAAATAAATAAAAGTACACATATATGGTATCGCCGCGACCGTAATGACTCCATTAATAAATTTAATATGTAATTTAAACCGCAAGGTGAACACCGTAAAAAAAAACGCAAAAAACAATGGCGAAATTGCTATTTTTTTCCATTGCCCCCCAAAAAAGTCATAATAAAAATGAATAAGTCCCATGCACCCCAAAACAGTGCCAATCAAAACTACGTCTCGTCCCACAGAAAACAAGCTTAAAAAATAAAAAAGTTACGGCTCTTGGAAAGCGACGAGGCAAAAACAAATAATTTTAGTTCAAAAGTGTTTTTATTGTGCAAAAGTCGTAAAACATAAAAAACCTCTACTTATGTGGTATCGCCGTAATCGTACCGACCCATAGAATTAAGGTAACATGTTATTTACGCCGCACAGTGAACGGCGTTCATTTTAAAAACGCATAGAACAATGGTGGAATTTCAGTTTTTTTTTATAATCCCCCCAAAAAAAAGTTAATAAAAGTTAATAAAAAAATTATATGTACCCTAAAATGGTGCTATTAAAAAGTACAACTAATCCTTCAAAAAACAAGTCCTCATACAGCTATGTAGACGAAAAAATAAAAAAGTTATAGCTCTTTGAATGGCACTATAGAAAAACGAATAAAATAGCTTGGTCATTAGGGCCTAAAATGGGCTGGTCACTAAGGGGTTAATTTTTACGGCATTCACCATGCAGTAAAAATGTCACGTTAACTATATTATGTGTGTCAGTACGATTACGGCGATACCAAATTTATATATATATATTTTTTTTTTATGTACTACTTTTAAAAATAAGAAAATATTTGTTAAAAAAAACAAGAGGGCTTGTTTTTTAGGTTTTGTTTTTTTACTTTTACATTTTTATTTTTTTTGTATATTACTAAAAAGTTAACTGTCTTTGACATTTTTTATTTAGTATCCCGAGGGGACTTGATCAAGCGATTGTTTGATTGTTAATACAATACACTGCAATACCTGTATTGCAATGTATAGTAATGTTTACAGACTCCAGACTCGCCCCTGGCAGGACTTAATAGGAGCAGAGAGATGGCAGACCTGGGGGCCTTCATCAGGTCAGTAGGCTGCCATAACAACCATTGGCACCCTGAAATCTTGTTGCGGGGAGGGGCGATAGAGTCACAAAGAGGGCTTCCACCCTCTTTCTAACGGCTTAGATGCCACGGTCGCTTTTGACCGCGGCATCTAAGTGGCTAAATGGCCGAATTATCTCTGATCCCCGACGTGGCAGTGAAGTGTCGGCTACCATACAGCCGGCATTTGCTGAGTATTGCTGAGTATTTATTAATCTATACCTCCTCACTACTGTCAATTTGGGGACACCAAAGACATCACTTCATCATTTCATGACTTCATGGGTGTAAAATACTACAGATGATAGCTAATAGCAACTTTATATGCATTTTGACAAGGGGCAGTGGCATCTATAAATATGCATTGAGTTTCCCACCATGCATGACTTGGTGTTAAAATTCACACAGCATTTATTATTGGGTTTATTGAAGTATCACTGTATCAGGTCACATAGTCTGATTCAGACTACAACCTTGTCTTACATTATGTTGTAGACTTCTCCGTTCAGCACTGGCCTAAGGGGCCACATCGCTGCTTAAGGGCCTGTTCACATCACCTTTCGCTTTCCGTTCCAGGGTTCCGTCAGAGGTTTCCGTCGGGTGAACCCCGCAACGGAAAGTGAAAGTTAAACCACAACTTCCGTTTCAGTCACTATTGATATCAATGGTGACGGAAACATCGCTAATGGTTTCCGTTCGTCACCATTCCGGCAGATTTCCGTTTTTCTGACGGAATCAATAGCGCACAGAAACCTTCCGGAATGGTGACGAACGGAAACCATCAGCGATGTTTCCGTCACCATTGATATCAATGGTGACTGAAACGGAAGCTGTGGTTTCACTTTCCGTTGCGGGGTTCACCCGACGGAAAGCGAACAGTGATGTGAACAGGCCCTTAGTCTCCTTGTCAGTTTTTCCCTACATAGTGGCGCTCCCAGCCACCCACAGTGCTGGGGACTACTACACCGCTGTATTCAACGAATGAATGGGGACATGCCTTCAAAACATTATGGCCCCTTTATTCTCCAGATCCCTTTCGGTCCCGACAGTTAGACCCCTACCGATCACAAAGGGATTGCATATCTTACCCTAGCACTTTGTATGATGGGAATAGCCCTTTAAGCAGTAGAAAAGAAAACACCCTGGGTGGCCTAATACGAGTGAATGCAATGCATATTGTCATTTTACTTAAGCATACACCTGTCTTATAAAAGTTATGTTATTTTTGGTATTACTTAGTATACCAACACATTTGCTTACTAAGTGAAACAATAGGTTGCACTATAATGGAGCGTCCTGTTGTGACTTTGAAAGAGCTTCAAGAAAGCAATTTACAAATCAGACTGATGGTTTTTATCCATGCCATTTCCACTTTGAGCTTTATGTCTGCTTCATGGTTGTACATTTAGGGCTTATTCAGATGAACGGGATATACATCTGTGCAACCACGCGCGTCGCACGGACCTATATTAGTCTATGGGGTCGTGTAGACAGTTGCGTGATTTTTACACAGCGTTAGTCCGCTGTGTAAAAAACGACATGTCCGTTCTTTGAGCGTTTTTCGCACATCACGCACTCATTGAAGTAAATGGGTGCGTGGAAACCACGCATGCCACACGGAAGCACTTCCGTGGGACGCGTGTTATTCGCGCAACAGCTGTAAAAAGGATGAATGAAAACAGAAAAGCACCACGTGCTTTTCTGTTTACAAACATCTAAACGGAGTGTCATAATGATGGCGGCTGCGCGAAAAGCACGCAGCCGCGCATCATATGCTGCTGCCACACGAAGCTGTTAAGTGCCTTTTGCGCAGGCAAAACGCTGCGTTTTTTGCGTGCACAAAAAGCACACGCTCGTGTGAATCCGGCCTAAGTCTGTGAATGCACAAGGGAAAAGAACGCAAAATACATCCATTGCCCCTGCCTTGACTGCAGTAGTCATTATATTCTTATACAGGGGAATTATTTTGTGTCGCGCAAAAAGCAAATTATCTAGATAAGAATTTTGAACTATTCGTATTTATTCTTTAAGCACTTTTTACTTTTTTGGTTGTGAGCTTCTCGAACCCTCTTTTATTTTGAACTCAATATTCTTTAGTTCTTTTCTACACTTGATTATATCAACGCCTGGTGAGTTGCATAAAGTGAACCTATCAGGTCGCTTGTGCTGCGCTCGCTGACGGCAGCATAAACTAGTGACAGACACATGGATTTCAGCGGTCTGTCACTTGTCTGTGGAGTACATTTTGTGTACTCATACAGTGAACGTTGCAGGGCGATGCCGATTGATGTATCTAAGAACTACGGTGTACGTCGCTTTTGCATATACGCCAGACTCCTTATCCACAACAGTCGGCATCGCTCTGCAATGTTCACTGTGTGAGTACACAAAAAGCATACCACAGGCCGACAAAAGTGACAGACTGCTGAAATAAACGTTGCTGTCACTACTTTATGCTGACCTCATCGAGGGCAGCATAAACCACCTGACATATTACCTTTAAACTTGTAAATTTCCTTTACTTTCCTTTTTCTGTTTTTGACCTTTTGGTTGTTGCTTTTCTCCATCGGCCCTGAGGTCCTTGGCTTGTCCTGACTACGACAACATTCATGTGGGTACTTCTTGATATGTTAGTGTCTTACTTGGATAAATGAGCAGATTGGTAAAGCTCACTTTAGATTTAATGCTATTGTACAGTTGCTGGCTCTATGACAAATATCTTCATTAATTCTGCCATCATGCACTGGTCTTTGGTTACCAAGCGTTGTTTAACAGCTGTCGTTGTTGGCACAAGCGGTTCTGAGAAAACAATACTCTATTAACCTAGTGGTCACTGTATGTTCATTAAGTGATGAATTTTAGCAGTAGTCTCACAAGTGCCACTGTTGCTGCATAATATATTTTGGGTATTGTGCGGAATTACAACAGCCTTTAGGCAGTAATATTTATGGTGGATTAGGAACAGATGGTCAGCAACATTTGACCTTCGAAACTTTAATTAAAAAGTTTTCTTATCTTAACCTGATTTACATTTTAAGGGATAATAAAATGAAAATATTTCCACCCTGTATGTTTGAAAGCTGCTGTTTTTGGGGATTCTTTCTCCCAAGCCAAATATTGTGTTTTTTTGCTTTTCCACCCCATTGATTACACTGGCGAAAACCTCAACCTGGAAAAATCATATATGTTTTATATATATATATATATATATATATATATATATATAATACCATGTAGTGGTTTTTCATAAAAAAAACAGTTCTACAATCATTTCCAGTTCTGCAATGGAATAGCAGCTAGGGCGCCCATGGATGCCCTTTTATGAATAGGTCATGCCACCCTTCTTGAATGGGAAGGTAACATGCATGCATGGCCATCCCTTCATTGAAATCTGTTAGATTTATGAAAGCCTATTAGTACGAGTACTTTTATCTTTTTGTATATTCCACTGATATTTTAATGTAGAAATGATACTTGGCAAATCCACCAGTTTAGTGATTTGCAGTGATTTGCTCTTTAGAATTCCAGGAGTGAGCACTCCTGTGGGAGCTGCGATGGTAGCTATGTTATTACCCAGGTTTTCCAGAAATTAATGGGAAAGTTTATGGAAAAGTACAGAGAATTTATTTTTCTAGAAAATACTTAAAGGGGTTTTCCAGTCCCAAAATATTGATGACCTATCCTCAAGATAGTTCATCAACATGTGATCGGTTGGGGTCCGACTCCTGGCACCCACACGATCATCTTTTTTGAAGGGGCCGCAGCGCTCGCACGAGCACTTCTTCCCTTTCATTTCTACTTGCTCACTGTAAATCGTCAACACACTTGTAGCGGCTAAGCTGAGTTTGCGTCTTACCATCAGAATTTTGAATGCAGCTCTGGTTTATAATAGAGGCTATATCTCAGGATCAGAGTTAGATTAAAGAGAACCTTTCACCTGCCCATACATGTGCAGCATCTAATACACAGGGCTTCACAAACTCTGTCTCACTTTCACTGCCATTTTATTTGGTGCCCGATATGTAAATAAGCCCCTGAACTGTCAATGGGGCGTTTCTATCTAACTAAATGGCAAGGGGACGTGATCTTTTCGCTCTGTCACCGTCCAATCAGCTACGGACAGTGTCAGAGCAGCTTGTGCTGTGTTCCCCCCGCGAGAACACACACAGACTGAGAGAGCGCTCTCTTCAGAACCACCAGTCTGTGTGTGTTTCTCGCGGGAGGGAACACAGCGCAACCCGCCATGACACTGTCCGTAGCTGATTGGACAGTGTCAGAGCGAAGAGATCACGCCCCTTGCTATTTAGTTAGATAGAAATGCCCCATTGACCGTTCAGGGGCTTATTTACATATCGGGCGCCAAATATAACAGAACCGATATATAAATAACGGAGGATGATAGGAAAAAAATGTAAAGTGAGACAGTGTTTTTAAAGCCCCCACATGTATGGGCAGGTGAAAGGTTCTATTTAAGCAAACCAAAATTTACCAAGTCTCACCGGTTTTGTATGTAGATGAAATTTGACGGAACACTTACATATTTAAAACTTTTATATTTCTTAGGAAAACAAGATTCAAATAGTAAATACATGTTTCTAGGCATATTTGAAGCAAAGTGTCACTATCCTTAGATTGTTATGGACTCTACGCATATATTCTACTGTTTAGACTGTGAGCAGATAGTCACACGTCAGCCTTTAGTCATTATAAGGTTTCTGTGAATATTTTCACTCTAGCACAAGTCAAAAAAATGTAAGAAAGGAATTCATCTGGATGTACAACATTCTACTTTCAAAGGGATTTCTATATGATGGCCACGCATCATAAATTATAATTTTTTTTTTAAAAGTAAATACATTTCCATAAGGGCCAGTTCACACAGTTTTTTTGACACGTTTTTTGATGCGGAAACCGCGTCGGAAAGCGTGTCGAAAAATGGCCGAAAATGCCTCCCATTGATTTCAATGGGAGGCGGAGGCGTATTTTTCACGTGAGCGGAAAAACCATCTCGCAGGAAAAAGAAGCGACATGCCCTATCTTCGGCGTTTATGTATTGACATCAATGGGAGGCAGAAAAAGCGTATTTTGCAGCGTTTTTTGCCCGTGGCACTCAATGGGTGAAACACGTTACGAAAATCAGCATGCAGGCAGGGGAAAATCTGCCTCAAAATTACAAACAATATTTTGAGGCAGATTTTCCGCCTGCAAAAAAACTCAGTATGAACCCAGCCTACACCATTAGCAAACAATATTGAAGAAACTTGGTGTTCAAAATATAATATCTCTAGGCTTCAAAACAGGTATGCCTCTATTTACAGTGTTAACCATGAAGTGCTTGATAATGCCATGTTTATATTTGTATAAAGGATTGCTTTGAACAATCAAATCTATACAAATTAGTTGGAATGGGAACTAAATAAATGGCAGTTCTGTTTTGCCCTACAAGGGGGTAGGGCTTTGAATTTAGCGGTTCTCTGCCGAGAGGTCATCTGTCAATATTTGATAGTATGCTGTATCCGACAGGATTCTATGTGCCTCTTTGTTGTATATGTCTTGGTCTTGAATGACGGTACCCCCTCTTTTGTCCCCAGACCTAATCACCATATTTTAGTTTTTCTGTAGATTTTTAAGTGCTACTCGTTCTCCTTTATCCAGTTTTTCTTGGTGGAGTGTTAATTTACTGATATTTTTTAGGTCATTAAAGGCCAGGGCATAGAAGGTTGCTAAATATGTCCCTCGGTGGTATACGGGGTAGAAGTTGGATTTTCCCTAAACTGGCAGATGTTTGTATTCCTCAGTTGTTTCATCCTCTTTTGCATTATTATTATTTTTCGTTGCTTTAATTAAAAAATGCCGTTGTAGTGTTAGTTTCCTAATGAACTGGTTTAGGTCAAGAAAGGGTTGAAAGTCATCAGCCCTCTGTGTTGGGCAAAAAGATAAGCCTTTGCAAAATAGTCTTTTTTTCTCCCTCTTTTAGTTGGTATGACGATAGATTGAAAATATGTATTCTCTTTATCTGTTTTTGTTGTTTCTGGTTCGCACGCTTCTTATGTGGTCTTTTGATTTTTTGGGGTTCTATTTTTGCCTCCTCTGCATCCTCTGGTCTTTCTTTTTGAATTTGTGGGAGAATCTTTTTTGGTTGGGAGTGAATAAAAATATTTTGTTATCATGGAATTTTGTTTATTTTTATCGTAAGGTCCCGGTGAGGACTGATGTCTGGTATTTTGGAAAGGGTAAAACAAAAATATTGGGCTTTTATATTCCAGTTTAATCCTAAGTCTAAAAATATTGATTTCCCACAGCCAACTGACCCGGGTTCGTTGCGCAGTATGTGTGTGTGTGTGTGTGTGTGTGTGTGTGTATATATATATATATATATATATATCACAAGAAAAAAATTATATGTTTATATCTATATGTCTCCACATTTGCGCAGCTCTCTCAATTTATTCCTATGGAAGATATAGAAGCGGCCGAGCGAGCAGGTGTGGCTGTTTCCATAACACGCATAGGAATGAATGGAGAATGCCGCGCAAATGTAGAAAGTGGAGAGAGCCGCCTAAATGTAGCATTACATACTGGCCTCTCAAATGAATGGGCGTTCATGTAATTAATGCAAGGATGTGCCAAGTCCGCCAGAGCAGACGGCCGCTCTTACTGAGTGGCTTTCCATTCTTGAACATAGAGGGGGACCCAAGAATGGGACCCTCCTCTATGACGTCCATATGCTCTAATAGGGCATATGGACAGGATTTGCCCTGAAAAGACAATCCCATTAATTAATATTTCTTTAATACTCTTCTGTCTTTGACATTAATCAGCATTATCTGCTCTCATGTCTATGGGTACCCTGTCAAAAAACATACGCCGTACAAATAGCAAAATAGCACTACAATAGATATTGCATTGCCTAATGGAAAGGGGGAAATAGGAATCAACAAATTCCATTTAAAGCGTGTCATATTGTATTCAGCAGTGAGTAAAATATGTGGTAAATTGTCTGGTTAGTATTGTGTTCATTCAGCTTCATGTGACAACTCAAGTCTATAGGGAGCAGCATATTTCTGTAAATCCGGTTTAAATTAGCATATGTCAGATTTTTTATATAGTGAGACAGTGATGGGATATATTGTATAAGAAGTGAGAATTATATGACTGCGTTCTATTATATACCAACGAGATGTATTCAGCAGCAAGGATTGATAGAAACCACACAGCCCATTGGACCCACCGCATACGCTATTAATAATTAACATAATTGTTATGACTCATAATATTCTGCAAGGGAACAATTAGCATGTTTCTCTCTTCTACCAGGTGCAGAAATGATCATTTGGCTTTCAGTGCACACATTTCAATGCCTGAATCATTCCTTAACAGAATTTATTTTCTTCATATATTAAAATAACTGCATTGCACCTGTGTTTGTCTTGATCACTGTTCATATTGTTTGGAAACGCGTCAGCTCTCCCTTTAGTAAGATATACCGTAACTGAAATGTACCGACTATATATAATTTATTTCTACATTTTATAATGAATGTTTAGATTAAAGAGATTCTACGTACGTGGGTGATTCATTCCTGTGAGTAGGTTCTATTCCCCTTTAAATTGGTGGTATTCTTAAAGGCTATGTGAACATTTGAAAGTGATTTTTTTTTTTTTTTTTTATAAAAATGTCAGTGTGTTTGGTGCAACTTTCAAATTAGTTTTTATTAAAAATTATATTTAATTTATGAAATACAGCTGCTCTGTATCCTGCATACTGATGGGTTCAGTGTCAGCGGGTCCTGCGTGTCCCTGACACCCAGGATCCAACAGTTATCCATCACCTCTAAGTTCATAACTTAGATGTGATTGACACGCAGGATCCACCTGTAATCTGAACCCGTTAGTCCCGTGGACCTGACGGATTCAGGTCTTAGCGAGCGCTACAGCTTCTCTGTATACAGAATACAGAGCAGCAAAAAAAAGCAGAGGATTGGAGCAGCACTGTGAAAAAATGCCTGACTAGGCTGGTGCAAGGCTTCAAAAATAAAGGAGTGACCTCTCCTTATGTGTTGGATATCCAAAAAAGAGAACGTGAAGCAGCACTCAAATAAAGTGAGTTTACTCATCCAACATGGAACCACAACGTTTCACCTCCTCTATGAAGGCATTTTCAAGTCAAATGCCTTCATAGAGGAGGTGAAACATTGTGGTTCCATGTTGGATGAATAAATTCACTTTATTTGAGTGCTGCTTCAAGTTCTCTTTTTTGGAATACAGAGCAGCTGTATCTCAAAAAGTAAAAATAATTTTTAATAAAAACTAATTTGAAGGCTGCACCAAACACACTTACTGACGTTTTTATAAAAAAAACAACTTTCGATGGTGTACATAGCCTTTAAATACTGTAATGAGTGTAATATACACTGAATGGCTGCTTTATTAGAGACGTCTGCACTTTCGCATACTTTGGAGCTTCCCTGTATGGAATTTGGACACGTGACCCAGTCGAGGGCAGCATGAAAATCAAGTGAACAAATTTTCCGTTGATCAGTTAGGGTATGTTCACACGGCCAATTTTCGGCCATTTTCCGGGGTGTAAGCGCCCGAAAATCGGACACATAACGCCTCCAAACATCTGGCCATTGATTTCAATGGGAAAACGGCGTTCTGTTCCGACGGAGCGTTTTTCGCGGCGTTTTTTTACGCGTAGAAAAACGGTCACGAAAAAGAAGTGCAGGACACTTCTTGTGACGTTTTTGGACCCGTTTTCCATAGACTCTAGTGAAAAAAGCTCCAAAAACGGCCGTGGAAAACGCTGTAAAAATCGCGAGTGGCACAAAAAACGTCTGAAAATCAGGAGCTGTTTTCTCCGTATTTTCAGATATTTTTAGTCTAGTGTGTGAACATAACCTTACAGTGTGTATTCACATTAGAATGGTAAAATCAAGTGATCTGAGCGACTTCTAATGACTCATGTTTATTGGTGCTAAACAAACCGGAGGCAAGTATTGCAAAAACTGCCAATCATGTGGGTTTTTCTTGTGCAATGGTTTTGAAAGTATACCAAGAATGGTTTGATTGAGGAAAGACATCCAGCAAAAGTAGAAAGTAGATGGACATCAACAACTCGTCAACAAAAGGGGTCAGAGGAGGATTTCAAAAATCATTCTGGCAAATAGGCGGGGCACAGTCAAGCAAATTAAATTCAAATACAAAGCTGCTGTTCCAACTAAAGTGTCTGAATGCACAACTTGTCATTCCTTAGTACAGATGGGCTACATCAGCAGACGACCAGTGAGAGTGCAATTGCTGCTTAGGGGAAACCGAAAGGAAAGACTCCAGTGAGCTAAAGAGCTAAAAAATTGGTTCACTGAGCAGTGGGAAAAAAGAGACTGGTTAGATGAATCCAGATTTCTGTTGCACCATGCTGATGGGAGGGTCAGAATTTGGTGCAAGCAGCATGAACTGATGAAACCCTTCTGTCAGGTGTCAACAGTTCAGGCTGCTGGAGGTGTAGTAATGGTGGGGTTAATGTTTTCTTGGCACACCCTGGATCCTCTGATACCTGTGGATGAACATATGAACAGTAGGACTTACCTAAGCATTGTGGCTGATCAAGTTCATCGCTTCATGGCAGCTGTTTACCCTATGGCAGAAGGACACTTTAGCAACAGTAATGATAAGCTATAATGTCCGCATGGGACAATATTCCTGCAGAACGAGTTCAGCACCTAGTAGAATCCATGATATAACAAATGGCTGCCGTTCCTACGGCCAAAGAAGGTTTAATGCTCTACTAGATGGGTGTATCTAATACAGTGTGTAATGGCCACGGTCGCTGGCCGCCGGCATTTTCCACTTACTGGCAGCCATGACCACAGGTCTTTGAAGACTTGCTGGTATCTCCTATCCCCAGAGACGCTGGCGAGCACTGCTCTCCTCCCCGTTTGATGCCCGTAGGGTACATGGAAATTCTCCCCAACCTATCCTAGCACACCTGGAACTTGAAAAGAAACTGCCCGCTCCCTCTTTGCCTGAGCAATATTGTCTTCCCAGTGTTGCAAGTAGACCTTGGTAGTACACTTACCCATGCTAAGTGGCGTAGTTACGTGACCCAGAAGGTGTACTACCAAGGTCTTGTTGGGTTTTACATATACCTATCGTACCTGTAACTTTAACTACTCTTAAACTCTCACTATGAGCTCTTCACTCTCTCTTCTGACATGTACCTACTTGAGTGGATACATCTCTAATCCGGATCTAAAAATCATGTGATTTCTCATGCTATATATACTCTTTGTACATGTTTTTGACAATGTACATGTAAACGTTGATCCAGATATAGACTTAATTTTTTAGATTCTCTATTTTGTCTACAATAAAGACATTTTCTATTTTTGTTAAAATTGATAGTAATGGACTCCTTTTTTCTCTAGTTTATATATATCATCGTTAGAGTCCTTATCTCTAGCAAATACTTATGTGCCCTGTGAGACTTTCTGTGTCTAACAAATAGAAAAAGCAGCAAATAATAATGGGGTCCTTATTATGGGGAATTGTAACTATCCTGACATTAATTGGGACATAGAGGCCGCTGGATGTGCTAAAAGCTGGAAGTTTTTGACCAAATTAGAAGACCATTTTTTTGCTCAGTTGGTGGATATACTTATTTTATTATTGGTCTACCACTTTGGTTATAGTATTTTGCTGTATAAAGTAAGTTTCCTTATACTAGTGTATTGGTTATTCGAATTGCAAGAACCTATTTAAAAAAATACAAAAAAATTTACTTTTCTGTCAACAGTTCCTTAGTTCAGCACAATTTCATAGTTACATAGTTCGTACGGTTGAAAAAAGACAAATGCCCATCAAGTTCAACCAAGGGATGGGAAAAGGGAAGGTAAAAATTTCTACACATAGGAGCTAATATTTTTTTGTTCTAGGAAATTATCTAAGCCTTTTTTAAAGCCATCTACTGTCCCTGCTGTGACCAGCTCCCGCGGTAGACTATTCCATAGATTCACCGTTCCCACAGTAAAGAAGGCTTGTCGCCTCTGCAGGTTGAACCTTTTTTTCTCCAGATGGAGGGAGTGCCCCCTTGTTTTTTAGGGGCTTTTACATGGAACAGGAATTCACCATATTTTTTGTATGTGCCATTAATATATTTAAGTTAATCATGTGCCCCCTTAGTCGTCTTTTTTCAAGGCTTAATAGGTTTAATTCTTTTAATCTTTCCTCATAACTTAGATTCTCCATGCCCCTTATTAGCTTCATTGCTCTTCTTTGTATTTTTTCCCAACTCCAGGGCATCCTTTCTGTGAACTGGAGCCCAGAACTGAACTGCATATACTAGATGAGGCCTCACTAATGCTTTGTAAAGTGGTAATATTACATCCCTGCCTCTTTTAATACACGACAATATCTTGCTGGCCTTTGAAGCAGCTGATAGACATTGCATGCTGTTATTTAGTTTATAATTTACAAGCATGGCCGCCCTCAGCTATGTTCGCACAGGGCGCCAGCCGCCACACGGCAAGAGGGGTGCCAGCGGGTGTGTGTATCCCCGCGCCGTTGCAACTACCAGCGGGGATACACACACTAACTGCAGTCGCACCCGGGCGCTTCTTCACTTAGTGGCTACCGCTGTAGCAGCCATAGCGGCTGCTAGCGGTGACACCGTGCATGAGGGTGGTGGCGCCACTAGCAGCTGCTGTGGCTACTATAGCGGTAGCGACGGCACTATAGCAGAGCAGGGACATATCTCCCTGCTCTGCTATCTACTAGCACCACTGTAGCTCCCTTCAGCTACAGCAGCGCTAGTAGACAGCAGAGCAGGGAGATACCTCCCTTGCTCTGCTATAGTGCCCCCTGTAGATATCAACCCCCCCCCCCCTTCCAGGATAGCGCCACCGTAGCTCCCTGAAGGAGCGGAATCCCCGTGTGGCCGGGGATTCCGGTCCTGGAGCGCTGCTTGATGTTTCTGTCCATATATGGACAGTGACATCAGGGGAAACTCCTGAAGCGGAATCCCCGGTCTACAGGGGGGCACTATAGCAGAGCAGGGAGGTATCTCCCTGCTCTGCTGACTACTAGCGCCACAGTAGCTCCCTGAAGGAGCGGAATCCCCGTGTGGCCAGGGATTCCGCTCCTGTAGCGCTGCTTGATGTTTCTGTCCATATATGGACAGTGACATCAGGGGAAACTCCTGAAGCGGAATCCCCGGTCACAGCATTGCAGACTCTATGATCGGGGATTCCACTCCAGGAGAAGCCAATGACGTCATGGACATAGACGACAGGAGCTTCTCCTGGAGTGGAATCGACGGTCATAGCGTCTGCAACGCTGTGGACGGGCATTCCGCCTCAGGAGTTTTCCCTGATGCCACTGTCCATATATGGACAGAGGCATCAAGCAGCGCTCCAGGACCGGAATCCCCGGCCACACGGGGATTCCGCTCCTTCAGGGAGCTACAGTGGCGTTATCTTTACTGGAAGGAGGGGTGGTTGCTATCTACAGGGGGGCTGTGGGCTTTGTGGCACTACCTACAAAGGACAACTGTGCAGGAGCACACAAAATACCCAGCTTTCCTGGGTATAAAAAAAAAAGTGTGGAAATAAATTTAGATATAACTTTTATTTAATCCAGCTAAAAGGATTAATCCTTTACTCAGACTAAATAAAAGTTATAACTTAGTTTATTTCCACACATTTATTTGATAGCTGGGAAAGCTGGGTATTTTGTGTGCAACTGCAGACTTGTCCTCTTTTTAATCTTTTTTTTCACTCCCTACCAGGGGGCTGTGGGCTGTGCGGCACTTCCTACCAGGGGTCTTAGCGACACTTCCTATTAGGGGCCTTTGCGGCACTCCCTACAGGGGCCTGTGAGGCACTCCCTACAGGGGGCTGTGTGGCACTCCCTACAGGGGGCTGTGCGGCACTCCCTACAGGGGGCTGTGCGGCCCTCCCTACAGGGGGCTTTGTGGCACACTACAGGGGGATGTGTGGCGCTATCTACAAGGGGGCTGTGTGGCGCTATCTACAAGGGGGCTGTGTGGCGCTATCTACAAGGGGGCTGTGTGGCGCTATCTACAAGGGGGCTGTGTGGCGCCTTCTACAAGGGGGCTGTGTGGCGCCTTCTACAAGGGGGCAGTGAGGCGCTATCTACAAGGGGGCTGTGTGGCGCTACCTACAAGGGGGCTGTGTGGTGCTACCTACAAGGGGGCTGTCTGGCGCTACCCACAAGGGGGCTTTCTGGCGCTACCCACAAAGGGGCTGTGTGGTGTTACCTACAAGGGGCTACGTGGTGCTGCCCACAAGGGGGCTGTGCGGTGCTACCCACAAGGGGCTGTGTGGCGCTACCTACAAGGGGGCTGTCTGGCGATACCCACAAGGGGGCTGTGCGGTGCTACCCACAAGGGGCTGTGTGGTGATACCTACAAGGGGCTGTGTGGCGCTCCCTACAGGGGGCTGTGCGGCACTCCCTACAGGGGGCTGTGTGGACCTCCCGACAGGGGGCTGTGTGGCACACTCTACAGGGGGTTGTGTGACGCTATCTACAAGGGGGCTGTGTGGCGCTATCTACAAGAGGGCTGTGAGGAGCTATCTACATGGGGGCTGTGTGGCGCTACCTACAAGGGGGCTGTGTGGCGCTACCTACAAGGGGGCTGTCTGGCGCTACCCACAAGGGGGCTGTCTGGCGCTACCCACAAGGGGGCTGTGTGGTGCTACCTACAAGGGGCTACGTGGTGCTACCCACAAGGGGGCTGTGCGGTGCTACCCACAAGGGGCTGTGTGGCGCTACCTACAAGAGGGATGTCTGGCGCTACCCACAAGGGGGCTGTGCGGTGCTACCCACAAGGGGCTGTGTGGTGCTACCTACAAGGGGCTGTGTGGCGCTACCTACAGGGGGAATCTGTGAGTGGGGGTCTGATGGTCATTTTATTGAGTGGTGGGCTGATGGTCATTTTGCTGTGAGTGGGGGGCTGATGGTCATTTTACTGTGAGTGGGGGGTTGATGGTCATTTTTCTGTGAGTGGGGGGCTGATGGTCTTCAAGTGGTTTCCACCTCTGACATCCAATTGAAATTAATAGGAGGCAGAAGATACCTGCGGCACTCGTTTGGAGCTTTTTTTTCCTGCGTCTTTTGCATTCGCTTCAACAGCTTAAAGGGAATGTGTTGCCAGCAAAACATGTTTTTTTTTTTTTAGTTAAACAATTAGTGTGTAGGTGATTAAACATTGTTCTAATTTTTTTTATTTTTTTCACGAGTCAGGAAATATTATAAATTGGATTCAATTTATAATATTTCCCAGCACTGGTCACTAGATGGAGCAATTCCCAAAATTGCAGCATTGCATGTGGTAAAGCAACCACATTGCTTTATGCTGCAAACTTGGGAAAAAATCCCTCGCTCTAGTGAGCTCTCAGAATCCCCCCTCCTTTATCCTGGCTAGTGCCGGGAGAAACGAGGGGTTTGAACGGTCTAACCTCCTACACTGTGTGTCGCCATTTTTTGAGCTAACACACAGTGTAGAAGTTTTACATACACTAGTAAAACACACTGAAACACGAACATACATAGAAATCACTTACCTGCTCCAGTCGCCGCCGGTCCGTCCGCTCCGTCTGCTGCCGCTGCTCCATGTGCACAAGTCCGGAAGCCGCGACCGGAAGTAGTAATCTTACTGCCTGGCCGCGACTTCCGGTCCACAGGAAAATGGCGCCGGATGGCGCGCATTTCAAATTGGACTGTGTGGGAGCGGCGCATGCGCCGTTCCCACACACACGGCGTACACCATAGTGGATGGAATGGGCCCCTTTCGCAGTCCCTATGGGACTGGAGCTGCCGTATTCCATGTCTGTATGTGTCGTTAATCGACACATACAGAAATGGAAAAAAAAATGGCAGCCCCCATAGGGAAGAAAAAGTGTAAAAATAGAAAAAAGTAACACACAAACACACAAATAAATATAAACGTTTTTAATAAAACCCTAACATAAAACTGATATAAAAAAAAAAATTTTGGTGACACTGTTCCTTTAAGAAAAAACACAAAAAAAGGTCACACAATGCTGTCAGTTGCTGAAGGAATTTTGAGGCAGATTTTTTCTGCCTTACAAAAAACGTGTGTGAACATGCCCTACAAGTGGAGTGCTTGTTCTTAGCTGTTTTCTGTCTTTCTCAAAACAATTTTTGGTAGGGGGCCCTGAGGATATTTTGTTTTTCCAGTGCTGCCTCGAGTCCGAAAAGGTTGGTAAACTCTGTACTAGGGTCCCGTCATGGAGCAGCTCAGTTCGTCATGGGAACGGGGCCTAGATGAGTACGATTTTTGTTTTTGTTGGGGGCACTGTCTACAAGGGGGAGGTGTGGGGGGCTGTATGGCATGATCTACAAAAAGGAGGTGGGGGATTATGGCACTGTCTACAGGGAGGCTATATGGCAAAATCTACAGGGGGGCATTATACTGTGTGGGGGCCACTAAGCGGACATTATACTGTGTAGGGGTACTATAGGGGGCATAATACTGTGGGCACAATTAGAGGAAAAAATACTGTGTCCTTGAAGGGGTTGTAATATATTATATTATTAAATATTATTATTATACTGTATGGGGGCACTAAAGGGGCATTATAATTTTTTTATGGGGCATTTTTTTTTAATGATGGGGTGGGGCGCCGGAAGATCATTTCGCACAGGGCGCCATCTATCCTAGGGCCGGCCCTGTTTACAAGTACACCCAGATCCTTCTCAACAAGTGAATCCCCCAGTGTAGCCTCCCCTAGGACATATGATGTATGCACGTTGTTGATACCCAGATGCATACATTTAGGGTATGTGCACACACACTAATTACGTCCGTAATTGACGGACGTATTTCGGCCGCAAGTACCGGACCGAACACAGTGCAGGGAGCCGGGCTCCTAACATCATAGTTATGTACGATGCTAGGAGTCCCTGCCTCTCCGTGGAACTACTGTCCCGTACTGAAAACATGATTACAGTACGGGACAGTTGTCCTGCAGCGAGGCAGGGACTCCTAGCATCGTACATAAGTATGATGCTAGGAGCCCGGCTCCCTGCACTGTGTTCGGTCCGGGACTTGCGGCCGAAATACGTCCGTCATTTACGGACGTAATTAGTGTGTGTGCACATACCCTTATATTTATCTACATTAAACTTCATTTGCAAAGTGGACGCCCAAACACTCAGTTTTTTAAATCCGCTTGCAATTCACAAACATCTTCCATAGACTGAACTATATTACATAGCATGGTGTCATCTGCAAAAATAGAAATAGTGCTATTAATCCCATCCTCTATATCATTAATAAATAAGTTGAATAATAGTGGTCCCAGCACTGAACCCTGGGGTACACCACTTATAACCGGGGACCATTCAGAGTAGGAATCATTGACCACAACTCTCTGGATACGGTCCTTGAGCCAATTCTCAATCCAATTACAAACTATACTATCTAAAGCTATAATCCTTAATTTGCCCATTAGACGTCAATGAGGGACAGTGTCAAATGCCTTTGCAAAGTCCAAAAACACTATATCCACAGCGGTCCCTCTGTCTAGGCTTCTGCTCACCTCTTCATAAAAACAGATCAGGTTAGTTTGACAACTTCTGTCCTTAGTAAAACCGTGCTGGCTGTCACTTATAATACTATTTTTTTGTCACATAATCCTGTATATACTCCCTCAATAGCCCCTCAAACATTTTCCCAATGATGGATGTTACGCTTACTGGTCTATAATTACCCGGGGAAGACCTAGAGCCCTTTTTGAAAATAGGCACCACATTTGCCCTGCGCCAGTCCCTTGGTACTATACGAGTCACTAGAGAATCTCGGAATATTATGAAGATGGGGACTGAAATAACTGAACTAAGCTCTTTAAGAACTCTAGGGTGTAACCCATCTGGTCCCGGGGACTTGTGTATTTATTTTATTTAATTTAGCTTGGACCATATCTACATTCATCCAATTCAGTATATCAACTGATATATTAAGAGCACGGGCATCGGCTATATCTGTTGCTCTTTGTTCTGTTGTATATACAGAGCTAAATAACCCATTTAGTAATGCTGCCTTCTCTTGATCCCCTGTGACCAACTCCCCATTACCACTAAACCACTACTTTCTAAGGGTCCTACATGTTCAGACCTATTTTTGCTAATTTTATAACATTTTTACAGATTTTATTACGATCTTTATAATTTAAAAAGGCTACAGAGGTACCCTCAGATTTGTATTTTCAAATGCCCTTTTTTTTGTCATGTATTGCCCTTTTTACAGAAGGTGTAATCCATGTGGGGTTTAATTTTAGTCGTTTATACTTACCTATAGGAATACATTTTGCACTATAATTACCCAAAGTAGATTTGAAAAGCTCCCATTTATCATATGTACCATTATTTGACATTAGTTCTTACCAGTCTATGTCCTGAATTGCAGCCCTCATCCTAGGGAAATTGTCCTACTTAAACTTAAAGAGGCTCTGTCACCAGATTTTGCAACCCCTATCTGCTATTGCAGCAGATAGGCGCTGCAATGTAGATTACAGTAACGTTTTTATTTTTAAAAAACTAGCATTTTTGGCCAAGTTATGACCATTTTTGTAGTTATGCAAATGAGGCTTGCAAAAGTCCAAGTGGGTGTGTTTAAAAGTAAAAGTCCAAGTGGGCGTGTATTATGTGCGTACATCGGGGCGTTTTTAATACTTTTACTAGCTGGGTGTTCTGATGAGAAGTATCATCCACTTCTCTTCAGAACGCCCAGCTTCTGCCAGATCACGCTGTGATGTCACTCACAGGTCCTGCATCGTGTCAGACGAGCGAGGACACATCGGCACCAGAGGCTTCAGTTGATTCTGCAGCAGCATCGGCGTTAGCAGGTAAGTCGATGTAGCTACTTACCTGCAAACGCTGATGCTGCTGCAGAATCAACTGTAGCCTCTGGTGTCGATGTGTCCTCGCTCGTCTGACACGATGCAGGACCTGTGAGTGACGTCACAGCGTGATCTGGCAGAAGCTGGGCGTTCTGAAGAGAAGTGGATGATACTTCTCATCAGAACGCCCAGCTAGTAAAAGTATTAAAAACGCCCCGATGTACGCACATAATACACGCCCACTTGGACTTTTACTTTTAAACACACCCACTTGGACTTTTGCAAGCCTCATTTGCATAACTACAAAAATGGTCATAACTTGGCCAAAAATGCTCGTTTTTTAAAAATAAAAACGTTACTGTAATCTACATTGCAGCGCCTATCTGCTGCAATAGCAGATAGGGGTTGCAAAATCTGGTGACAGAGCCTCTTTAAGTGTTTTTGCCCTCCCAGCCTGTGTTTGTTTTTTTATAGTATATTTAAAATATAACTATATTATAATCACTGTTACCGAGGTTTTCACGAACATTGACATTCCCAACAAGCTCTGCATTATTAGAAATAACCAGATCCAACAGAGCTTCACCTCTAGTCGGGTCTTCCACAAACTGGCCCATAAAATTTTCCTGCAACAGGTTGAGGAAATGTCTCCCCTTTGCAGTTGAAGCCGAACCATGACACCAATTAATATCCCAGTAATTCAAATCTCCCATTATCACTACAGTACCCGCCTGTGCAGCCCGCTCCATCTGTTTGTATAGCTGACCTTCCATCTCCTCAGTTATATTGGGGGGTCTATAGATTACACCAAAAGTAATTTTTTCAGTGTTTACCTTCCTTTGTAATTCCACCCACAAGGTTTCAACCTCCTCACAATCTTCACCCTCTACTGTCTCTTTCACACTCGCCTTCATATTGCTTCTCACATACAGACATACACCACCGCCTTTCCTATTTGTCCTGTCTTTCCGAAAAAGTGTAAAACCCTGTAGATTTACAGCCCAGTGGTGTGAAGAGTCTAGCCATGTTTCAGCAACACCAACTATATCTATATTTTCTTCCAGTATCAAGGCCTCCAGCTCCCTCATTTTGCTTGCTAGACTTCTGGCATTTGTGAACATACACTTTAACTTGCCTGTCAGTTTTTCACTTTCACTATCAGAAATGTGATTATTTGACATTATTTGGGCATTTTTATTTTCATTTTCATTGCTGTTTTGTAACAAAAGACGAGAGTCCTTATCTGTTGTCTAGTCAGTCTCTCCACAGTCGGTTTCTCTCCCCACCAATATAGTCTGACCCCTCTCTAACATAACTACCCCTTTATTTTCTACATTGACCTCCCTCCTCAGCCCTAGTTTAAATACTCCGCCACCCCAACTAGAATTCTCTCCCCCAGCACAGGGGACCCCCTTCCATTTAGGTGCAAATCATCTGCAGAATACAGTTTGTACCCCAATGAAAAGTCAGCCCAGTGCTCTAGGAACCCAAAGCCTTCTCCTCTACACCAAGACTTAAAGAGGCTCTGTCACCAGATTTTGCAACCCCTATCTGCTATTGCAGCAGATAGGCGCTGCAATGTAGATTACAGTAACGTTTTTATTTTTAAAAAACTAGCATTTTTGGCCAAGTTATGACCATTTTTGTAGTTATGCAAATGAGGCTTGCAAAAGTCCAAGTGGGTGTGTTTAAAAGTAAAAGTCCAAGTGGGCGTGTATTAGGTGCGTACATCGGGGCGTTTTTAATACTTTCACTAGCTGGGCGCTCTGATGAGAAGTAACATCCTCTTCTCTTCAGAACGCCCAGCTTGTGACAGTGCAGATCTGTGACGTCACTCACAGGTCCTGCATCGTGACGGCCACATCGGCACCAGAGGCTACAGTTGATTCTGCAGCAGCAACAGCGTTTGCAGGTAAGTCGATCTTACCTGCAAACGCTGATGCTGCTGCAGAATCAACTGTAGCCTCTGCTGCCGATGTGGCCGTCACGATGCAGGACCTGTGAGTGACGTCACAGATCTGCACTGCCAGAAGCTGGGCGTTCTGAAGAGAAGAGGATGTTACTTCTCTTCAGAGCGCCCAGCTAGTGAAAGTATTAAAAACGCCCCGATGTACGCACCTAATACACGCCCACTTGGACTTTTACTTTTAAACACACCCACTTGGACTTTTGCAAGCCTCATTTGCATAATTACAAAAATGGTCATAACTTGGCCAAAAATGCTAGTTTTTTAAAAATAAAAACGTTACTGTAATCTACATTGCAGCGCCTATCTGCTGCAATAGCAGATAGGGGTTGCAAAATCTTGTGACAGAACCTCTTTAAGCCATGCATTTAACTCCCTGAGCTCCCGCTGTCTTTCCTGTGATGCGCATGGCACAGGCAGTATTCCTGAGAATACCACCTTAGGCCTTATTTACACGAGCGTATTTAACGTCCGTGATACGCGCGTGAAAATCACGCGCGTCGCACGGACCTATGTTAGTCAATGGGGCCGTTCAGACAGTCCGTGATTTTCACGCAGCGTATATGTCCGCTGTGTAAAACTCACGACATGTCCTATACTTGGCCGTTTTCCACGCATCACGCACCCATTGAAGTCAATGGGTGCGTGAAAATCACGCACGGCACACGGAAGCACTTCCGTGTGTTGCGCGTGATTCACGCAACAGTAGATAAAGAAATGAAGGAAAAAATAAAACCACTTCCTTCATTTATTTTTCTAAACATCAAAACCGTGTGTCATAAGGCTGGCATATGTGTGAAAATCAGTCAGCCACGCAGCAAACACGTATGACACACGGAACTGCAACGCGCAAAAAACGCAGCATTTTTTGCGCGCGCTAAACGCACACGCTCGTGTGAATCCGGCCTTAAGGTGAAGTATCGCAAGTTAGTCCTGGTTGATAACTGACAATAACCTGATAAATTCATTATAAGTTAGTTACATGAGTGCTTTGTGCTATACTCAGCTGTTAAATATGGAAATTATTTGCATTATTCATGTTTGTTACTTGTGTAACTAGTAATAAATTGTGCAATATAGATTTGTATAGTTTTATTTGCGTGGGCGTGGTTAGGTTATGGGGGGCCCAGGCACAGTCTTTGCACAGGGGCCCTCTGCAGTCTGTGTCCGCTTCTGTGTTGTCCGTAATAATATTAATATATTAATGATTAGACAAAAAGATTGATGTATTTGATTTTCAGCTGATGGTTGATTTCTCTAACATGAGCAACAATCTAATTTACTAATGTGCAGATTTTCTTTGAACTTGAGTCCCTTGTAATCTTCTTTTCTAAAACAAAGATAAAGGTTACTCCTGTGGCTTGAACAATTAATTAAATAGATTCTATGAAGAAAAAAAAAAGAAGACATTATAGATTAAAGCATTTTATGTCCCATTAACAAATGGAGACTGACCAGTACAAACAAGGTGGGGATCCTTGAAGCCTATGTTGGGTTAAAAAGTGGTTCTTTAGTTTTGCCGGTGTATGCTATGTAATATGTTATCTGACAAGTAGATATTTTGTGTGATGAGGGGAGCCATTTGTTACTTGACCTTTGTAGAACCTTGTCTTGAATATTCGATAATTGCATCTATGGCAATATCCAGTTATTCTAAGTGCACAGGAAGCAGAATGCAAGGATTGTCTTTTTACCATTCCTGAGAGAGGACACAGATAACAGTCAATGTAAATTGCACACCTTATACAGTGGGCGGCGTTGTGGAGAGCAACAACATGGATAAATAACAGCCAGGGTGATTAAAATCTTTATTCAAATAACATTGAAGTACCCCAGACAGTTCAGTTTGGCTACTTTACCAGTTTTGCTCTACTACCTGAAGCCCAGGCACCATGAGTACATCTTTTACATATATTATGGCATATATTTACATACTTCTATAGTGATGGCATTGGTTGTGTTACTTTTATCCCTGGTGCACATACAGATGTAGTAAACTTTAACTTGACACTTAAAGCACTAAATATATAGTTGCAGCAAACTTTAAAATTACAATTAGCACAACAAAAGTTGCTTCAACTGTGTAACTGAGTTAAAGTCTGCTCCATCTGTAACTAAGTACATGTTCATAATGCAATTCACTATTTACGCTACGTCCACCTGATGTGATAGGGTCCATGCACCGGGATGCTGGTCTGTATTATGAACCTATAGGCTCTCCATGTGCTGGCATATGGTGCCTCCGTGATGCACTGTATTCTCACCTAGGAGCAGTATATCAGGGTTCTTTCCGCAGCATGTACATGGTATTTTTTACAAACCAAATTTAGATTTCTGGGATGGATTTCTGCAGCAAAAAATTCTGCAACAGAAATCTGCTTTGTGTGAGCATACAGATGTAGAAAACTTTATCTTGACTCTTATAACTTGCTGCAGCGTGGTATCTCAAAACAAAAGCCATTGAAAAAGTCAAGTTAAAGTTTCTTGACACGGTGTATTTAATGCGTTAAAAGTCAAGATAAAGATATCTACATCTGTACCCTTAGGATTCTTGCATACGGTAAATTGACACAGAGTGCCTACTAGTGCGTAATACTTTGGGTTCTGCTGTATGATACCTATATGACATACTGTATTCTCCCTCGGATACATTGCTTCTAGAGGTCAATAACGCTGTAATACAGCATGCATTGGCTTGTGCAATGATCCATATGAAAAAAGAGGGGATTCCGCTCTTAGTGGAAGCCCCTGACGCCACTGTCCATATATGGACAGAGATGTCAGGGGCTCCCTCTAGGAGCGGAATCCCTGGCCAGAGCATCAGCAACGCTTTAGCCGGGAGATTCCGCTTCTAGAGGTAGCCCTTGACTTCACTGTCCATATGTGGACAGTGACATCAGGGTCTACTCCTGGAGCGGAATCCCCGGCCAGAGCGATCTGACCAGGGATTCTGCTCCTAGAGGGAGCTTAGGTGGCGCTATCTACATAGATGGGGGGGGGGGGGGGTTTGGTGCTCTCTACAGGGGGGATGGTGCCATCTACAGGTGGGATGGTGCCATCTACAGGGGGGATGGTGCTAGCTGCAGGGGGGATGGTGCTATTTGCAGGGGGCACCATCTATAGGGCGGTGGCGCTAACTACAGCGAGGATGGTGCTATCTACAGGGAGGATGGTGCTATCTACAGGTGGGTGGCACTATCTGCAGGGGTTTTGGTGCTATATACAGGGAGTGTGGCACTATCTGTGTGGCCACTATCTACAGTGGAAACTCTAATCTAATCTCTGAATATTATGAACAAAAATAATGACAAAATGGCGACAAAAATAACTGAACTGAGTTCTTTAAGAACACTAGGGTGTAACACATCTGGTCCCAGAGCCTTGTGCACATTTATTTTATTTAACTTGGCTTGGACCATATCTACATTCAGCCAATTCAGTATATCAACTGATATATTAACAGTACCGGCTACATCAGCTGCTCTTTCTTCTGTTGTATATACAGAGCTAAAGAACCCATTTAGTAACTCTGCCTTCTCTTGATCCCCTGTGACCAACTCCCCATTACCACTATTTAGGGGTCCTACATGTTCAGACCTTGGCTTTTTTGCCTTTATATACTTGAAGAATTTTTGGGGATTTGTTTTGCTATCTTTCGCCACCTGCCTTTTATTTTGTATCTTTGCTTATTTTATTACTTCTTTACAGATTTTATTAATCTCTTTATAATTTACAATGGCTACAGCTGAACCCTCAGATTTGTATTTTTCAAATGTTGTCATGTATTGCCCTTTTTACAGAAGGTGTAAGCCATGTGGGGTTTAATTTTAGTCGTTTATACTTGTTACTCATAGGAATAGTTTTTGCACTATTATTACCCAAAGTAGATTTTGAGATTTCCAATTTATCATTTGTACCATTATTTGACATTAGTTCTTCCCAGTTTATATCCTGAATTGCAGCCCTCATCCTGGGGAAATTGGCCTTCTTAAAATCAAGTGTTTTTGCCATTCCAGTTAACACCTGACAGGAAACGTACATCGATTCATGCTGCTTGCACCAAAGTCTGATCCTCCCAGCAGCATGGTGCAACATAAATCTGGATTCATCGGACCAGGCAATGTTTTTCCGCTGCTCAGTGATTTTCTCAGTCTTGCCTTTCTGCTTCCCTTAGACAGCAATGGCACTGGTACTGGTCGTCCGTCTGCTGTTATAGCCCATCTGTGCTAAGGAATGACGAGTTGTCATTGTGCGTTTGGAAGCATTAGTTGGAGCACTAGCGTTGCAGTCAGCTCCAATTTGCTTGACTGTGCACTGCCTATTCTTGAAATCCTCCTCTAACCTCTTCTGTCGTCAAGTTGTAGGCGTCTACGTGATTTCATTTCACTGGATGTTTTTCCTTGATCACACCATTCTCTGTATACTTTCAACATTGTTGCATGAGAAAAATCCCACAAGGTTAGTCGTTTTTTAAATACTGGCCCCGGTTAGTCTAGCACCGATGAGTAGTTCAAAGTTGACTATCCTAATGTGGATTCACACTCAAACAGATCCACAGAAAACTTGCTCACTTTTCCCATTTCCATACATGTAAGCTCCACTCTTGAAAGGGCAGGTGTCTCTAATAAAGCCGCAATTTAGTGTATGTGTGTGTGTGTGTGTGTATGTGTATATATATACATACATACATACATATATACATACATACATACATACACACACACACACACACACACACACACACACACGCAGTATATTTATTCAGCATTGTGTGCATTTCATACTGCTTCTCGGAACTTCTGCGCTTCGATTATAAAACACGCGAGCTCTTAAACTGTCACTATACATTACAAGCAGGCTGGTGGAAGGACATAATTTATTTATAATCATAATGTAAATTTCAGTAGCATTCTTTACACTGTGAGATTTAACGTCACACACATTTTGTTTCTGAAGTGTAAATTTTAATAATAAATCATCATATATAATTCATTGCATGCATTTTATTCCATATGTAAACAAAGTGTACTTTTTGTAATGTTCAGAGAGTTTATAATTAGTCCAATGTGGTTTGAGTTAAACTTCTAATCAAGGTTATACAAGTTTGTTATATTTTCTCTTTTTAATGAGCGTTACCCGTATATTTAACTATTGCATTTATAATAAAATGCCAGCACAACATCTCACAACCAGACATTCTCATTGAAGTCAATTTAGATTAAGCATTTTTGCATTCATTATAGCACGCGTGTCAGTAGGCAGTCAATTGCAACCTATTATGTTACAGGCGTTCTGTCATTATTAAATTATCCTAGATAAAGCTAGATACTAGGTAATTGTCAGAATAACGTCTTTCTGGGTAAAATTATTCTAAAAATCAATCATACGCCATGTGATCCCACTAACTTGATGTTATTTAGAGCCCTTATGCGACCCTTCCTTGGTACCTCACATTTGTCAGCAGCTGATGAGCAATAAATCTTTCTGGATAGATGTCAATTTACCATGTCAACTTTAAAGCCAAGCAATTTTTTTGTTTTTTTTGCATATAGAATAGATTTGAGCAAATCTTGGAGAAAAATAGCATTTGCTTTATTTTTAGCCTTTGTCACTCAACAATGGGCGTTAGGGCAATGCTTCTTGTAAGAGAAAATATCTTTCAATCTTATTGTTATTTTGTATCTTATTTCTTGTTTAATGTGTAGTTTGTTAAGGGTATGTTTGTACTGGTCGAATACGCTGCGGAAATGTATGAAGCATATCCGACCTAGAACCTGCAGGGAATTTTGTTCGAAAGACCACACCAAATTGTGTTGTCGTTTTTCGGCCAGAATTGCCGCTGCGGAAAGCAGAGAAGGAAAAAACAACGACATATCAATACTTACCTCACTGGCGTTGCTGTAGGGACGCGTCCCTGCTCCTCGTCTCTGTTCAGCCCAGCCATCAGTGATGGTGCTGCAGCCCATGTGACTTCTACAAGAAAAAGGTGGTTTGCAATTTTTGTGGCGGATTCGCAGATTTTCCGCTGCCAAAATTGCAACATTTGCTAGTTGCTGCTGTTGTACCTACTCAATGAATTCAATGTGGGAACACAAAAGTGCAACGATTCTGCAGCATAAACTGACATGCAGCGGATTAAAAATCTGCACCGCAGGTCAATTGATGCACGTAGTTGCTGCAGATATTTTCTGCAGTGTGTGGAATGAGATTTGTTCAAATCTCATCCACTTTGCTGCTATTGTAATAGGCTGCAGATTTTACGCATTGAAATCTTGTGCGGAAAATCTGTAGCTAATCCATCCCTTGTGCACATACTACATCTTTAGGTTATCTTTAAGGCACCTCGGCCACCTTGCAGGTTCCACTCCAATACTTTGACTTAGTTCTGTAATGACCACAGTAGGTGCACTATTCATCTTACAAGTCCGCTTAAAGTGGCATTCCTGATGACCAATCCTGACAGACCAGATACAATATCAGATGTAAAGGTCCGAGAGCACTTAAAGCAACAGTGACCACATTATGGGAAGTTCCAAAATAACATTATAAAACTGTACAAAAGGGGTGCTACAAAAACGTGGAACTTTGGAAACGCATTATTCAATTAACTAAGGGAAGCACTTAGTCTTGTAAGACTGGGATCATGTACTTGTAAATAGGAATACTGAAGCAAAATGGGGAGTTTTTAATTTATATATTATAAGAATCGTGTAGTAATTTTATCACGTCTGGTAACAAAATATTTAGGAATTAAAGGAGATTAATATGATTGAATAGGAAAGAACTGAATATAATCAAATAAAAAAGTGTTCAAAACATTGACTTAGGGTTCAGAAAAGCATTTCAGGCTTATAAGGATCTTCACAGGAAATGTAAAAATCAATTCAAGTTTGCCAAGATAGCTACAGAAAAACAAATTGCTAACATTAAAGGGGTTGTCCACTACTGGACAAATGATGACCTATCTACCAGATAGGTCATCAGTATATGATCTATTGGGGTCCGACACCCGGACCCCGCACCGATCAGCTGCCCCGGTGGCCTCCGGGCACCGTACGTCCATGCTGGAAGCACTTGGCTCCGGTCACGGAATAGCGGCCAAACTACAGCTCTGCTCCTATTCAAGTGAAGCAGAGCTGTAGTTCTGCAGAATGGCCACTATGTATGTTCGGAGCCAACTGCTTCAGACTCCGTACATTGCACACTGTGCAATGACATCCGGTTCCCGCAGGCCACCAGAGCAGCTAATCGGTGTGGGGTCTGGGTGTCGGACCCCCCCAGATCATATACTGACGTCCTATCCGGGGGATAGATCATCAGTTGTCCGGTAGTGGACAACCCCTTTAAGATAAATCCCCAAAAGTTTTATAAATCTATAAATGTCCAAAAAAAAATCTGACAATATCGACCTTTTTAAAGATGACCATGGGAATATAATTGTAGAGGACAAAAGTGGGGCCGAGATAATAAACATGTACTTTTTATCAGTGTTCACTGATGAGCTGCCAGTGCCAGATATTGATGGGGACAGTGATAAAGGTTCCCCACCCAATATCACCTGCTTAACACAGGAAGAAGTACAGCTGCAGCTGAGCAAATTAAATATTGATAAAGCCCCTGGCCCAGACAGCATTCATCCACGAGTGTTAAGGGAATTGAGCTCAGTAACGGACAGACCAATGTTTCTCATCTTCTTAGACTCTCTTGAATCAGTGCCACAGGATGTGAAGATGGCTTTTTGTTGTACCAATATTTAAAGGGAATGTGTCGCTAGAAAATGTATTTTTTTTGTTTTTTTTAGTTTAAAAGTTAGTATATACATGATTAGACATTGTTCTAATTTTTCAAATTTTTTCACAAGTCAGGAAATATTATAAATTAGATTCTAATTTATAACATTTCCATGTGCTGGTCACTAGAGGGAGCAATTCCCAAAATTGCAGCATTGGCATGTGGTAAAGCAACCTCATTGCTTTATGCTGCAAAATTGGAGAAGACACACTCGCTCTAGCATCCTCAAACAATCCCCCCTCCTTTATCCTGGCTAGTGCCAGGAGAAAGGAGGGGGTTGAATGTTCAAACCTCCTACACTGTGTGTCGCCATTTTTTGAGCGAATGCACAGTGTAGGAGGATTAGATACAGTGGTAAATACACAGTATAACACGAACATACACAAACATAACTTACCTGCTCCTGCCGCCGCCACTGCCTCCGCTCCCTCCGCTCCTATTCCTTGCTTCTGAACATATAGACGGAGGCCGCGACCGGAAGTAGTCATTTTACTGTCCGGCCGCGACTTTCGGTCCACATGAAAATGGCGCCGGGTGTCGCTCGGCCGAAGACCTTCCTTTTGGACTGTGTGGGAGCGGCGCATGCGCCGTTCCCACACAGACTGCGTACACCATAGTGAATGGAACGGCTCTCGTTCACATTCTCTATGGAGATGTATGTGCCGTATTCCATCTCTGTATGTGTCGTCAATCGACACATCCTGAGATGAAAAAAAAATGGCAGCCCCATAGTGAAGTAAAAGTTAGAAAAAATAAAAAAGTAAAACACAAACACACAAATAAATAAAAAATTATTTAAATAACACAATAAAAGCAAATTTATATAAAAAAAATAAAATTTTCACGAAACCTGTCCTTTAAGAATGGTAACAAGGTGGAACCCTGTAACTACAAACCAGTAAGTTTGATGCTGTGTTATATAAAATATTTGAAGGTATTCTAAGAGATTAACTGCAAAAGTATATTTTGGTGAACTATCAAATAACTGATAACCAGCATGGATTCATGAAAAACAGGTCATTAATAATCAACATGCTCCGTTTCTATGAGGAGGTAAGTGCAAATCTGTATGTTAGTTATGTGGCGGATGTGATATATCTGGATTTTGCAAAAGCATTTGAAACTGTACCACACAATAGATGCAGGGACTTGAGGACAATATATGCACATGGGTCAGGAATTGGTTAACGGACATAAAACAAAGAGTCATAAATGGTACACACACACAATGGCCTATAGTAAGCTATGGGTATCTGTGTTAGGCTCAATTCTTATTAATCTCTATTATTTACCCCTTACCGACATTTGACGTAACTGTACGGTCATATTCGGCAGGGGGTTATGGACCTGGCTCATACACCACGGGTGTCGACTTTATGTTCCTGCCGACACTTCACTGTAATGGCTGGGATCAGAGGTAATTCCGATCCTGGCCATTTAGCCACATAGATGTCGCTAGTGACTGTGGCATCTAAGTCGTTAGAAAGTGGGAGAGCCCCATCTATTACTCCATCAGCACCCCACGATGTGATCACGGGGGGGCCAATGGGGCAGCCTATATGTACTAGTCCTTCTCAATAAATTAGAATATCATCAAAAAGATCATTTATTTCAGTAATGCAATTCAAAAAGGTTTCCTAAGCCTTTAAATGGTCCAACAGTCTGGTTCAGTAGGCTACACAATCATGGGGAAGACTGCTGACTTGACAGTTGTCCAGAAGACAGCCATTAACACCCTCCACAAGGAGGATAAGCCACAAAAGGACATTGCTAAAGAAGCTGGCTGCTCACAGAGTGCTGTATTCAAGCATATTAATGGAAAGTTAAGAGGAAGGAAAAAGGGTGGTAGAAATAGGTGCACAAGCAACAGGGATAACCGCAGCCTTGAAAGGATTGTCAAGAAAAGGCCATTCAAGAATCTGGGGGAAATTCACAAGGAGTGGAATGCGGCTGGAGTCAGTGCTTTAAGAGCCACCACACACAGACGTATTCAGGACATGGGCTACAACCGTCGCATTCCTTAAGACAACGTAAGAATCGTCTTACGGATGTAGCCATCTTTAAAGGGAATGTGTCGCTAGAAATTATTTTTATTTTTTTTAGTTAAACTGTTAGTATATAAATGATTAAACATTGTTCTAATTTTTTTTATTTTTTCACAAGTCAGGAAATATTATAAATTAGATTCTAATTTATAACATTTCCATGTGCTGGTCACTAGAGGGAGCAATTCCCAAAATTGCAGCATTGGCATGTGGTAAAGCAACCTCATTGCTTTATGCTGCAAAATTGGAGAAGACACACTCGCTCTAGCGTCCTCAAACAATCCCCCCTCCTTTATCCTGGCTAATGCCAGGAGAAAGGAAGGGTTTGAATGTTCAAACCTCCTACACTGTGTGTCGCCATTTTTTGAGCGAATGCACAGTGTAGGAGGATTAGATACAGTGGTAAATACACAGTATAACACGAACATACACAAACATAACTTACCTGCCGCTGCCTCCGCTCCGTCCGCTCCCTCCGCTCCTAGTCCTTGCTTCTGAACATATAGACGGAAGCCGCGACCGGAAGTAGTCATTTTACTTAGCTTAGAATGGCCATTGACAATAGTCCGGACAATGGACCGGAAGTAGTCATTTTACTGTCCGGCCGCGACTTCCGGTCCACATGAAAATGGCGCCGGATGTCGCTCGGCCGAAGACCTTCCTTTTGGACTGTGTGGGAGCGGCGCATGCGCCGTTCCCACACAGACGGTGTATGCTATAATGAATGGAACGGCTCCCGTTCGCATTCTCTATGGGGATGTACAGTGAAGGAAATAAGTATTTGATCCCTTGCTGATTTTGTAAGTTTCAGCATTGTGAGAAACTAGACATGGACCGCACAATCCACAGTATATACGTTGATCTGAGCCGCTAGGCATAATTTAGAAACATGAACATGAGGTTCTTTGTAAACATTTTGATCAAACTGTATAAGCCCACTTGCCACTTCACGGCGATCTCTTTAAAGTGGGTCCCTACTCTAGCGGTTGCAGCACCGCATGGCAGCTACCACCACCGCAGCACCGCTCCTGCAGAGGGAGCAACCCAGCGGCCCAAAAGCACCCATGCCTTCAGACCGTGCCAAGCCTCCTTGGCTCTGGGCCACGTCCCCCCACAAGTGCAGCACTACAGCAACAGACACCACCATACAGCACCACAACATGTGAACAGATGGAATGAGCTCACCTTGCCATGCGCCCCCAGTGGCCAACTGAGAGCACAAGCAAGAGCAGGAACACTTATGAGGTCATTCTGGAATTAAAATCAGCTGGGTATTTTTTCAAATGCGTGGAGTGCTGGTACCAAGTAAAACAAAGGAAATGAGGAGGATAGACTATACAATATCAGCATTGTGAGAAACTAGACATGGACCGCACAATCCACAGTATATACGTTGATCTGAGCCGCTAGGCATAATTTAGAAACATGAACATGAGGTTCTTTGTAAACATTTTGATCAAACTGTATGACACCACCATACAGCACCACAACATGTGAACAGATGGAATGAGCTCACGTGGCCCAGAGCCAAGGAGGCTTGGCACGGTCTGAAGGCATGGGTGCTTTTGGGCCGCTGGGTTGCTCCCTCTGCAGGAGTGGTGCTGCGGTGGTGGTAGCCGCCATGCGGTGCTGCAACCGCTAGAGTAGGGACCCACTTTAAAGAGGTCGCCGTGAAGTGGCAAGTGGGCTTATACAGTTTGATCAAAATGTTTACAAAGAACCTCATGTTCATGTTTCTAAATTATGCCTAGCGGCTCAGATCAACGTATATACTGTGGATTGTGCGGTCCATGTCTAGTTTCTCACAATGCTGATTTTGTAAGTTTGCCTACTGTCAAAGACATGAACAGTCTAGAATGTTTAGGCTAGGTTAATTTTACCAGTGAGGGATAGATTATATTAAAAAAAAAAACAGAAAATCACATTGTCAAAATTATATATATCTATTTGCATTGTTCACAGAGAAATAAGTATTTGATCCCTTTAGCAAACAAGACTTAAAGGGCTTGTCCGAGATACCAACATTTTTTCAAAAACTGTGTCATACATTACCCCTTATACAGACAACCTAAATAAAGCATTATTTATTTTTTTTTAATTCTACTTACCACATCTCTTCTTTGAATTTAGCACAGCTTGTTTACATGCAGTTCAGCTCTGGTTTGTTGATCTTTCTTTTGTGATGAAACTTGTTTTCCGTGCACGCTCATTGCAGGCTGCAATGAGCGTGCATGTACCTTCCAAGAGTTCATGTGAGCTGTCCTTGCTCCTCCCCGCTGACATCCTTCACTGCACTTGTCTCCTTGCTGACATTCTTGAAGGATGGTGAACAAATGTTATCCTCCCCATTATGTTTTTCACATTTATGTTTTCTTTCTCTTTTCAGGTCTATAAACCTCTTCCTGTCTACCCTAACCCTCGTCCACCCTCTTCTATCTCATGTCTCTCTCCACTAAGGCTATGTTCACACAGAGTCTTTCGCAGGAGGAATATCTGCCTCAAAATTCCGTTTTGAAGTTTGAGGCAGATTTACCTCTCCCTGCACGCTGATTTTCGCAGCGTTTTTCGACCGCGATCAATGGCCGCGGGCATAAAACAACGCGAAATACGCTTTCTTTGCCTCCCATTGAAGTCAATGGGAGGTCAGAGGGGTAAACGCCCGAAGATGAAGCGACATGCTCTTTTTTCCCACGAGGCAGTTTTACTGCTCGCGGGAAAAAGACGCCGACACCTCCCATTGAAATCAATGGGAGGCATTTTCGTGCCGTTTTTGACGAGTTTTGCGATGCTGTTTCCGCTTAAAAAAAACTTGTCAAAATACTCTGTGTGAACTTAGCCTAATGCTGCCTCCGTTATTGTACTTCATGTACCATTCCTCCTCCTCACATGCACTTTGTGCTGTGAGGAGGAGTAATTTTATTACATAGATGACACACTACCCCTCCCCCACCTGTACCTAGCGCTATTGTGCCTTATCGGAGTAGTGGAATCTCACTATGGTCGGGGATTCCGCTCCTGCACGCTTTGCTTGGACATAGACCTAGGCAGAGACATGAAGCAATCCGTTGTGGACCGGAATCATAGTGGCGCTGTCTACCTAAGGGCGGATTTACACGAACGCCATATACGTCCGTGCAACCCGCGTGTTGGGCTAACGACGTGATTTTTGCGAAGTTTTTTCCGTAGACAATGGAGGTTTATTTTTTTATCGTTTTTATACACACCTTTTTTGATATTTTAGAATTTTTATTCATAAAGTTTGAAAATAATAGTAAAAAAATAAGCTTTTTTTACGTTTCAGCTATATTTTTTTGGTAATAACATAGTTTTACCGTAAAATAGACTTTTTATTTGTGGTCGTCATTGTCTACCGTAAATTTTTATATATTACATGTCTATATTAGGGTAATTGGGTCAGCGCTAGCGTTACAACAATGATTGGCAGGGTGGAACTTTTTTTTGGGGTGGGTATTTTATGTGTATTTATTATTAAAAAAATTTTTGCACTTGACTTTACTATTTTTTTATTACTATGGTCTGTCCCCCAAAGGTCAAAAAAGACCTTTAGGGAACTTGTAATATTTTTTTTCTTTCTTTTACACCATCTTTTCCACTGTAACTGGAGCTGCACAGCAGCCCCAGTTACAGGGGAAATCAGCCCTCTCATAGTGACGATTGTCACTAACTAGGCTGTGCTGGGTCTAGTAAGACCCAGCAGCAGTCTGCCACTAACGGCACCCGGCGATCATGTGACCAGTCACATGATCACCGGGAGGAATAGAGACAGCGCCGCTGCTGCTGTCTCTATTCCTATACACAGCGTTCATTGAGCGCTGTGTAAAAAGACATCGGAGAAGACAGAAGCAGCGAAAGCTGCTCCTATCTTCTCCTCAGGATCCCAGGCAGTCACGGACAGCCGGAGACCCGACATTCAGCTGCCCGATTGCTCGGGCAGCAAGTTAAAACCTGAGCCGTAAAAAGTGTATGGCTCGGGTTTTAAGACCCTGACCGCTGGCCGTAAAAATACAGCCAGCGGTCGGGAACCAGTTGTTAACCCCTTCCCGCCATTTCACGTACAGTTACGTCATGGGAGATGGCCTTTTCCCGCATCTCCACGTAACTGTACATGAAGGAGATGAAGCTGGCTCAGGAGCTGAGCCAGCGACATCACCGCCGGGTGACAGCTGTATGTTACAGCTGGCACCCTGAGGTATCGGCCAGGACCGGATCAAGCCTCCGATCCGACCGATTAACCCCTCACATGCTGCGTTCAATAGAGATCGCAGCATGTGAGGAGTTTATAGCCACCGGCGCCCCAGCAACGTGATCGCTGGTTTGCTGGTGGCTGCAAAGGCAATCGGAGGGCTAATACTTACCTCCCGGTCCGCCAGTAACGGAATCCTCCTATGCCCCGTCGTCGGCGGGGCCCAGGAGGCTTCCGGTACCATCGGGAAGATGGCACCGGCTCAGCTTCCGGCTCAGAAGCTGAGCCGGCGTCATGAGCAGTGGGTGTCCGCTGTATGTTACAGCGGACACCCCGATCTATCGGCAGGAATCGGAGCTAGCTCCGATTCCTGCCATTAACCCCTTCAATGCAGCGATTCAATGCAATCGCTGCATCAAAGTGGTTTGTATGCAATCGGCAGCCTTGCCATGCGATGGCAAGGCTGGCAACTGCTACTATGGCAACAGGATGCCTAACAATGGCTTCCTATCTGCCATTACGTTAGCCGATTAGGCCCCGCCTGGAGGCGGAGCCTGATCGGCTTGCTGTCATTGAACAACTGACAGTTCTAATACATTGCACTACATAGGTAGTGCAATGTACTGGAACATCAAAAAAAACAGTTGGACCTTCAAGTCCCCTAGTGGGACTAAAGAAAAGTGTAAAAAAAAGTGTAAAACAAGTAAAAATAAAAGTTGTAAAAAATACAATAAAAGTTTCAAATAATTACACAAAACACAATCGCCCTTTTTCCCTTATCAAGTCATTTATTATTGAAAAAAATAATAAAGCCATACATATTTGGTATCGCTGCGACTGTAATGACCTTAACTATAAAAATATTATGTTATTTATTCCGCACAGTGAACGCCGTAAAAAAAATAACTAAAAAATACTGACATAATTGCTATTTTTTGGTCACTTTGTCTTCCAAAAATTGAAATAAAAAGTGATCAAAAAGTCGCATGTACCTAAAAATGGTACCTATAAAAACTATAACTCGTCTCGCTAAAAACAAGCCCTTATACAGCTCCGTCAACGAAAAATTTAAAACCGTTATGCCTCTCACAACTTGGCGACAGAAAAAAATCCATTCTCTTTACAAAAGTTATTTTATTGTGCAAAAAGTTGTAATACATAAAAAGTGCTATAAATTAGGTATCACCGGAATCGGACTGACCTGCAGAATAAAGGTAACTTGTAATTTATAATGCATGGTGAACGCTGTATAAAAAGAACTAAAAAAATATGCCAGAATTGCTGTTTTTTGGTCACCTTGCCTCCCAAAAAAAAAGGATAACAAGTGATCAAAAAGTCGCATGTACCCCAAAATGGTACCAATAAAAACTACAGCTCGTCACACAAAAAAAAAACAGCCCTCATACAACTACGTCTATGAAAAAATAAAATTAGTCAAGGCACCAATAAGCCAGGAAATAAAAATATGCAGTTGTGCCGGCCCGAGGGGAACGTTTCTTCTGTTTCAAGTGGCGAATTATCAAGGCCCCTAAAATTAGGGAACCAGGAAGGGGAGGGCCCAAACATATCTGCTGGAAGTGAGGGCGCCCGTATTATACCAGGACAACACTTTCCCAGCAAAACTCCCCAAACTTCAAAGGTGCCGAGTGTGGACCAAAAGGGGAAAAAAGTAAAGACCGTTTATTAGTGCGACACCGGCCTGTGCAGAAAGGATTGTGTCACAGCATAACACACATCTATGGATTATTTTATTGTTTTTTTTTACCCCACTATACCACCTGACTATGCCCCTTATATACTCCGCCCGCCTTACATGTACCCCCACATTATAAACGGAAACACCAGTAAGACTCCAAACAAAACTACTACAAGCAAAATCCACGCTCCAAAAGCCAAATGGCGCTACCTCCCTTCTGAACCCTACAGTGTGCCCAAACAGCAGTTTACTTCCACATATATGGCATCGCCATACCCGGGAGAACCCTTTTAACAATTTTTGGGGTGTGTGTCTCCAGTGGCACAAGCTGGAAGCCACATATTGGCATATCTATTGAAAAACCATTTTCACTCTGCAACATCGCGTGCACACCAATTTCTGCCAATCACCTGTGGGGTTAATATGCTCACTACACCCCTAGGTGAATACCTTGAAGGGTGTAGTTTCCAAAATGGGGTCACTTCTGGGGGGATCCACTGTTTTGGTCCCACAGGGACTTTGCAAATGCGACATAGCGACCAGAAACCAATCCAGTAAAATCTGTACTCCAAAAGCCAAATGATGCTCCTTCCCTTCTGAGCCCTACTCTGTGCCTAAACAGCAGTTTATGACCACATATGTGGTATTGCCGTACACAGGAGAAGTTGCTTTACAAGTGTTGGGGTATAGTTTCCAAAATGGGGTCACTTTTGGGGGATTTCCACTGTTTTGGTGCCGCAAGAGCCTTTCAAACCCGACATGGAGCCTAAAATATTTTCTAATAAAAAGGAGGCCCCAAAATCCTCTAGGTGCTCCTTTGTTTCTGAGGCCGGTGCTTCAGTCAATAAGTGCACTAGGGCCACATGTGGGGTATTTCTAAAAACTGCAGAATCTGGGCAATAGATATTGAGTTGCGTTTCTCTGGTAAAACTTTCCGTGTTACAAAAAAAATAGATGAAAAATGAATTTCTGCAAAAAAAAAAAGAAATTTGAACATTTCACATCTACTTTGCCTTAATTCCTGTGAAGCATCTAAAGGGTTAAGAAACTTTCTAAATGCTGTTTGGAATACTTTGAGGGGTGAAGTTTTTAAAATGGGATGACTTATCGAGGGTTTCTAATATATAAGGCCCTAACATCCACTTCACAACTGAACTGGCCCCTGTAAAAATAGCCTTTTGAAATTTTCTTGAAAATGTGAGAAATTGCTGCTAAAGTTCTAAGCCTTGTGATGTCATAGAAAAATAAAAGGATGTTCAAAAAACGATGCCAATCTAAAGTAGACATATGGGTGATGTTAATTAGCAACAATTTTGTGTGGTATTACTATCTGTCTTACAAGCAGATACATATAAATTTAGAAAAATGCTAATTTTTGCAATTTTTCGCTACATTTTGGTGTTTTTCACAATTAAATACTTAATGTATCGAGCAAATTTTGCCAGTAACAAAGTCCAATGTGTCACGAGAAAACAGTCTCAGAATCGCTTGGATAGGTAAAAGCATTCCGAAGTTATTACCACATAAAGTGAAAGATGTCAGATTTGAAAAAATTGGCTGTGTCCTGAAGGCCAAAACAGGCTGTGTCTTGAAGGGGTTAAACAGTGTACTATTATAGGCTCTGCTCCGGGACTCGCCTGTCATCGGACCAGAGCCTATACTAGCGTAGCGCAGCTCCTCCTTGTGCCTGCTCGGTCCTACGGTGCTACGGTGTCCCGCGGGTCGCAGATAACAGCCTCAATGGCTGCATGCGACCCGTGTGCTGCGGGTTATATAATCCTCTATCAAAGCCTACTATGTGTAGGCTTTGACAGCGTAACAACTAAAAGTACAGATGCTGCCACTGTACATCTCTAGTCCGCAGGTGCCGTCCCTTTTCACTTTTTTCACTGTGAACACGCATAGGCGCGCTCACAGTGAAAAGCTACATAGGCTGGGCGGGCAGTCATCAACGAGCAACCGCAGGAACGACACGTCACCAGTGACGTGTCGTATCCCATCCGAGGTCTCGCTGGGGCGAGACCATGTGATCGGGATACGACACAACAGTGGAGGAGGAAGAAAAAGTGACGTCAGAAGTCATGTGATCCGAAGATCAGAGCTCCCAGAGCGGAGAACAGAAGCAAGATCGCATAGGTAAGTATATTATTAAACTGTAAATATGTGCATTGTGGGTTTAAATTTACTGTAAAAATATATCTCAATCCCCTCCTCCTCCTCGAAACGTTCTAGAGACCGGAGAAGAGAGACACGTGACGCGGAGCTGGAAGCTCCCTCCATTTTGACACGGCCACCCTCGTGTGACCGAAGCTTGGGTTCCCATGCAGAGCTCTCATCCTCTGACTCAGAGTGCCCCACACCTAAAAGGGCAGACTGGCATTCCATCCTCTGCCAGCTTCCTACTAGAGAGGTGTAATGATGGGGGTAGGGAAACAGACAAGTGAGCCCTAATCTACCCGCCACTCAGTCCCTGCCTACTTGCAACGACCCGCCCTAGGCGACGGGGTACAACTGGGCGACGGTCTCTACACTCAATAAGTGCACGACAGACAAACAGACAAGGGAACACAGAACCTAAGGGAAACGGGGCAGTTGCCCACGGCAACACCGTGAGCAACAAGAGTAGCAAACGAGCCGAGTCAAACCAGGAGAGTACGAGGTGCCAAACACAGAGCAGGAGAGTAGTGAACAAGCCGAGTCAAACCAGGAGAGCACGAGGTACCAAACGCAGAGCAGGAGAGTAGTCAGCAAGCCAGGGTCCATACGAAGCAGGGGCAAATAGTACAAGAAGCTGCAGCAGGGCCAGGAAACCAACAGAGAAGATTCACAAGCAAGGAGGAACAGGAAAGGCAGGTATAAATAGACAGAGGGCGGGAGCTAGCTCCGTCTGGCCAGGCTGCGATAGGCTCTCCCACTTTTAAGCCTGCCATCCTGAGTGGTGGAAGATGGAGTCAGTCTCACAGACCTAGAAGCAGGTGCAGACTGATTACCTATGGGCGTTGATAAAGAAGCTGTGCCTGGCAGATCCTTTACAAGAGGACTTCAAGGTTCCTATAGCGGAGGTAAAAGATACCTGTAGTGCCGCCATTGCAGCTGTACGGAAGGACATACAATATGTAGCCAATAGAATGGAGACGTTGGAGGATGATCACGACTCCACCCGCCAATATTTTTCCCAACTACAGTCGGGTTTGGGTAGTGGCCCAAAACACGGCTCTCAGCGATTACCATAACCATCTGGAAGATCTTGATAATAGGGGTCGACGCGACAACATTAGAATCAGGAGTGTACCTGAACTTAAACAAGATGAAAATGTGAAACAGATCCTGACGACCATTTTTAACAAAGTTATAGGCGCAGCCATGGATCATCCTATTAAATTAGACAGAGCTCACAGAGCCCTGCGACCAAAAGGGGCTACCACCCTACCAAGAGATATCATCTGCTGTGTTACGGACTTTGAGCTGAAGGAAACCATTATGACCAAGGCCAGAACCCAACGGGCCATTGAATATGGAAATGCTACGATTCAACTACTACCTGACCTATCTTGGATTACCCTACATAAGCGGCGACAACTGCGCCCGCTGCTCTCCATCCTGAGGGATGCTAACATCCTGTACTGCTGGGGATTCCCTTTCAGTCTTACAGCCAGAAGAGATGGACGCTCCGCAGTCCTCAGGTCACCTATGGATGTACAAGCATTCTGTGCCATACTGGATATTCCTTCACCGAAATTGCCTAGTTGGGATCTCGTTCTATCCCCTCCACCTCCCCCACCTGTCTGGCACAAAGTCCTGCAAAAAAAGAAATCCACCACACCGGGGGACCCTATTATCGATATAGGTCGCAAGTCTCCAACCCGGAGATAAAAGAGTTTGTTGCGGGAGGCTACTACTCGTAAATGCACTGTTTAGTGCACAGGCCGCATTGAACTTTTTCTCTATTCTTATGTTATGTATTATTTTCTTTTAAACTGTATTACACCCATATAGGTGGTGGTGGGGGGCTACCAGACCAAGTCACCAGATTTGGCTGACCCTGGAGCAGAAGTTGCTAAGGTGGGCTCCGGCTGCGTCGACTTCTAGGGGCACTTATCCCCTACGGAGACGATTCATTTTCCTAGTGCATTTTATGCACCTAGTGTTTTCACTGTTCGTTACGCATAAGAATTGATTGAATTATTATGTCTCCATATGGAAGGTACTTTCCATTCATAGTCAATCGTATGACTTGATAGCGCACTGTTACTGTATATGTTTATTGCTTTTACTTTACGTGTTTTTATGTGTATGTCTCCCCTATCCTTCCCCTTCTTTCCTTGGATTCTGGTCTTCTACTAGGAGATATCTTCGGGAACATGGCTCTGGAGAGATGGAGAGGAACTACGGTCTCTTACCGTCCCGCTATAGATGCAGGTTGGGCCCTTCTTGGGGGTTTATATTCATGTTTGATTTGCTGACTTTAGATCTGTCATGGCGCGCATAGTTTCTTTAAATGTTAAGGGCCTAAACTCTAATGTCAAGCGGAGATTAGCGCTCAAAGAACTAAAATGCTTGAAAGCGGATATTGCCTTTCTCCAGGAAACACACAATGACAGATCTGGCTCCTTTAAATTTGCCTTGCCCCACTTTCCTATGGTATACACGGCGACACAAAATAAGAAAAAAGCGGGAGTTGCGATTCTGGTCTCTAGAGATTGTCCGCTGCAAGTTAGTAAGTCCATTGTGGACCCAATGAGTCGGTATGTTATCCTGGTGGGGACAATGAAAGGTGTTCCTTTTACGCTATGTAATATATATGCCCCGAATACCTTGCAGATCCCTTTTCTGGAGAAAGTGTTTGCCAAACTCTCACGCCTCCCGTCTAACACTCTCATCATAGGTGGGGACTTTAATCTCCCCGTGTCCGACATGAGAGACAGACAATCTCTCACTACGCCCACGCCATCATCAGACCTACGCAGACATACCTTAGCCTTTCGTCGCCTGATCCGTAAATATAATCTATATGACCTATGGAGGGTTTCTAACCCTTCGGCGAAACAATACACTTTCTATTCCCACCCACACAATACTCATACACGGATAGACCTCTTTCTGGGTAACATACCGAGCCTACGCTCTACATCCTCGGAGGACATTGGCCTTATCACATGGTCAGACCATGCACCGATTATGCTTGACCTCCGTTCAGATTTACGGACTACAAGGCAATGCCACTGGAGACTGAAGGAAAGGCTGCTTAAATGCCCGATACATAGGGATGCTCTTAAGAACCACATTGACTCATATTTTACCCTTAACAAGAACTCAGTCCCTACGTTATCTACAATATTGGAAGCCCATAAAGCAGTTCTCCGGGGGCATTGTATCTCCATTTCTTCTCGCCTCAAGCGGGACACGAAACAACAACAGGTAGACTTGACAGCGACTCTTACTGCCCTAGAACGTAGAATGGCCATGTCTCCCTCTACATCCACTCTCCGTCGCATTATTGAGGCGCGGAGTAAATTGAAAGATCTCTCTATAGCCAAGGTGGAACGATTATTATTATATACTAAACAGAAGTACTACGAGCGGGGAAATAAGGCACACTCACTACTGGCAGCGCAATTACGTAACAACCAACTACATTCAACCCCATTGGCGCTTAAAGACTCACAAGGTCAGTTGCTCTTTGACCCTAAGCAACAGGCCGATCTATTCCACCAATATTATACAAAGCTATATTCCCTCCCGTCTCAACTCCCTACCGACCCCACTGCCCGAACCCAGTGCCTCTCGGAATATCTAGAATCCTGCTCTCTCCCCACTCTTACAACATCGGACATTGATATGCTCAATGCACCCATCTTGTTAGATGAATTACAGGACACGATCAAAGAACTCCCTAATGGTAAATCACCGGGTCCTGATGGCTTCTCTTATCTCTATTACAAAGTCTTTCAGGATTCTCTAACTCCACACATGATAGACCTCTTTAATTCCTTCCTGTCGGGGGAGCAGATACCCCCCTCAATGCTTCATTCTTTTATCACGGTTATTCCTAAACCGGGGAAGGACCACTCTGATTGTTCTAATTATTGACCGATATCGCTGCTGAATGCAGATTTAAAAATATTCACCAAGATTCTGGTCAATAGGCTGGGCTCCCTTCTGCCCGGGTTGATCCAAAAAGATCAAGTGGGATTTGTCATGCATAGACAGGCGGGGGATAACACTAGAAGAACTATAGATCTGATAGATGTTATCAATAAATCAGAAACATCGGGCCTACTCTTGAGTCTGGACGCTGAGAAAACATTTGATCGATTAGACTGGTCCTTCCTCTTCGCCACCCTGGCGACGATTGGCATCTCTGGCCCTTTTCTTCACGCGATACGTGCACTATACTCCTCCCCGAACGTAACGGTAAAATTGCCACATGCTACATCTCAAAGCCTTTCTATCTTCAATGGTACCCGTCAAGGGTGCCCACTCTCTCCCCTCCTTTTTGTGGTTTGCGTAGAGCCACTGGCTTCCTATATCAGGAGAAATCCGGATATTCAAGGTATCATGGTAAGTGATAGGGAATTTAAAATATCCCTCTTCGCCGATGATGTCCTCCTGACTTTGCGCAATCCACAAATCTCCTTGCCCAATCTACATTCGGTCCTAAAAGAATATAGTCGCCATTCGTGCTATAAGATCAACAACTCTAAGACAGAAGCCTTACCGATTAATCTGGCCCCGTCACTTATAGCGACCCTGCAGTCTTCCTTTAAATATACTTGGAAGACGGACACAATAAAATACTTAGGCACTCAGATTTCTAGTTCATATGCCTCCCTGTATAAACATAATTATGCCCCCTTCTTTCAAGACATAAACAAACTCATATCTAGATGGTCTGTCCTGCCCTTGTCTTTTTTCGGCAGAGTATCGGCGGTTAAAATGACTATTCTACCAAAGTATCTATACCTTTTGGAAACCCTTCCGGTTCCTATACCGCAAAAAGACATGTGCAAATTTCAAACGACTCTTTTGAAATACATTTGGGCGGGTAGACGACATAGAATCCCAAGCTCAGTCATGCTCTCGTCTGTTATGGCGCGTGGCTTAGCTGTCCCAGACGTTTACCGGTACTACCTGGCGGTACATTTGAGAAGGATCCCATACTGGACCTCACTAAGGGCATATAATGAATGGACTGAGATTGAGAAGTTATGGATCGCACCTACACACCCGAATGCTTTGTTGTGGTCTGGAACGGCGGACACCCTGACGACCCCCCTCCTACACTCAATGACGTTCACTAGGAATATTTGGAGGATATCTAAAGTGAAGAATGCACTGTCTTCCTCAAAATCCCTAATGACACCCTTCCTATATAATCCTTCCTTAACTGTGAGCCTTACTACAAAAATGTCCCAGCCATGGTCGAGAGCCGGTTTATTTTACTTTGCTGACATAGTAGACCCCTGTCAACGAACGATTTTACTGTTCTCGACGTTGCAAGCTAAATATAACTTGCCAAAAAACTCCTACTTTAGTTATATGCAAATCACACATTTTGCTAATTCTATGCGAGCGGAACCGTGTTTTTCTAAACCCACAGCCTTTGAAATGCTCTGTAAAACGACTGTCTCAACTAGGGGGTTAATATCAGGGATATATGCTATTCTTGCTGATTCGCCTCTTCAGGAGACGGCCAGACATGGATATATGGCCAGGTGGGAGGCATACCTGGGCACGGAGCTCCCCATGTCGCTGTGGCAAATCATTTGGTCCCAGGCAGCGAAATCATCTCTATGTGCGGCTTATAAAGAAAACCAATATAAAATTTTGATGCATTGGTATCATGCTCCGGAATTCCTCCATCGCATTTTCCCTTTGGTATCGGATAGGTGTTGGAGATGTCACAGCGACGTGGGGTCACTTCCTCATATCTTTTGGGACTGTCAACTAATAAGGCCCTCCTGGAGGGAAGTTGGAGACCTTATTCAGGGGGTTTTGGGGGTTAGACCCCCAAGACAAGCTTTGACCTATCTTCTAAATGTGCCACCGAAGGGATGGGGGAAGGTCCAGTCCCGGTTGCTTCTTCATATACTTACAGCTGCGAAGTGTCTTATTGCGGCCAATTGGAAAAGCAATACTCCTCCTACATTGAATGCCCTTCATAATGGAATTAGGGAAGTCAAGAGAATGGAATCACTGACGGCCTCATTGAATAATTGCGTAGATCGCTTTACAAGTGTGTGGAGGCTCTGGGACATGTATGACTCCTCTAGACCACCATGATAGGGACCATTGCTCTCAAAGTACACTTAGGACTAATGGATAAAATATGACAGCTCCTGGGATCCATCTTTACCCTACCTTCTTCCTACCCTAGTGTATCTGTCTATTGTCATGTTATTATTGTTGGAATCTTTTCTTATCTTGTGTAGGCGTTGGATGCTGACGTGAAGTAGCATAAAGCTAAGCTCCGTATTTCTTACTGTATATTCCGAGCGGACAGTAGCCTCATCAATGTTTTCATAATGCATAGATAGATCTTGGATAATCTGCCCATTGAGTCCTTGTACTACATTGTGGTAATATTGTGTTGAACTATGTATGGACGATCAATGTAATGTACAAATTCTTATTTTGTTCATCCACTTTGTGCCTGCACGTCTGTATTTGCTACTGTTTTTTCTTTCTATGTTGATGCAAATAAAAATAAAAATATATAATTATTAAAAAAATATATATATATATCTCGGACAACCCCTTTAATACTTGGTGGCAAAACCCTTGTTGGCAGGCACAGCAGTCAGACGTTTTTTGTAGTTGATGATGAGGTTTGCACACATTTTAGATGGAATTTTGGCCCACTCCTCTTTGCAGATCATCTGTAAATCATTACGATTTCGAGGCTGTCGCTTGGCAACTCAGATCTTCAGCTCCCTCCATAAGTTTTCGATGGGATTAAGGTCTGGAGACTGGCTAGGCCACTCCATGACCTTAATGTGCTTCTTTTTGAACCACTCCTTTGTTGCCTTGGCTGTATGTTTCGGGTCATTGTCGTGCTGGAAGACCCAGCCACGAGCCATTTTTAATGTCTTGGTGGAGGGAAGGAGGTTGTCACTCAGGATTTGACGGTACATGGCTCCATCCATTCTCCCATTGATGCGGTGAAGTAGTCCTGTGCCCTTAGCAGAGAAACACCCCCAAAACATAATGTTTCCACCTACATGCTTGACAGTGGGGACGGTGTTCTTTGGGTCATAGGCAGCATTTCTCTTCCTCCAAACACGGCGAGTTGAGTTAATGCCAAAGAGCTCAATTTTAGTCTCATCTGACCACAGCACCGCCTCCCAATCACTCTCAGAATCATCCAGATGTTCATTTGCAAACTTCAGACGGGCCTGTACATGTGCCTTCTTGAGCAGGGGGACCTTGCGGGCACTGCAGGATTTTAATCCATTACGGCGTAATGTGTTACCAATGGTTTTCTTGGTGACTGTGGTCCCAGCTGCCTTGAGATCATTAACCAGTTCCCCTCAGGATCAAGGATACCCCACGAGGTGAGATTTTGCATGGAGCCCCAGATCGATGTCGATTGACAGTCATTTTGTATGTCTTCCATTTTCTTATTATTGCACCAACAGTTGTCTCCTTCTCACCAAGCGTCTTACTTATGGTCTTGTAGCCCATTCCAGCCTTGTTCAGGTCTATGATCTTGTCCCTGACATCCTTAGAAAGCTCTTTGGTCTTGCCCATGTTGTAGAGGTTAGAGTCAGACTGATTAATTGAGTCTGTGGATAGGAGTCTTTTATACAGGTGACCATTTAAGACAGCTGTCTTTAATGCAGGCACCAAGTTGATTTGGAGTGTGTAACTGGTCTGGAGGAGGCTGAACTCTTAATGGTTGGTAGGGGATCAAATACTTATTTCTCTGTGCACAATGCAAATAAATATATATAATTTTGACTATGTGATTTTCTTTTTTATATATATATATATATATATATATATATATATATATATATATATATATATATATATATATATATATAATCTATCTCTCACTGGTAAAATTAACCTAGCCTAAAAATTCTAGACTGTTCATGTCTTTGACAGTGGGCAAACTAACAAAATCAGCAAGGGATCAAATACTTATTTCCTTCACTGTATGTGCTGTATTCCATCTCTGTATGTGTCGTTAATCGACACATACAGAGATGAAAAAAAAATGGCAGCCCCCATAGTGAAGTAAAAGTAATAAAAAAGAAAAAAGTACAACACAAAAACACAAATAAATAAAACTATTTTTAATAACATACTAAAAAAAAAATAATTTGCGACACCTTCCCTTTAACTTGATTGTGATAACTTGCTGCAGTGTGATATCACAGAACAAAAGCCATTAAAAAGTAATTGAAAAAGTCAAGATAAGGGATCTAGCCACTGTTTATTTAATGTGTTAAAAGTCAAGGAGAAAAAGGACTGGTCTGTTGCTCAGTGGTCCAAAGTCCTGTTTTCAGGTGAAAGTAAATTTTGCATTTCATTTGGAAATCAAGGTCCCAGAGTGTGGAGGAAGAGTGGAGAGGCATCAATCCAAGTTACTTGTGGTCCAGTGTGAAGTTTCCACAGTCAGTGATGGTTTGGGGAGACATCTGCTGGTGTTGGTCCACTGTGTTATATCAAGTCCAGAGTCAAAGCAGCCATCTACCAGGACATTTTAGAGCACTTTTGTAAAGGATCTGCCAGGCACAGCTTCTGTGTCAACGCCCATAGGTAATCAGTCTGCACTTGCTTCTATGTCTGTGAGACTGACTCCATCTTCCACCACTCAGTATTGCAGGCTTAGGAGTGGGAGAGCCTATCACAGCCTTGCCAGACTGAGCTAGCTCCCGCCCTCTGTCTATTTATACCTGCCTTTCCTGTTCCTCCTTGCTTGTGATTCTTCTCGTTTGGTATCCTGGCCCTACTGCAGCTTCTTGTACTATTTGTCCCTGCTTCATACTGACCCTGGCTTACTGACTATTCTCCTGCTCTGCGTTTGATACCTCGTACACTCCTGGTTTGACTCGGCTTGTTCACTACTCTCCTGCTCTGCATTTGGTACCTCGTACATTCCTGGGTTTACTCGGCTCGTTCACCACTCTTGTTGCTCACGGTGTTGCCGTGGGCAACTGCCCCATTTCCCTTAGCTTCTGTGTACCCTTGTCTGTTTGTCCGTCGTGCACTTATTGAGAGTAGGGACTGTCGCCCAGTTGTAACTGACACATTACTATCAATCCCATCCACAATTAACCCCTTGCTGCCGCGTCCATCTTAGTTTTTTTCCGTTAACATAGTCATATGAGGATTTTCTTTTTGCATAAAAAGAGAAGTAAAAACCTGTGATTCAAATGTAATATTACTCCTTTATAAATCCATATAAGACCACATCTTAAATATGGAAAGTTTTGGGCTCCACATTGCAAAAACGATATAGTAGAGCTGGAGAGTGTTCAAAGATGGGTTGCTAGATTATTAAATTGGATGGGAGGTCTCAAAAATTGGGCTTGTTCAGCTTGGAAAACACCTTCAAGGTGATCTCATTTATATGTATAAATATATGTGTGGCCAATACAAGGAACTGATTTATTATTTCCAAGGTCTTTACAATGGACCAGGGGACATTCATTGTGTGTGTGGAGGAAAGGCATTTCAGACATCAATATAGGAAAGGGTTCTTTACAGTTAGAGCAGTCAAACTATGGAATGCCCTAGCCCAAGAGGTAAAAATGGCAGATGCTATGTCAACATTAAAAACAGGGCTAGATTATTATTTAATGACGAATGGCATAGAGTGTCATAGTAAATCCAGCAATAAATGACATAATTAATTGAGAAAGGATGATCTTGATGGACTTGTGTCTTTTTTCAACCTATGTAACTACGTAAGCCTCTAATTTCTTTATGTCTAATCGGATTTTGCCGTTTCATAGCTATCTGTTGTATACAGATGTAGCCAAGTTTATCTTGACTCTGATAACTTGCTGCAGCGTGATATTATACAACAAAAGCCATTAAAACGTTATTGAAAAAGTGGAGTTAAAGTTTCTTAACACTGTGTATTTAATGCATTAAAAGTCAATATATAGACGGCTACATCTGTATGGTCTCAGTCCATTAAATGCATATAATGTACCAAAGTTTATTAAAACACAAAAGTTAAGTTTATTGTATATAGTATTAGTTAGTAGTTTATCCATCAAGACCCCTAGGGTAATCAAAAATAAGGGGCCTGGTTGCTCATTGTACAACCTGGGCCCCTTCATTGAATACACAGCACAGCGCTACACACATTTATGTGGCTGGTGTTGCAGCTCAGCCCCATTCACTTGATTTTGTACTATAATATACCGTACTTTATCAATACATAGGTTTGAACCGTAAATTCTGAAATTAGTCTATACGAAAACAAGCAGAGAATTACATTTCTCTGCACATACATGTCTTATGTTTTTGTGTATGGGAAATGACCTTTCTTGCAGAAATACATTTGGAAATCTTTATCTGGTAAGGAAAGAATTAGTCGTTGTAGAATGTGCTACAATGACGGTTACGCTATTGCAGTTTATGTTTTGTAATGCAATATTCATTTTGAACTATTCTTGAACAAGCTAAATGTTACTGTACAACAATTATTTTAATGCATCAATCTATGGAAGATATGGGAGTCAATATGGTGATGATAGAATCAGTATAATGGGGCGCCAACTGCTGCTCTTACTGTTGCAGCCAACGTCTCTCTCACTGTGTCAGCAACCAGCTCTCCATAGCATTGCGCGACTTTTTAAATGGTCAGGTGCATATCCGCTGGTTTGATTTGATAAAACCTGCTCAGAATATTGCCTAAACAAGGTATTTTGGCTCCTGTGAGTTTGTAAAGTTGTTATTCGTTTGCTATGCTTGACCTGGACTGTTTATTGTCTATGCTTTTTGATTGCTGCCTGGCCTGGCATATATTTTTTACCGTAATGCATTAAAATGCCAGTCCTGACCATGATTCTGTTACTATTCTTCAGGATGATATCTGCGTGCCGACAGCTGTTGCTATTGGGGACAACTCCAGGGATGTGACCTGGGGTTCCCTTTGTAATACCCCGTAAGTGGCATTTTAAGATGGAGATTTTAAAATCTATTAATCGTCCCTCCCTGGTTTAACCCTCAGACTAATCTAATAGTAACTCGGTGGCTTCACTCTTTGTCTATTGGCAAGTCCGTGACAATCAAAAAGGCAATCTTTTTGGGTATCACTATTGTATTGATAAAGATACTACCACAGCAGATGCGTTTGTTAAGAATATCTGCAGTGATTAAATGTATCCAAGCTGGGACTAGGTCATTACTTTTGTTGCACAGTTTTACATAATAGTTACACTTGGGTGCAATATACATGGAACACAATATTATTTTTCTATGATGCAGTTAAAATGGATTTTTCTGTGATTTCAAAAAGGTGCACACCTTTTTAACCATAAATGTAAATAAATTATCATTTGATTTGTCTCTTGTTTTAAGAAGAAAAAAAAAGACAGAGAAAACCCATTTGAACAAAAGTCATCCACACGCTGCGTAAATGATTAGCGGAAAAACACTCAGAAATTTACCTGCAGTCCGGAGCATGTCAATTGTATTTGTGTAATCGCTGCTTTTTTTTGTTGCGTTTTTTCCCCATTGAATTCAATGGGGAGGTAAAACCCACAACGAATAGCAGATGTTGCGATTTTTCCAGCAGAAAAGCTGTGCAAAAATCGCAACTCAGAAAAACAAAATCGTATACTTACCCAGAATTCTGTGGTCCTTCGTCCAGGCCAGCCTCCTGGGATGACGTTTTATCCCATGTGACTGCGGCAGCCAATCACAAGTTGCAGCAGTCACATGAGATCAAACATTATCCCAGGAGGCTGGGCCACAGGATGGAAGAGGGACGTGTCACCTATAAAACTTTTTTTTGTTACGCACGGTTTTCCGCAGCAGACATTCCTGCCAAAAAACTGCACCACAATTTGGTGCAGTTTGTCGTCCGGAATTCCACACAGCCGCCAGGGTGGATACGCTGTGCACCTTTACGCAGCGTATCTGCCCTATGTGAACATAGCCCTACAGTTCATTTTGCCATGTAGCACAAGCCTATTTTTAAGTGTGAAAATACCTTATTATAATAATAACCTTTATTTATATGTGGTAGAATATTCTGCAATCCCTGGAGCTTACATTACATTTTTGTAGTGCTATTTTAATCAGTATTTTCATATGTTACCATCATTACCGTATTGTTTTATGCAATTTGTATCATATTTCTGAACTTTTGGTATTGTATATGTAATGCAACTTCAGTAGCACCGCTAGACCTATCAACTTAAGCCTATTCATACATATTCAAACAATGAATATAGGCAGAAATGTAATCTACTGCCTTCATGCTTCCCACTGAGTCACTAGAAGCCAAGTACTCAGTATCTCCACAGGGAAGTCACAAAGCTGCCCACAGAAATAAGAACAGATTAAGAAATATATCAGGGAATGGTTTAAAAACAGAATAAAATATACATAATTGGATGAATCATAAAGAGTTCAAAAGCACAATCAGATGGTCAGAAGGGCTTTCTTCACTTCCAGCTAACTCCATGCATAGATGCTTCATATTTGTTTGCTATCGATTGTTTTGCAGGATATTTTAGAGCAGTAATTGGATTCCCAGTGTACAATCTGTGACGTGGCAGGGATGTCTGAATATATTTATAAGTGTTTGCGCAATTATTAATCAAACAAAAACCAAAACTTTTGCTTGGAGAACTCAATAGACTTGATTGAGTCTTCCAACTAAAAGTAACCCAAACATGGCAGAGTATAGACTAGCACTGCACAAGTGTACGGTGGACCTAGTAATGGAACATAATGTGCAAATGATGTTATTTCAAATACCATACTGGATGTTCTAATAAGTACAGGCAAGTCAGGGAAATGGTATCTTATTACTAGATGATAGCTTAAATATATTTAACGTTACAAATTATTTATATTAATAGCTTAAAAAGGGTAATACATTGTGGTAGTGTTTGCTCTATTTTATTTTGTGCCAGAAATATTATATTATTTTGCTGCTTGCAGAATTATGGAGCCTCATAATTAAAGCAGTTTTCCAATTTTATGACAGCATGTAGACATCAAAAGGTTGCATCAGTGCATGTCTAATAGCTGTGACTCACATTTTTAATCCTTAAACCAGTGGTGGGTAACCCATTATTTTTTGAGGGCCTCAGTTGTGTCCCTTGACCGCACAGTACAAGCATGATATTCAATGTTGCAGGCACCTGACAATCAGAAACCACACAGCTCTATGCCCCAGGGAAAAGACCCAGTCACATGCCCCACCAGAAAGGACCCAACCCCCATCTCCCCAAAGAAAAACACAGCCCCATGACCCAAAGAAACGTCACAGCCCCATGTACGTCAAGATACAATGGAGCCATATGCCTCCCTCAAGTAATGCCACAGCCACATGCCCCCTAATAAACTTCTCAGCAACATGCCCCCTTCTTGATCTCCGGTACTTCCTGTTTCCTACTGACATGAGCAAGAAGCACCCGCTTGCCGCATTAATTATGTATCCTCTAATATAGGGGTTACAAGGCAGGGGCACATGTGGTCCATTAGTTGCCCACAATTGTCTAAAACAACTAGATTCAGCTGCTTTGTAGCAAATGGTAGTTAGCAAAAACTATGTCCGACCTGGACTTATTTTTCAATTTCTTGATGCCCATGGAGGTTTCTGAAATGTCTAAATATGTAAGGAAACCCTAGGTAGAAAGTCACATTAAAGGGGGTTTTACACAGGATGATTATCGTGCAGACAAGCGTTCATATAACGCTCAATCATCTGCTGATCGTATCGGTTTAAAAAAAGTGAAATATTATCGTTGTCGGCAGCACATCTCCCTGTTTAACCCCTTCCCGACATTTGACGTATCCATACTCCAAAGTCGGGTAGGGGAAGTATGGAATATGGAATGGGCTCACGGAGTGAACCTGCTCCATACGATTAGAGATGAGCGAACTTATGAGAAGTTCGGTTTGGCTGGTTCGCCGAATTTCACGAAAAAGTTCGATTCGGACTGAACCTGTAATTTCCGTGCACCAAGCATGGTACTGTCCAGGGTGCTGAAACAGTTAATGGGCTGCACTAACTCTTTCAGCAACCTTGACAGTACCATGCTCGGCGCGCGAAAAATACAATTTTAATGTAATAAAAAATACGTTCATACTTACATTCCTCCTGTCCGGCCTCCAGCGATGACGTTTCATCCATCTCGTCGCTGCAGCTAATCACAGGCTGTAGTGGCGGTCACGCACGTCAGGATGACGTCAGAAGGCAGGCCTCCAGGGATGACGCTTCATCTCACGTGACCGCCTCTGCAGCCAATCACAGGCTGCAGCGGCCTCTGCAGTCAATCACAGGCTGCAGCGGCCTCTGCAGCCAATCACAGGCTGCCGCGTCAGGAAAGAAGGTCAGATTGGAGGAAGAAGAGGGACTCGTCACCAAGACAACGACCGGGTACGTATGAAATGCTTTTTATTTTATTTTTAATCAGCAGCCTCTTTTCTCTATCAGTGATTGATAGAGACAAGTGGCTGCCGATTAGTATAATATTTTTGTAATGTTTTTTCTGCCCGCCCGGGTTCAGTCAAAACGTGTTCGGCCGAACCCAGTGAAGTTCGGATTCGCTGCAAACCGAACTTTTCACGATGTTCGGACCGAAACCGGGTTCGGTTGTCCCGGTTCGCTCATCTCTACATACGATGCGGGTGTCGGCTGTATGTTACAGCCGACACTTCAGGCTGGGTTCACACACACTATTTAGGGACGTAATTCGGGCGTTTTAGCCCCGAATTACGTCCAAAAATGCGGCTCAAAAGCGTCGGCAAACATTTGCCCATTCATTTGAATGGGTCTTACGATGTTCTGTGCCGACGGTGATTTTTTTACGCGCCGCTGTCAAAAGGCAGCGCGTAAAAACGCCTGCGTCAAAGAAGTGCCTGTCACTTCTTCAGACGTAAATGGAGCCGTTTTCCCTTGACTCCATGGAAAAACAGCTCCAATTACGTTCGTAATGGACGCAGCGAAAGACGCCTGCACATGCCATTACGGCTGAAATTACGGAGCATTTTTCTCCTGAAAACAGCCCCGTAATTTCAGCCGTAACGGACGCTGCCATGTAAACATACCCTCAGAGTAACGAGCGGGATCGCGCTCGAGAGTGATCCCGCTCGTTTAACTTATTAAATGCCGCAGTCAATAGCGACCGCGGCGTTTAAATAGTTAGAAAGAGGGGGCGACCCCCTCTAACAGCTCATCGTGCCCCCCCACAATGCAATTGCGGCGTGGCGATGGTTGCTATGGCTGCCTGAGAGCCTAATGAAGGCACCCAGGTCCGCCATCTTTGTACTCCTATTAAGCGCTGTCTCCGGCAGGGCTTAATAGAAGCCTGTCAGAATCACGATATCCTGCAATACATTAGTATTGCAGTATATAGTGCAAGCGAACTAACGATCGCTGGTTGAAGTCCCGTAAATATTAGTAAAATAAAGGGTTTTTTTAATGTAAAAAAAAACTTAAGGGCGTGGCTTGGCAGCCGAGAGACATGGCAGCTTGAATCGAGAGCTACGGCAACATCAAAGCTACTTGCAAAGCTAAGCTCTTCTAAAAAGTGATTTCGGCACCTGAAAAGTAGTTATAACTACTCATGATGACAAGGGGCAAGAAAAGCCTTAAACAACAAGGCAAATTGGACTTCTACTTTGAGAAAGACCGGGAAGGAGAAGACGGGGCTGCTGGCCTCACCTCACATCCCTCTCCTTCAAGCCTGGGAAACCCAGCTTCACCTCACACCGCCAGCTCTTCCCAGGGTATGAGAAGATCCATACTCACCTCAACGGAAACCAGGAGGCCGACGCAGAAGAGAATTCCGGGATCCCGATACAGTCCTTTGGCAGCGGAGTCTCTGGATGAGGTTAGTGAAGAGGGCGCCACGAGGTTGACGCCATCTTCCCCTTCACTAAGCCCGGAGAAGCAGCGCTTCAAATTACAGGCGCAGTCAGGCCGAGACACTGAGGTAAGGGAGAGAGACTCTTACTCCCGGGGTTCATCTAACGATAGTCCAGCATCGGGCACCCTGATGAAGGAGATGCTGACGGTGTTTAGCACCTCTATACATTCAGAATTCACCGCCTTACTAGCCCCCATTACTGCTACATTGCAGGGACTCGGACAGCGAACACAACATATGGAGCACAAAATGGGGGAGTTTGCAACGTCCCATAACAACTTAGTGGACTCACATTCAGACATGACGGCAGAAATTGAAATCTTACAAGCTAAAGTAATAGATCTGGAAGATCGTTCTAGACGGAACAATATGAAGATTAGAGGAGTATCAGAGGACATTCAAACTGCAGATCTCACCAAATATGTACAAACACTCATGATGGCAATACTACCAACAAGTTCAGCTACTGACATCATAATTGATAGGGCACACAGAGTGCCAAAGCCGAAACACTTACCAGAAACCTTGCCTAGAGATGTCCTCATAAGGATTCACTATTATCACGTCAAAGACGCGTTGATGGCCGCGGTACGGTCGATGGGAGACATACCAGCACCATATCAGCATATTAAACTATGCTGCCGCATGCGTAAAAGCTTGTCACCAATAACAGCAACTTTACGTGATCATAACATCGCTTATAGATGGGGCTTCCCTGTTAAAATTCTGATATGCCACAATGGAACATTTCATGTTATTTCAAACCTGGTAGAAGGAAGAAAGTTTTTACAATCCAGGAACCTTCCTTGCCCGGAGACGACGGAGGATCAAGAGCTGTTACATAAAGAGTCACCAATACAGCGTGATATAGTTGCCGTTCGGAGTTCTGGCATGTCTCTGGGATTTGAGCCCTGAGAAATTGTCCCGGTATCCATCAACAGCTTATTCAGCTGTATATGTGTTTAAAGTGTGTGTGTGGTTGGTGCGACTCTACTTGGGTCATGAGGCACCTCAATAGGTTGGTTTGTTACCTATGTCTTTTGAACAGTGAAATGATAAAATTAGAGGATGTAACATTAGATATATCTAAGCATAAACTGAGAAATATAATGTCACCTTTTGCGAGTCTGGGAACATACATCGTTCTCCGCCGATTAGATAAACATATAGGTTCCAAAGGGACACGGGAATATCACGTGACACCTCACTCCCATACTCTCGTTGCTATACTATTTAGTAATGGTTAAATTTGTTTCTATAAATGTGAAAGGCTTGAACAGCCCTCACAAAAGAGCGTTTATGTGGAAAGAAGCTCTGACCCTGAAAGGGGATATACTGTGTGCACAAGAGACTCATATAGTAGAACAGGATGCTCATAGAATAAAACACCCCAAATTCCCTAACATTATCCTTTCTCATTATACTAAAAAGCAGAGAGGGGTACTCCTAGCAATAAGAAACACAGTTGCTTTTACTCCAATATCGTCCTTTTCGGATCCAGGAGGGAGATATATTATCAAGATAGGAGAGCTTAATAATATGTTATTTACAATAGTGGTGGCTTATGCCCCAAATACACATCAAATTCGCTTCATTAACAAATTATTTAACAAGATCAACAAGGTTAGACGAGGAGAACTAGTGGTATGTGGGGACTTCAATACCATCCATGATCCCATAATAGACTCCACGAGCGACAATAAAACCCACTACCAATCTTTAGCTCCTGTCTTACTCCGAGAAGACATATATGACATATGGCGTATTCAACACGACATAGAAAGGGATTATTCCTTTTATTCTCAAGTACACAAGTCTTATTCTCGTATAGATTTATTTTTAGTTGGTCGTTCTTTGATACAAAAAGTAGAAAAGTCGTCTATTGAACTGATTAAATGGTCAGATTATGCTGCTATAACTATGTGTGTTAAGGATGTTCATAACACAACTTCTCATTTTTTATGGAGAAATAATGCATATTTGATGTCTCACCCTAAGTATAAAGAAGAGTTGCGTAAGGGTATAGAAGAATATATTCTGCTGAATGTTAATTCTGTAAATGACCCTTTTGTGTTGTGGAACGCACATAAAGCGTATATAAGAGGTCTTTTTATAAAGTGGGGACATAGAGCAAAGAAGGAAAGAGATTGAAAGCTAGGGCGGTGAAGAGTAAGATACCATTCCTAAAGGAACCCCTAGGTAATACTAAAACATACTCACCTGAAGGTATAGCACAGAAATTTAAAGAATACTACGAATCCCTATATAATTTAAAGTCACATACGGCAAATTCACAATCAACCCAACAAGTCGTCAAAGATTTCTTGACTGACCTAAAACTGCCACGTTTATCACCACATCAATTAGAAGATCTCAATCTTCCCCTGTCAAAGATAGAGGTCTCCAAAATAATCAAGGCTCTCCCGCTTCATAAAGCTCCTGGCCCTGATGGCTTATCTGGAGCCTATTATAAAACTTTTGAAGAAGCTCTCCTCCCTCACTTGTTTGACGTCTTGAAGCACGCAATTATGAAAGGCTGTTTCCCGAAAGAAATGCTAAGTGCAGTGATAGTGACACTTCCGAAACCAGGGAAGACACCTGATTCACCGCAAAATTTCAGGCCCATATCCCTCCTTAATTCTGACTTAAAAATTTACGCCAAAGTTTTGGCAAACCGTCTGACAGACGTGATCCCATTTTTGGTCAACAGGGACCAGGTGGGTTTTGTTAAGGGGAGACAGGCAACGGAAAATACCAGGAGGGTTATTAATATTTTAGATTATGTAGATAGGAAAGGGACTAAAGCAGTTATGGTAACTCTAGACGCTGAAAAAGCCTTCGATAGGGTTAATTGGTCATTTGTCTTCACAGTCTTAGGGGAAATGGGATTTGAAGGTTCTATTACAAATGCAATCAGGGCTTTATATACTGTTCCGTCGGCAAGGGTTTTCGTCAATGGGGCTTTATCTAAAGTCCAACAATCCCCTCACTAACGGAAATTATTGCACATGTCAACAGCACATGCTCGCATGAGAAAATGATGGCACATAAGAACCATTCAATACCTAAATATGAGACAGAATGGGATACATGGTTGAGTAGCGCTCATAACCTTAATTTTTGAGGGGAAACAAAAAGAAGAGGAGAGTATAGTAAGAAGGAGACGAAGTAGTCATAATCCAAGAGGAAAGACAAGACAGTATTCCATAAGTAAGGGAATATATCATATGTACGGTGTTATTTCAACTGAAGGTTCTATTTCATAGGTACTGTTTTATTTTTGTTTTATATCTGGATTTTTCTTTGTACTGCATGTTTTGTATTAGGTTTGTCTGATAATGCAAGTATTACATATCCTATGCAACAAAAAGCAAATGTATGTTAATTTTGTGTTGAAAATATCAATAAAAACGTATTGAGTTAAAAAAAATAAAAAAAATAAATTAAAATATTAAAAGTAAAAAAAAAAACTTTTCCATTTTCCCCCTACAGCATAGTAAAAAAATAAATAAAATAAACATAATTGGTATCGCCGCATCCGTAAAGGCCTGATCTTTTACAATATATCATTATTTAACCCGCATGGTGCACGCCGTAAAAATAAATAAAATGTAAACACCAGAATCGCTCTTTTTTTAGTCACCTAATCTCCCACAAAAAATGAAATAAAAAGTGATCGAAACGTCCAAAATGATATCATTAAAAATTACAGCTTATCCTGCAAAAAATAAGCCCCATACCTCTTAATCGATGGAAAAATAAAAAAGTTATGGCTCTTAGAATTTGGCGACACAAAATAAATAACAAACGGGACAAGGTAAGGATGTCCATTGTCACCTCTGATTTTTGTCCTATCAATAGAACCATTAGCTCAAGCTATTAGACTACATCAAGAGATTCAAGGGATAAAAATAGGAGGCCGTGCTCATTGCATATCCTTATATGCAGATGACATAATATTAACTTTAGAAAAACCAGAAACGTCATTAGCAGCTGCATTTCAGATCATACAGAAATTTGGACAGATGGCGTTTTACAAAGTTAACATGGGAAAATCCCAAGCTATAGCCTTGAATTGCTCATCGTCGGACATCGGATCTATGAGGGGGAAATTCCAGTTGGATTGGCAACAATCACACATAAAATACCTGGGGGTTAATATCACTTCTAAAATGTCACAGTTATATCAAGTCAATTACTATACTATGTTATCTCAAATAGAACTAGAATTGAAACAATTAGCAGCACATGAAGTCTCGTGGATAGGCCGCATAGCCGCTTTTAAAATGTTAGTACTTCCGAAATTATTATACTTGTTCCGGACATTGCCGATAAAAATGCCCCTTTCCTTTTTCAATAAGGCAAATAAATTGGTAAACACATATATCTGGCAGAAGAGTAGACCGCGAATAGCGGCTAGACTACTGAATAAAGGGAAAAAACACGGGGGCTTGAGTTTACCAAATATTCAACATTACTACCTAGCTACCCAGGTATCTCAATTGAAAGATTGGTGGGAGGGAGACATCTCCAAAAATTGGGTACACATTGAAACATCAATATCCCCTATTCATAATCTAAAAGCTCTCCTAATAGTAAAATTACATTCCAAAACCCATGACTCTCACCTGCCCTATTTCCTAGATACTTCCTTACAGAATTGGGCAAAATTCCATACGTTAAGTGGTACATCTGCATTCTCTATACTCCCAATATCACCGTTAGACGCTCTAGAGTTCCTTATACCTGACTTGGACCTCAGGTCTTGGAAGAAAAAGGGTCTGACACAGATGTCATCCTTGATAGAGCATAGCCATTTGGTACAATTTAATTCCTTACATACCAAATATGGTATCCCGAACACTGAATTTTACAAATTTCTAAGAATCAGACATTTTTTGCAAGCGGAGGGTCAGTTTGAGGTTACAGCTAATGCGGACATATTCCGATTGTGGTCCCAAACTGGGATACATTCTAGAGGATTGCGGCCTTTATATGATCTCTTGGGATCTAAAAACACATTTGAAAAGTCTTCATCTTTTCTGGCATGGGAGAAGCAACTCACGAGTGAATATACTGAGCAGGATTGGACAAGTGCACTTACTTTCATAGCAAAAAATTTGAAATGCACCCTGCATTATGAATCAGTGATGAAAACGATGCTTCGTTGGTATTACACGCCAGATAAACTTCAACGCATATATCCAAATGCCTCTCACTATTGCTGGAGGAACTGCGGAGGTAGAGGAACTTTGATTCATATTTTATGGAAATGTCCACTACTCAAAAATTTGTGGAAAGCCACATTCCTTCTATTGTCAGACATCATAGGGATTACAATAGTTCCCTCCCCTTCACTAGCTTTACTTTTTTTAAACATTAAAGAGATTCCGAGGGAATTTAGAATAATGGCGGCGCATATACTTCTTGCGACCAAAATAGCCATAACTAGGTACTGGAAAAGTCCAACAATCCCCTCACTAACGGAAATTATTGCACATGTCAACAGCACATGCTCGCATGAGAAAATGATGGCACATAAGAACCATTCAATACCTAAATATGAGACAGAATGGGATACATGGTTGAGTAGCGCTCATAACCTTAATTTTTGAGGGGAAACAAAAAGAAGAGGAGAGTATAGTAAGAAGGAGACGAAGTAGTCATAATCCAAGAGGAAAGACAAGACAGTATTCCATAAGTAAGGGAATATATCATATGTACGGTGTTATTTCAACTGAAGGTTCTATTTCATAGGTACTGTTTTATTTTTGTTTTATATCTGGATTTTTCTTTGTACTGCATGTTTTGTATTAGGTTTGTCTGATAATGCAAGTATTACATATCCTATGCAACGGAAAGCAAATGTATGTTAATTTTGTGTTGAAAATATCAATAAAAACGTATTGAGTTAAAAAAAATAAAAAAAATAAATTAAAATATTAAAAGTTTAAAAAAAAACTTTTCCATTTTCCCCCTACAGCATAGTAAAAAAATAAATAAAATAAACATAATTGGTATCGCCGCATCCGTAAAGGCCTGATCTTTTACAATATATCATTATTTAACCCGCATGGTGCACGCCGTAAAAATAAATAAAATTTAAACACCAGAATCGCTCTTTTTTTAGTCACCTAATCTCCCACAAAAAATGAAATAAAAAGTGATCGAAACGTCCAAAATGATATCATTAAAAATTACAGCTTATCCTGCAAAAAATAAGCCCCATACCACTTAATCGATGGAAAAATAAAAAAGTTATGGCGACACAAAATAAATTTTCTTTTTTACACTTAGGTTTTTACTTGTAATTGTAGTAAAATATAGAAAAAACAATATATATTTGGTATCGCCGTAGTCATATGGACCCACAGAATAAAGTTAACATGTTGTTTTAATTGCACAGTGAATTCCGTAAAAACGGAGCGCAAAAAACAACGGAGGAATCATTTTTTTTTCACTTTCTACCCCACAAATAATTTTTTTCCCGTTTCCTAGTACATTATATGGCACAATAAATGGTGCTACAAAAAAACTACAACTCGTCCCGCAAACATCAAGCTCTCATAGGACTATATCGACGAAAAAATAAAAAAAGTTATGGCTTTTGAAATGTGGGGAGGAAAAAACGAAAATGAAAATCTGAAAAATGGCTGCGGCGGGAAGGGGTTAAACAGGGAGACACGCTGCCGACATGATAATAATGTGTGGGGATGAGCGATCGATGTAACGGCCGCTCGTCCCCATCCATAGCTCCGTGTTACAGGAGCTTGCGAGCGCCAATCTGCGATGTCTCGTTGATCGGCTGCATCGGCCACTTATAGGCCGGTGTAAAAGGGCCTTAAGTTCTTGAGTGAAGAGCCCCCTTACTGGCTTATCTAGGAAAGCAGTGGTAAAAATAAGACCTGAAATGACACACAATTATTAAAATGTAAGCAACAGCACAGTAAACGTAGCAGTGAGTGGATGGGGTGAAGTACAAGGTACTTTGGAAAATCATTGATCTTTGCATACATATGGAGAACCCTGGATGGGGATGTGCTAATATCTGTTTTTCCTCTTAGATGTTAGGCACCTTTTTATGCTCCAAACATCATAGAATGGATTTTTATAAAAATGTATTATACAGGTGTAGACGTTGCTGCATTTAGGTTTCGCAAAGTACAAGACACAGATATGATAATTACATGTTCCATCGCCATGTTGAAAATATACAGGTGTTTATAAAATATGGTTTGTTTGATCATTGAATTATGATATAATAAAATGTTTTTTTTTCTTTGCTGACATATCTTTCCAGAACAGATCATTTTAAGGTTAATCCTTGTTCTAACGGTATTATAGCGTTAGTCAAATTTGGACTCTCTTAGAAGCAAGTTCAGCAGGGATTAGGATTAAATATTACATTACACTGCTTTTAATTTATTAAAGAGAAGAGAAAAATTAGCATAGAAACAAAAATGTATCTGCTCTTTGTTGACATTGTGCATAATAAAGCAATTTTGGAATGAAATGATGTGGTAAATTAGATTATTGTAGGGTGGTGCTGTATGTCACCGTCCTGGAGCTATATTTAAGAATTGTTTTCATGAAATCCTGAGAACAAATTGTATCCTGTGCTAACTGGCTGATAAAATTTTTTTCAGGTGCAGTTGAAGACCACCATTTCAAGTCAATATGTTATTCGAACACAACCAACTAACATGTGTCTTTCCACCCTGGAATGTGCTGCAATTGCACTTTCAATAATGGAGAAAAACACAGAAATTAATCAGGTGGGCTTAACATATAAATACAGTGGAATCCAGTTTTAGGCTTCGTTCACATCTGCGTCCGGGTTCCGTTCTGGCGTTTCGTCAGAGCTTTCCATCAGAACGGAACCCTAACTGAAACAAACGGTAACCATAGCTTTCCGTTTGCATCACCATTGATTTCAATGGTGACGGATCTGGTGCAAATGGTTTCCGTCGACTACGATAGTCATTCCGTCAAAACGACAGAACCCTTGCACGACTGAGACAAACGGAAACCATTTGCACCAGATCCGTCACCATTGAAATGGAATCCGTCACCAATGGTGATGCAAATGGAAACCTATGGTGATGCAAACAGAAATCCTGTGCATGTTTTCCCCTCCAGGAGTAGCCCCTGATCTCACTGTACATATATGGATAGTGACACCAGGGGCTTCTCCAGTAGCGGAATCCCCGACACAGAGCGATCTGACACCGAGATTCCGCTCCTAGAGAGAGCCGCTGACATCATTGTCCATATATGGATAGTGACACCAGTAGCGGAATCCCCGGACAGAGTGTCGGCTGGGGATTCCGCTCCTGGAGAGAGCGACTAACGTCACTGTGCAAATGGACAGTGACGTTAGTGGCTCTGTCTAGGAGCGGAATCCCTGGCCAGTGTTATCTGACACCGGGTATTCTGTTCCTAGAGTCAGTTCAGGGGGTGCTATTTACAGTGGGGGTTGTGATGCTGTCTACAGTGGGGGGGTTTGCTATCTGCCGGGGGGGGAGTGGCACTATCTACAGCGGGGATGGAAAGGCAGCGAGGGCACCCTCTAGGAGGGGAATTCTCGGCCAGAGCGCTGGCCGGGGATTCCGATGCTGGTGGGAGTTTAGGTGGGAGGGAGTTTAGGTGGCACTATTTACAGAGTGTTTTGCAGGTGTTGTGGGTGGCACTATCTACAGTGGGGGGTGTATTCCGGTGCTCTCAAAGCCCCGGGCACACGTAAGAGTGCAGTGCTGCTCACACTGAAGCAGCACTGCACTCATTAAACCCCTTCCAGGCTGCCGCTTTCTATACACATGCTGACTGCACGGGAAATCGGCAGTTAGAACGTATATAGCCGTATGGCAGTCGTGAAGGGGTTAAGTGTATAGTGAGAACTCTGTTCTGCATGTTGACCTGCCTTCTACAAGAAATAAGGTGGGTTTTTTTTTTGGAGGGGTGTTAAATATAAGGGTTCACACGTGGTAGATTTGTTGCAGAAATTTTTGTTTTGTTCCAAACATCTGAATATGGTTTGTGTAAACAAATGCTGCAGAAAAAAACCCATTCAGATGTGTTGGATGGGTTTTCCCTAACATGGGAAAAAAAATGTATGAAAATGTTTTCAGATCTTTTTTTTTTTTCCTTTTAGATAAAAAGATAGAATATTTTTACTCATAAAGATACTGTAAGGACTGTTGTCAGATGCAATCTGAATTTTACATTTTACCATGACTGTGTACCTTGTATATATTTACACCTTCTTCTAATTTATTTGGCAGACCATCCTCCGCCCACTGCAGGCACTGTGCGCTTTCCAGCTACAGCATGGTGCTCAGATTCATCACAGCAAGGAACATCTGCTAAAAAATGGCCAGTACAAGAAACCCATGCCAAAGAATAAACGCAAACTCAAGAAGATGGAGCTTCTAGTTAACAATGTTAAAATTTAATCATCTTCTATTTATCATGATACAATGTGACAGTTTTTAAGCTGATCAAATGTTGCCTTTATTGGTTAAATGGGACTAGATTTTTTTCATGGGAATAAGACTATTGCAGTCCTGGCTATTTTCAGCAATAATCTTTGTATATCCCTGGTCCTTAATCATTTATTTTACTTATTAAAATAAAATTTTGTAATCTTTGTGGCATTTCTGTAGGCATTTTTAATTGCGACAAATATCTCAGAATGGCTATACTATCATGTATTTGCTTTGGTTTTAGATACATGGACGATAACGGTTAAGTACAAGTAGCGTTATATAACAGTAAATTCACAATTATTGATATTGAAAGTTTTCGGACCTAATCAGAACTGAGTAAGTTTGAGGGAAATATAATAGGACACAACATGAATACATATTTTAATGCACTCAGGAGACTTCTTGTTAATTTTGAAATTGCATATATAACTATTCTTGCTATCAGAACTGCTCCCTTTATGAGCAGTTTCATTCCTATAATAGAATATGGAAGCTCACCAGAAGACACAGGATCATTTTTTGACAGTGTAAGGAGAATGTGAATTCTATAGATGCCACTGGGATTTAGCACTGGCTGACCCAGGAGCCCGGAGGCTAACGGACTTCCGGGATTCACCAGGGACCTCCACGAGGAGGTTTTGATTTCACATGGTAAAAACCTACAGGTCATGGTTCCATGGGCAGTCTTCCTGGAAAGGTGGCAAAGATTTACCAAGGCAGGGTGTAAAGGATTATCCAAAGAATAGCCGGGCAAGCAGAGGTCAGTGTACCAGGCAATTCAGCAAAGTCAAATGCAATCCAGGGAGCTCAAGAATAAGGCTGGGTTCACACGACCTATTTTCAGAAGTAAACGAGGCGTATTATGCCTCGTTTTACATCTGAAAATAAGGCTACAATACGTCGGCAAACATCTGCCCATTCATTTGAATGGGTTTGCCGACGTACTGTGCAGACAACCTGTCATTTACGCGTCGTCGTTTGACAGCTGTCAAACGACGACGCGTAAAAATACAGCCTCTTGAAAAGAAGTGCAGGACACTTCTTTCAGACGTAATTTGAGCCGTTCTTCATTGAACTCAATGAAGAGCAGCTCAAAATTTACTGCTGTCAGAGAAGCCTTGCAAAATGCGAGGAGGAGCATTTACGACTGAAACGAGGCAGCTGTTTTCTCCTGAAAACAGTCTGTCATTTCAGACGTAAAAGCCTGCTACCGTGTGCACATACCCTAAGGGTATGTGCACACGTAGTGACCAAAAACGTCTGAAAATATGGAACTGTTTTCAAGGGAAAACAGCCCCTGATTTGAAGACGTTTTTTGAGTAACTCGCGTTTTTCGCTGCGTTTTCGTGGCGTTTTTTACGTCCGTTTTTGGAGCTGTTTTCATTGGAGTCTATGAGAAAACGGCTCCAAAAACGTCCGAAGAAGTGTCCTGCACTTCTTTGACGAGGCAGTCATTTTACGCGTCGTCGTTTGACAGCTGTCAAACGACGACGTGTAAATTACAGGTCGTCGGCACAGTACGTCGGCAAACCCATTCAAATGAATGGGCAGATGTTTGCCGACGTATTTGAGCCGTATTTTCAGGCGTAAATCGAGGCATAATACGCCTCATTTACGCCTGAAAATATGTCGTGTGAACCCAGCCTAACAGTCAGATCAAACAATCTGTGTCAGCACATGAACAAAGCAACAAGGGGGATGAAAATGTTGTTTTGGCAATGAGACTGATAATGCTTTTTATAGCGAGGAGACATTGATGACATTATGGAGGAACTGTGCGGAGTGTGACAAATCACTGGAGTGCTTGGAACAAGGAGACAGTTAAAAAGTTAGTGGGCATCGCCAGCTACGAAGAAGAGCATGTAAATACATAAATTAAAAGTTTGGGAAGGTCTTTTACAGAGGAAGCTTTGGCAATAGAAACCAAAGATAGGTAAGTTTGTTACAGTACTCTTAAAGGTAAACTGACACCTTCCTGGGTTGTGGAATTCTTGTAGGATTTCTTTAACCCCTTAAGGACGCAGCCTAGTTTTGGCCTTAAGACTTAGAGCCCATTTTTCAAATCTGACATATTTCACTTTGTGGTAATAACGTTGGAATGCTTAAACCTATTCTGAGATTGTTTTCTCGTGACACATTGGGCTTCATGTTCGTGGTAAAATTTGGTCGATATATTCAGTGTTTATTGGTGAAAAATTGCAAAATTTAGAGAACATTTTGAAAAAATAGCATTTTTATACCACCCAAAATAGTTACTAGTTCACATTTCCCATATGTCTACTTTAGATTGGCATCGTTTTTTGAACATTCTTTTATTTTTCTTGGACGTTACATGGCTTAGAACACAAACAGCAATTTCTCATATTTTTAAGAAAATTTCAAAAGCCTTTTTTTTAAGGTACCTGTTCAGTTCTGAAGTGGCTTTGAGGGGCCTATGTATTAGAAACTCTGATAAAACACCCCATTTTAAAAACTAGACCCCTCAAAGTATTCAAAACAGCATTTAGAACGTTTTTTTACCCTTCAGGCATTTCACAGGAATTAAAGCAAAGTGGAGGTGAAATTTGCAAATTAAATTTTTCTTGCTGAATTTCAATTTTATTCAATTTTTTTTCTGTAACACAGAAGGTTTTACCAGAAAAATACTACTAAATATGTATTGTCCAGATTCTTCAGTTTTTAAAAATGTCCCACATGTGGCTCTAGTGCACTCGTGGACTAAAACACAAGCCCTAGAAGCAAAGAAGCACCTAGTGCATTTTGATGAATCTTTTTTATCATAATATATTTTAGGCAGCATGCCAGATTTGAAGAGGTGTTGAGGTGCCAAAACAGTAGGAATCCCCCAATAGTGACCCCATTTTGGAAACTACACCCCTCAAGGAATTCATTTATGGTTGTTGTTACCATTTTGACTGCATAGTTTTGTCACAGCATCTATTTGAATTGGGCTGTGAAATTAAAAAAATGAAATTTTTTCCAATAAGATGTAATTTGTGATCGAAATTTCTTATTTTCACAGGGAACAAAATACCCCATTTTGTTTCCCAATTTGTCCTTAGGGCGGCAATACCCCATTTGTGGGGATAAACTGCCGTTTGGGCCCATGGGAGGCTTCAGAAGGGAAGGAGCGCTATGTCTTTGTTGGAGTCCAGATTTTGCTGGATTGGTTTTCAGGTGCCATGTCGCAATTGCAGAGCCCCAGAGGTATCAAAGCAATGGAAACCCACCAGAAGTGACCCCATTTTGGAAACAGCCCTCAAGGAATTCATTTATGGTTGTTGTTATCATTTTGACCCCACAGTTTTTTCACAGCACCTACTTGAATTGGGCTGTGAAATAAAAAAAAAAAACATTTTTTCCAATAATATGTTATAATTTTTTATCAAAATGTCTTATTTTCACAAAGAACAAAATACCCAATTTTGTTGCCCAATTTCTCCTGAGTGCAGCAATACCCGATTTGTAGCAATAAACTGGCGTTTGGGCCCATGGGAGGCCTCAGAAGGGAAGGAGCGCTGTGTGTTCTTTGGAGTGCAGATTTTTCTGGATTGGTTTTCGGGTGCCATGTCGCATTTGCAGAGCCCCAGAGGTATCAAAGCAATGGAAACCCACCAGAAGTGACCCCATTTTGGAAACTACACCCCTCAAGGAATTAATTTATGGGTAATGTGACCATTTAGACCCCATAGTTTCTTCACAGAACTTATTTGAATTGGGCTGGGAATTAAAACAAAATACATTTTTTCCAATAATATGTAGTTTTGGCTGAAAATGTCTTATTTTCATAATAAATAAAATACCCCATTCTGTTGCCCAATTTGTCCTGAGTGCAGCAATACCCCATTTGTGGTGATAAACTGCCATTTGGGCCCATGGGAGGGTTCAGAAGGAAAGGACCACCATTTGGCCTACTGGGGATTTTCTGGTGCGAAGTCATGTATGCAGAAGCCCCTGAGGTACCAGTACAGTTGAAACCCCCAAGAAGTGACCCCGTTTTAAAAACTACAAGGCATTCATATAGAGGTGTAGTGAGCATTTTGACCAGAGACATACACCCCATAAACTGTAATGTGGGTTTTCACGGGTATTTCAAAACCATCAATGTGGCTGTTATCAGCTGCCTGGGCACGCAGCAGGGCTCAGAAGGGAAAGATGAGGGGAGATCAGCTGTGCGGAGTGCATCAGGGTAAGTAAAACTGGGCTAGATTAAAAATCAAGGGATGTATGATACATTTTAAAACACTTATACAGAGCCTTAGTTTTTCAGGACACGTGTCACATTGATATATTGTGTCCTCCCTTATCCCCCTCTTATAGCAGACTTTGCACCTCTTTTGATTTATGCCCTTCTTGGGGACCTTCTCCTGGAAAGTGTTGCCCTGGTACGATGCGTGGGTGCCCCCCCCTTCTTGGTCCCTAAAAATTTGTTTCTTGATAACCACCTCTTGAAATTCCAGGAAAGTTCCAGTCTGGCCTGCACATCGACGTAGCACGTACGCATTGTACAATGCCGTCTGTATGAGGTGCCCGGCCAGCTTCTTATACCACACCACATGGCGCTGTAGGGCTTCATCTGACATGTCCACCCCTTCCATGTACCTATTGTAGTCCAGGATGCAGTCTGGTTTGGGGGTCTCTGTACTGGTACCTCGTACAGGTACATGGGTACTGGTGTGGCCATGTATTGTTGTCAATACAAGGACATCTCTCTTGTCCTTGTACTTGACACACAATATGTTGCTGCTAGATTGTGCCCTGCTCTCACCCCTTCTGAGTGTTTGTCCAAGCAGAGTCTTAGGGAGGCCTCTCAGATTTATTCTAGCAGTACTTCTGGAAGCGAGGCAGTTGAAGAGTGGGACGCTGGTATAAAAATTATCCAGGTAGGGGTGGTAACCCTGGTCCAGCAGTGGGTGCACCAAATCCCACACAATTTTTGCATTAAAGGCAACCTGTCACCAGCATTTCACCTATTAAACCGACTATACCTGGTGGTAGTGGGTGAAAAATCATTTCTATATAACCTATAATTATCTTCTTAGTCGGCTCTGTAGCTTTAGTATTTAGCTTTTTAGTGTTCCCACACCGTATGCTAATGAGCAGAAAAGAGTCAGATCTTCATTTGAAAAGAGTCAAATCTTCATTTGGAAAGAGTCATCCCTTCATTCCTCAAGTCTTTCCAAGTTTACTTCGCCTCCTTACTTTTGATTGACAGCTCCTCGCCTTCCCCCAGCACACAAAATCCTGCGCTTGTGCATTGATGTCCTCTTTTGGTGTGTGCGCACAAAGGGACACCGCATAATTACGATAAAAGGCGCAAAACGTTTGCAGACCGATATTTACAGTCGGAAGAGGAGTTTAGGAGCGGGGATACCGGCAATGAACTTTTTATAGCAGCGGCCAGTGAGGGAGAAGTAAAGTTCAATAGGTGAAATGCTGGTGACAGGTTCCCTTTAACTCCCAGTAAGGGGGGGTATTCTGGGGGCTGAATACTGGTGTCCTTTCCTTCATATATCCTAAATTTGAAGGTATAGCCTGATGCACTCTCGCACAGCTTATACATCTTCACGCCATACCTTGCCCTTTTAAACGGAATTGAAGCCTCCGTTTAAAATGTACCAAGGACTCATCAATAGAAATACAATTCTCGGGGGTGTATGCTTGGGAAAACCGGGCACTGAAACAGTCTAATAGGGGTCTCCATTTATACAAACTGTCAAAACTAGGGTCATCTCGGGGTGGGCACAGCTCATTATCAGTATAATGTAAGAAGTGAAGTATTGCCTAATTTATTTATTTTTTTAGGTTCCAGTTTAGTTCTGAAGTTGCTTTGAGGGGGCCTATATATTAGAAACCCCCTATGAAACACCCCATTTTAGAAACTAGACCCCTCAAAGTGTTCACAACAGCATTTAGAAAGTTTATGAACCCTTTAGGTGTTTCACAGGAATTTAGAGACTGTATGCATATAGCAACCAATGTACCCCTACTAGTCTCCTCCCCATTATCTCGGAATCAATTAACCACCGACACATACATTTCTTTGGAAGTGGGGTTGACCCGGGGGTCGGCCACAGCTTTATTAATACAATATAAAATTAAATTAACATTTTTCAACAATTATAACTCTAAATGACCTTAACAAAGGTCAATAACCAACCTGTATGCCTGCCTATCCCAAGGACATGTAGGTAACTCCCCTTCTAATACCGCTGTGACATAAAACAACCATAACACCAAATACATCACCAAGGCACCAACACAGTAACCAGTTTGTTGTTTTTTTTTTTTTTTAAATTCTAAACGTAAAAGAGACATATAAACATATACATATATACATTTTGGGACTTTTTTTTTTTTTTTTTGGGGGGAAAACACAGTACACAGCCGATCAAAATCACCAAATAACATTAGGGAGGGAGGGAATTTTCAGCCAAAGAGGCCGCACCCTAGGTACGAGGACCTATATCCCTACCCTTTTACCATAACCACCCCCCTTTCCTGCCCTAACCCTCCTACCTACTGACTCATCCCCCACAGAGAAGGGGAGGGAGACTCGCCCTTAACGTTAACCCCTTCCCAGCAACAGTCCCTGGCTCATCGGTTAGGCACCTGTGAGCCTTCATGCAAAGTAGAGGTGAAATTTACATCTTTTTTTTTTTTTTGTCAGAAAATCCTTTTTATACCAGTTTTTTTTTTTTATAACACAAAAGGTTTTACCAGAGAAACGCAACTCAATATTTATTGCCCAGATTCTGCAGTTTTGAGAAATATCCCACATGTGGCCCTAGTGCGGTAATGGACTGAAGCACCGGCTTCCGAAGCAAAGGAGCACCTAGCGGATTTTAAGGCCTCCTTTTTATTAGGCACCATGTCTGGTTTGAAGAGGTCTTGTGGTGCCAAAACAGTGGAAACCCCCCATAAGTGACCCCATTTTGGAAACTAGACCACTTGAGGAATTCATTGCAGGTTTCATGGGGTGCATGCGACTTTTTGATCAGTTTTTAACTGGCGTGGTGACTAAAAAACAGCAATTCTACTATTGTTTTTTTATTCTATTTTTTTTACAGCGTTCACCGTGCGCTATAAATGACATATTCACTTTATTCTGCGGGGTGATACGATTACGGCGATACCATATGTTTATAGTTTTTTTTATGTCTTATGGCGTTTGCACAATAAAAAAAATTTTGTAAGAAAATAATAAACTTTTTGTTTTACCTTATTCTAAGAGCCAGAACGTTTTTATTTTTCCATCAAGAAAGCCGTGCCAGGATTTGTTTTTTGCGTAACGAACTGTAGTTTCGATCAGTACCATTTTTAGGTACATGCGACTTTTTGATCTCTTTTTATTCAATTTTTTGGGAGGTGAAGTGACCAAACAATTGTGATTTTGGTACGGTTTATTATTATTTTCTTTTACGGCGTTCACCGCGTGGGATAAATAACAAAATAATTTTGTCGTTCAGGCCGTTACGGACGCGGCGATACCAATTATGTATAGTTTGTTTGTTTATATATTTTTATTAATAATAAAGGACTGATAAGGGAAAAAGGGGGATTTTTACTTTTATTACTTTTAAAACTTTTATTTTCTTATTTTTACCCATTTTTTTTACTTTTTTTTAACTTTATTACTTTGTCCCACTAGGGGACTTGAGGGCAAGAGGCCCCATCGCTATTCTAATACACTGCACTACATGCGTAGTGCAGTGTATTAGAGCTGTCAGCTACTCACTGACAGCAAGCATAGTGGGTCCTAACTTTGTCAGGACCCACTAGGCTTCCGTCGATGGCATAGCCGGACGCCATTGTTAGGTGTCCGGTTGCCATAGTCACCATCGCCGGCCGCTATCGTGTAGCAGGCCGGCGATGGCAGCTTAACCCCTAAAAAGCCGCGATCTCTATTGAACGCGGCTTTTAAGGGGTTAATCAGCGGGGACACAGCGATCTGTCCCCGCTGTAGGAGCTGCGACAGCTGCTGTACGATACAGCATCTGTCACAGTTCCTGTATGTGTCGGGAAGACGGCCGAAACGGCCGTTACTCCCGCGACGTACTATTCCGTCGTTGAGCGCGAATGGAACGGTCAGCACGACAGAATAGTACGTCGCTGAGCATTAAGGGGTTAAAAATAATAGAGCTTGAAGCTTTGAAGATTTGTTCCGAAATATTTTCTCAGCACCGTAACCACTTCAATCGACTAGATGCCTCTAGATCTTTTGGAGTTGAGAATTTCTTAAATCTCAAATAATGGATTAGTTAGCTGGAATGGAAGGGCTGGGTACAGAAGGAATGGGAAAACGGTCAATAGTAAGGGGTTTTAGAAGAGAGACATGAGAAAATATTTGGTATTCTAAAAGAAGAAGGTAAATATGTAAGGACACAATGATTCATATGTTCTGAGTTCTTGAAGGGACCAATACATCTAGGGCTGAATTTATAGGATAAAATTTACCGGGTTAAACCCACCCTTGTGCTTCCCTTCTAATTCTTGTGCCTCTCCCCCTCCAACTCTTGTTCTTGTAGACAGTCTTATGTAATGCTGCCTGCCATCTGCTGGTGAAAGGTGAGCATTACATGAGAGATGTTCACCTCTCACCAGCAGATGTCAGACAGCATTACATACAGCATTTGGGTCAGAGGGAGAGGGGAGCGTTTCACAACTCCAGTGTCACCACAATACTCCTGGCTGGAACAGTCCTGTCCATTTCTACCTTCATGAAAGAGATCTGGCAGAGAGTGTGTGACTGTATGTATGTGTGTGTCAATGTACAGTATATACAGTAGTGTTAAAAAAAATAAAGAAAAGCAGTGAGTTTAAAAAAGCAAAATCATTATAATAACTATTATTTGCCTAAAAGCAAATGTACTGGAAATATTACACATTCAATTCTAAATCAAAATAATAACAACATTGATCCAGTTTTTTCGTTAATCCTTTACAGAAAGTAAAGAAAAAGGAATATTTGGCTGTTCAAAAAATAGCAGTGCCAGCATTTTTCTTTAAAAACTAAAATGTAATTTATAAACTGAAAAAATGTTTCAGATTTTACTTTACTGAACTAATATTTAGTGGCATAACCATTGTTTCTGAGAAGTGCTTGACATCTGTGTTACATGGAGTCGACCAACTTCTGGCACCTCTGAACAGGTATTCCAGTCCAGGAAGCTATTCCACTGGGTCTCCTAAGTGACTCAATGATGGATGCAGCACTTGCAGCCAGGGGCGTCACCAAGGTTTTAAAACGTCAGGGGCAATAGCCCCAATACATATTCCCCCCCCCCCAAAAAAAAATTTGTGTGTGTATGTATATATATATATATATATATATATATACTGTATGTATATAAAGACATACTGTGTGTATATATATATATATTTATATATATATATATACATATACATACACACATACACACTACCGTTCAAAAGTTTGGGGTCACCCAGACAATTTTGTGTGTTTTCATGAAAACTCACACTTATATTTATCAAATGAGTTGCAAAATTACTAGAAAATATAGTCAAGACATTGACAAGGTTAGAAATAATGATTTTTATTTCAAATAATAATTTTCTCCTTCAAACTTTGCTTTCGTCAAAGAATGCTCCATTTGCAGCAATTACAGCATTGCAGACCTTTGCCATTTTAGCTGTTAATTTGCTGAGGTAATCGGGAGAAATTTCACCCCATGCTTCCAGAAGCCCCTCCCACAAGTTGGATTGGCTTGATGGGCACTTCTTGCGTACCATACGGTCAAGCTGCTCCCACAACAGCTCTATGGGGTTGAGATCTGGTGACTGCGCTGGCCACTCCATTACAGATAGAATACCAGGTGCCTGCTTCTTCCCTAAATAGTTCTTGCATAATTTGGAGGTGTGCTTTGGGTCATTGTCCTGTTGTAGGATGAAATTGGCTCCAATCAAGCGCTGTCCACAGGGTATGGCATGGCGTTGCAAAATGGAGTGATAGCCTTCCTTATTCAAAATCCCTTTTACCTTGTACAAATCTCCCACTTTACCAGCACCAAAGCAACCCCAGACCATCACATTACCTCCACCATGCTTGACAGATGGCGTCAGGCACTCTTCCAGCATCTTTTCAGTTGTTCTGCGTCACACAAATGTTCTTCTGTGTGATCCAAACACCTCAACCTTCGATTCGTCTGTCCATAACACTTTTTTCCAATCTTCCTCTGTCCAATGTCTGTGTGCTTTTGCCCATATTAATCTTTTCCTTTTATTAGCCAGTCTCAGATATGGCTTTTTCTTTGCCACTCTGCCCTGAAGGCCAGCATCCCGGAGTCGCCTCTTCACTGTAGACATTGACACTGGCGTTTTGCGGGTACTATTTAATGAAGCTGCCAGTTAAGGACCTGTGAGGCGTCTATTTCTCAAACTAGAGACTCTAATGTACTTGTCTTGTTGCTCAGTTGTGCAGCGGTGCCTCCCACTTCTTTTTCTACTCTGGTTAGAGCCTGTTTGTGCTGTCCTCTGAAGGGAGTAGTACACACCGTTGTAGGAAATCTTCAGTTTCTTGGCAATTTCTCGCATGGAATAGCCTTCATTTCTAAGAACAAGAATAGACTGTCGAGTTTCACAGGAAAGCTCTCTTTTTCTAGCCATTTTGAGAGTTTAATCGAACCCACAAATGTAATGCTCCAGATTCTCAACTAGCTCAAAGGAAGGTCAGTTTTATAGCTCCTTTAAACAGCAAAATTGTTTACAGCGGTACTAACATAATTGCACAAGGGTTTTCAAGTGTTTTCTAATCATCCATTAGCCTTCTAACACAGTTAGCAAACACAATGTACCATTAGAGCACTGGAGTGATGGTTGCTGGAAATGGGCCTCTCTACACCTATGTAGATATTGCATTAAAAACCAGACGTTTGCAACTAGAATAGTCATTTAGCACATTAACAATGTATAGAGTGTATTTCTGATTAATTTAATGTTATCTTTATTGAAAAAAACTGCTTTTCTTGCAAAAATAAGGAAATTTCTAAGTGACCCTAAACTTTTAAACGGTGGTGTATATATATGAGACAGCATATCTATAGCACTACGGCCCTATCGCTATGGATATGATTAGATACAGTGTCTCAGCAGACAGTATCACACATGATAAGATTAGATATAGGGCCAAGCTCACTGACATTGCGGGTCCAGCGCTGAACCCCGGAAAGGCAAGTATTATAATGGTTTTGGTTTTTTATGTGTTACAAATTTTTTTTGTGTTTCTTTTTTTACAGGTTTGGTTGTTGGACTACAGCGGAATCGAGGACTACTTTGATGACGGTGGTTTTTTATTCTTAATAAAATGTTTAACGAGTGTTTTTTATTTTTTATTTCAATCAAATATTTTTTCTGTGTATTTGTAGTTTTTAAACTTTATTACTACCACCTTAGTAATGGCCGCTGGCTGATAGCATCCACTACTAAGGCGGGGCTTAGTATTAGCCGTTGTAGAGGCTAACACTAACCCCAATTGTTACCCCGGTATCCACCACCACCAGGGGCGCCGGGAAGAGCTGGGTACGATCCAGTACCCGACCATCTGTAGAGACGTTAAGGCACTGGGGCGGCCGCAGGCTGGTACTATTAGGCTAGGAAAGGCCAGAAACCGTGGTCCTTCCCACCCTGGTAATGCTAGGCTGCGGCTGTTTTATTGTATCTGGCTGGTCATGAAAAATGGGGGAACCCCCACATCGTTTTTTGCAATTATGTTTTTTTTTAAATGACGTGGGGTCCCCACCATTTTTATAACCAGCCAGATACAACAGAGCAGCAGCAGCCTAGCGTTACCAGGGTGGTAAGGGCCACTGTTTTTGGGCTTTCCCAACCTAATACTACCAGCCTGCGGCAGCCCCAGTGCCCGTCCATCACTACAGATGGTCAGGTACTGGATCATACCCAGCTCTTCCCGGCACCCCTGGTGGCGATGGGTATCAGGGTAATAATGGGGGTTAGTATTAGCTTATGCCCCGGCTAACACTATGCCCTGACTTAGTAATTGACGGTGTCAATCAGCCAGCGGCCATTACTAAGGCAGTAGTAATAAAGTTGAAAAAAACCACATATACGCAAAAAAATATTTTATTGAAATAAAAAAAAACACACAAACCATGTTAACCATTTTAATGAAAATAAGAAAAGCCATCATCGAAGTAGTCCTCGAATCTGAAGTAGTCCAATGACCGAACCTGTAAAAATGGCCGAAAATCGGAACCAGAATGCCTCCAAACATCTGCCCATTGATTTTTCAATGGGAAAAACAGCGTTCTGTTCCGATGGTCCGGCCGCTTAAAAGAAGTGCATGTCACTTATTGAGCCGATCTTGAGCCTTTAAAAATGCAGCGAAAAACGCGAGTTGCTAAAAAAAAAATGGCTGAAAATCAGGAGCTGTTTTTCCTTGAAAACAGCTCCGTATTTTCAGACGTTTTTCTGCTAAGCGTGTGAACATAGCCTTAAAATATAATGTTATTTAAACTGTCAGATGAATGCCATAGGAAAAAAAATCCACAGTGCCAAAATTGATCACCTCGCTTCCCCAAAAAAATGTAATAAAAAGGGATAAGGTCAAGACAAGACCTCACACTGTTCCATCAGCAGAAAAATAAAACAGTTATAAGTTTCAGAATATGGCGACACAAAACAATGATTTCCTTAACTTTTTTTCTTAGTACATCATAAAAAAATATCTAAATTTGGTATCGCTGTAATCATATTGACCCGCAGAATAAAGTTAACATATCGTTTTTACCATGCAGTGAACTACGAAATCTAAATAATGGAGGTATCACAGTTTTTTTTCCCAATTCCACCCCACAAGGAATTTTGTTTTCAGTTTCCCAGTACATTATATGGTACCTCAAATGGTGACATTAAAAACTACAACTCGTCCCACAGAAAAGGTATTTTGATGTAAAAAAATAAATAAAATAAAAACAGTTATGACTTGCGTAAGGCTAAAAGGAAAAAAACAAATGAAAAAATGGATTTCGGCGCCCAGGGGTTAAAGAGGCTCTGTCACCAGATTATCAAATCCCTATCTCCTATTGCATGTGATGGGCGCTGCAATGTAGATAACAGCAAAGTTTTTTGTTTTTTTTAAAAACTATCATTTTTGCCCAAGTTATGAGCAATTTTATATTTATGCAAATGAGCTTTTCAATGGACAACTGGGCGTGTTTTCTCGTTTTACCAACTGGGCGTGTATTGTGTTTTTACCAACTGGGCGTGTATTGTGTTTTTACCAACTGGGCGTTGTGAATAGAAGTGTATGACCCTGACAAATCAGCATCATGCACTTCTCATCGTTCCCACCCAGCTTCTTTCACAGCAGACACAGCGTGACGTCACCCACAGGTCCTTCAACCTTGTCGTCGGACAAAGAAGATATATCGGCTCCAGGCGTCAAAAAGGTTAATATGCTCGTCTCTAGGGAGTTTGCTATGCTTACCTGCACATGGTGATGCTGCTGCAAGTTCAACTGTACTCTCTGACGCCTGGAGCGTATGTGTCTTCTCTCTTCCGACACCAAGGTTGAAGAACCTGTGGGTGACGTCACGCTCTGTCTGCAGTGAAAGAAGCTGGCTGGGAATGATGACGTCACCCACAGGTCCTTCAACCTTGGCGTCGGAAGAGAGAAGACACATCAGCTCCAGGGTCAGAGAGTACATTGCAGGGTATGTGCAGGTAAGCATAGCAAACTCACTAGAGATGAGCATATTAACCTTTTGGATGCCTGGAGCCGATGTATCTTCTTTGTCCGACGACAAGGTTGAAGGACCGGTGGGTGACGTCACGCTGTGTCTGCTGTGAAAGAAGCTGGGTGGGAACGATGAGAAGTGCATGATGCTGATTTGATCTGGTAAAAACACAATACACGCCCAGTTGGTAAAAACACAATACACGCCCAGTTGGTAAAACGAGAAAACACGCCCAGTTGTCCATTGAAAAGCTCATTTGAATAAATATAAAATTGCTCATAACTTGGGCAAAAATGATCGTTTTTAAAAAAAAAAACACAAAACTTTGCTGTTATCTACATTGCAGCGCCCATCACATTCAATAGGAGATAGGGATTTGATAATTTGGTGACAGAGCCTCTTTAAGTTACTGGTCACACACAAGTGGTTTTATTCCTATACAAATAATATGCAATTCAGGCTTAAATAGACACTGCACATGAACAAACGTTGCATAAATCGATAGCATAAGCAAATATAAGACACTTTCAAATATATTTTATGAGAGAAAAATGCCCTTCCCCACTTATCAGGCTGGTTTTCTTCCCCTCCTTCCTAACTGTTCAGTCCTTATGAATTTACTGCTTTTTCCATCTCAAGACAAGATGGTCTAAAGGATCAGCATACAGCTGCCCATAGAAGTCTATGGAGATTGGAGGGGGAGGAGGGGGCAAGAGCAGGGTTAGAGAGAAAGGCAGGGACAGACACAAACACTGCTTCTAGTAAGCATTATATCTCATCCATTGTACTAATGTCTGCCATGGTAAGTTACTTTAAAGCAACTCTCCAGGGGAACGGTCATTTTTCGTTACGTCAGGAATTGTGTGGTGGTTCAGCACTGGCATCTTATTTCTATAAGGTTCGAGGTTGAGTGTGTTACGTCTATGGCCAGGGGTCGTCGTTCAGACTTACCCCTTGACGATCCTGGCCATGGACATCTCTTTTCTCGCCATCCGCTCCCTCCAGGGAGACGCCGGCACTCTCTTCCGGGTCCTCGGACTGTTTCCCGCAGGGCGCGCGCACGGCCTTAAAGGGCCAGTACGCGTCCAGCTATCGAACATCAATTATCAGCCCAAACGGCTGCTGGACTATAATAAGGGGCCCTGCCCACTGGTTCCTTGCCTGAGCGTTGTTGTATACCCTAGTTTGTCTTGCAAAAGGTCTCTCAGTTCCCAGTGTTACCCGTTCCTGCTGCCTGTACCCTGTATCCTGTGCTATCGTATCTACTAGTGAAACGATAGTCAAGTCGTGTTTTCGGGAAGAAATGATGAACCGATGATTCAACACCTGAACCACGAGCAACAGAGACAAGGCCCTGCCATGTTGGAATCGACCCACATCCCCCGAGCGCTGCAACCATCGTCATGACGTGACGTCAAGACGTTGATTGTACGTCATACATCAGTAGTCATGGGAAAGCTGCTAATAAGCGGTACCAGGGGATGCGCTGGTACCAGCGCATGCACGTTCTGTGCCAGACATCATAGCACAGGGAGGGCCGCACAAGAAGGTAGGGAAAAGGGGGAGGGATAAAATATAGTGGGCTGGAGTAAATGTAAATAGCTACAATTTACAGCCACCATAACCAACGCAAACCTTATGCATAGCTCAATAGCATATATAATAATAGCAGCAATGCAAAAAAATATTTAAATACATCACGGAAATATAATGACACAAGATTAATATTAACTATAACATTAGCTAATATATACATAAACATGCTCAGAATGTGGCTATAAAATATTCAAGGAGACATACCAGAATATAACATATCAAGCATAACCACCACCATCACCGTATATGTCTCAAAAGGATATTCTGGACAGTAAATCAGTATAATGGAATTATATAAATAACATAGTACCATAATCAAAAAAATCCAACTACCATGATGCCTAAAGCATAATCACAGAAATACTGGGATAATATATCCATAAATATGTAAACCTATGAGACCTATGTAACGAAAAAGTGATAAAAATAAAAAATAAGATGCGAAACATAAAATGTGTCACACCAAAAAAATCCACCAGCTGACCGTGTAGTGTGAATGAGTTTACCATAAAGGCAATCCACAATTAGATACAGAGGAAGCGAGAATAAATATATTTACCGTAAATAAGAAGAGTATACTCGGGAGGAACACAGGGAGAAAGTCTGCGGTCTGCAGGTAAAAGGGAGGCTGCGGTCCGTGACCGCAGCCATTACATTACCCCCCTCTTCTTGGATCCAGAGCGGGAGAGGAATTTTTTAACGAGGGAAGGGGAATTAAGGTTGTCCTCTGGCTCCCAGGACCTCTCCTCAGGACCAAACCCTCTCCAGTCCACCAAATAGAAAGTCCTTCCTCCTACCCTCTTGCAGTCCAGGATCTCCTTAACCTCAAACACATCAGATGAACCGCTGGAAGCAACTGCAAGACTAGGAGTCTTACTGTAGCAGTTCAGAACCACAGGTTTCAGGAGGGACATGTGAAAGGAGTTGGGGATTCTGAGGGTAGAAGGAAACTGGAGCTTATAGGAGACAGGGTTTATCTGTTGTAGGATCTCAAAGGGTCAGAGGAACCTGGGGGGCAAATTTGTATGAGGGCATCCTCAAACGGATGTTCCTTGAGGAAAGCCAGACCTTGGCTCCAGGAGAGAACTGAGGAGGAACTTTTAATCTTTTATCGCCATGCTTTTTCATGCGGTCCACTGCCTGGAGGATTGCAGACTTAGTTTGCTGCCAGATGTGAATAAAAGTCCAAAGTGAAAAATTCGCTGCTGGTACTTGAGTCATGGCTGGTACAGGAAGAGGGACTCGAGGATGCTGACTGTACACAATGTAAAATGGAGACGAGGCAGTAGACTCACTTGTTTGATTGTTGCATGAGAATTCTGCCCAAGGCAGAAGTTGCACCCAGTTGTCGTGTTAGGCGGAAACAAAAGGACAGAGAAAGTTCTCCAAAATTTGATTGGTCCTCTCCACTTGACCATTGGACTGTGGGCGATAGGCAGAAGAGAATTCCAGTTTTACATCTAACAGGTTGCACAGGGCTCTCCAGAACTTGGATGTGGACTGTACACCCCGGAAGATGTGCAAAATAAACAGATTTTCCAGGCGAGGAGCAGGCCAGTCAGTTGAATAAAATGTGCCATTTTAGAAAAACGATCCAATACTACCCAGATCGTAGTACATCCAGCTGAGGGGGGAAGGTCAGTGATAAAGTCCATAACGATATGCTGCCAAGGAGCATCAGGAACAGGCAGGGGTAGTAGCAGGCCAGCAGGTTTGGAACGGGTATATTTGTTCGAGGCACAGTTCATACATCTCCAGGCAGAGTGGGCCACCAATAGTAACGAGCTACGTATTAAGTCCTGTGTTTTACAGACACCAGAGTGCCCAGCTAGTTTAGAGTGGTTTCCCCAGCGAGAATTCTCATCGTGTCAGAAGGACAGACAAAAGTTTTTCCAGGAGGAATGTCTCTAAGTTGCAGAGGCTTAGCAGCAATAATCCTAGAAGGATCTATGATGTATTGAGGAGTCTCCTCAGAGTCATTGGTTTCAAAGGAGCGAGACAGGGCATCAGCCATCACATTCTTGTCTGCAGGACGGAAGTGAAGCAAAAACTGAAATCGGGTGAAGAACAACGACCATCTGGCTTGGCGAGGATTTAACCTTTGAGCCGACTGTGGGTATGTGAGGTTCTTGTGGTCTGTATAGATGATAATAGGATGGATAGCACCCTCCAGCGAGTGTCTCCACTCCTCTAAGGCCAACTTGATGGCCAGCAATTCCCGATGGAATAGTTGCGTTCTGCTGGGGAGAATAATTTTGTGAAGAAGCCACAAGCCACCATCTTGCCTTAGTGTTCTTTTGGCATAGTAGTGCTCCTGCACCTACAGAAGCGTCGTCCACCTCCAGAAAGAATTGCAGAGAAGCATCAGGGTGATGGAGAACAGATGCTGAGGTAAAAGCGCTCTTGAGATCAGTAAACGCTGATTCTGCCTCCAGAGGCCAAACCTCTGCATTCACCCCATTTTTGGTGAGGGCCGAGATTGGAGCAGTCAGAGATGAGAAGTTCGGGATGAATTGCCGATAGAAGTTTGCAAATCCCAGGAATTGTTGTATGGAACGAAGACCCTGTGGTCGTGGCCATTCTAAGACGGATCTCACTATCTCTGGATCCATCTTGAGACCACGGTCAGATACATTGTAACCCAGGAAGGGCAGAGAGTTCTTATCAAACACACATTTCTCGAATTTAGCACATAGGCGATTTCCCCTGAAGCGCGAGAGAATTTGGCGAACATGCTTCCGATGTGTCATCAAATCAGGTGAGTAAATCAAGATATCGTCCAGATAGACCACCACAAAGACATACAGTAGGTCTCAAAAAATGTAATTTACAGACTACTGGAACACAGCTGGAGCATTACATAATCCAAAGAGCATCGCGAGGTATTCATAGTGGCCGTCTCGAGTGTTAACCCCTTAGTGACCTCTAATACGCCTTTTTACGTCGGTCACTAATGGGCTTTAGGCTAGGCTGACGCCTTTTCACGTCAGCCTAGTCTAAGTCCTGCACGGGTCTCCCGTGCAGGCAGGAGCCGGGGCTCTGCTGTCTGATGACAGCTGAGCTCCTGCTCCAACGCCCGCGATCGAAGTTTACTTCGATCGCGGCCGTTTAACCCGTTAAATGCCGCCGTCAATAGCGACCGCGGCATTTAACTTTGTTTACAGAGAGTGCGCTCCCTCTGTCACCCATCGGCGGCCCGCGAATGAAATCGCGGGTCTCCGATGGGGTGTCATGACAGCCGGGGGCTTGATAAAAGCCCCCAGGTCTGCCCTGGACATATTCCTGTTAGGACGCGCCGGAGGCACGTCCTAACAGATTGCCTGTCAGATTTACACTGACAGGCAATAATGCTCTGGTATACGAAGTATACCAGAGCATTATAGCAGCGATCGGAATATCGCACAGTAAAGTCCCCTAGTGGGACTAATAAAATAAGTCATCAAAGTGAAATAAAGATTATTAATAAAAAGTACAGTAAAAAAATAAATAAAACCATTTTTTTCCATAAAAAGTGGTTTTATTTAGTAAAAGTGTAAAAAAAAAAAAAAAGTACACATATATGGTATCGCCGCGACCGTAATGGCTCCATTAATAAAGTTAATATGTAATTTAAACCGCAAAGTGAACACCGTAAAAAAAAACGCAAAAAAAGATGGCGAAATTGCAATTTTTTTCCATTGCCCCCCAAAAAAGTCATGATAAAAATGAATCAATAAGTCCCATGCACCCCAAAACAGTACCAATCAAAACTCGTCCCGCAGAAAACAAGCCCAAAAAATCACTACATTGATGGAAAAATAAAAAGGTTACGGCTCTTGGAAAGCGACGATGCAAAAGCAAATAATTTTAGTTCAAAAGTGTTTTTATTGTGCAAAAGTCGTAAAACATAAAAAAACCTATACATATGTGGTATCGCCGCAATCGTACCGACCCATAGAATAAAGGTAACATGTTATTTACGTCGCATAGTGAACGGCGTCAATTTAAAAACGCATAGAACAATGGCGGAATTTCAGTTTTTTTTTATAATCCCCCCCAAAAAGTTTAATAAAAGTTAATATAAAAATTATATGTACCCAAAAATGGTGCCATTAAAAAGCACAACTAATCCCGCAAAAAACAAGTCCTCATACAGCTATGTAGACGAAAAAATAAAAACGTTATAGCTCTTTGAATGCGACTATAGAAAAACGAATAAAATAGCTTGGTCATTAGGGCCTAAAATGGGCTGGTCACTAAGGGGTTAAATGTGGTTTTCCACCCGTCACCTTTGCAGATACGGATCAAGTTATAAGCTCTGTGTAGATCCAGCTTTGTGAACACCTTGGCCCCACGAATTCTATCAAAAAGTTCTGAGATAAGCGGTAGGGGATACTTATTCTGGACAGTAATTTGGTTCAGACCCCAGTAGTTGATACATGGACGTAGAGATCCGTCCTTTTTCTTCACGAAGAAGAATCCGGCTCCTGCCGGAGAGGATGACTTCTAGATGAACCCTCTCTCAAGGTTCTCCTTAACATCGAGGTGGTGAGGCATCAGGAAGTAATTCAACAGGGCAATCGTAGATGCGATGGGGAGGAAGAGTCTCTGCCTGCTTCTTACTGAAGACGTCCGCAAAACTGGCATAATGTAACGGTAGATCGGAGAGTGACTGTGGCAGTGGAGGCAAAACAGGGCGAAGCTGTGGCAGGCATTGGAGGACATCTGCAGAACTCCAGTCGTGATCCGGAGCATGTAGGCGAAGCTAAGGAAGGCCCAGCAGGACAGGGTTGATCGCTTTAAGTAGAACAAGGAATGTAATCCGAGTGAAGAGCTCCGATTTGCAGTGTCAGTGGTTTAGTGACAACTATGACAGGATCAGGCAAAGGTGGTCCATTCACAGAGTCTACCTCCAGAGATCTCCCCAGAGGAACTGTGGGTAGATGTAGGTGATCCACTAGATCCTGCTGAATAAACTTTACAGAGGCTCCAGAGTCCAGATATGTAGGCTGAGGAGGAGTGTGATATCTCACCAGAGATGATGGTGACAGGAATGGATAATTTGGAAGAGACTTTGACTCTTGGCGTCGTTCTACCTATCGTTGCCTCTCCAACCAACTCTAGATGCTGGAGTTTCCCATTATTTATGGGCATTGGCACACGAAATGGCCTTTAAGGCCGCAGACACAGACCAGTAGAGCGACTGCGCTGTTTCTCCTGCTCGGACAGTTTGATTCTGTCTATCTGCATAGGTTCCTCAGGTAGGACAAAAGGAGCAGGCAATAGTAGTCTGGAACGAGGGTGCCAGTGTGTGGAAATGTCTCTCCCGCCGAACCTCCTGAGCACGTTTCTGGATTCTCATGTCGACCCGGGTAGCCAACAGAATGAAAGCATCCAGAATAGAAGGAAGATCGCGGGCTGCTAGCTCATCCTTTATGTGCAAGGACAGTCCCTGCCAAAAGGTCGCCACCAACGCCGCATTGTTCCATGCCAGGGTACGGAAGGAGATAGCATACTCTCCTACTGTGGACCCTCCTAGCTTAAGTGTTAGCAGAGTGGCCGCTGCAGAGGATTTCGACCCGGCTCCTCGAACACGGTATGAAAAGTCTGTAAGAATAAAGCTAGGTCCGAGAATTCAGGTCCTTGACGTTCCAAGATGGGATTCGCCCATGCCAGGGCCTTGCCAGTGAGAAGGGAAATGATGAACACTACGTTGGCCTCTTCAGAGGGGAAGAGATAATCTCGTAGCCTAAAATGAATGATACATTGGTGAGGAAACCTCTACAGGCTCTAGGGTCACCGTGATAGCGGGGAGGAAGAGGCAACTAAACTGTGGATCCGGAACAGACAGGAGGAGTGACGGGCAGTGGGACGACAGCAGCATCCGGAAGAGGAGCAGGAGGTTGATCCAGTCGGGTGATGATGGAGTTTACAGCCACGAGGAGTTGATCCTGGCGTGCCCGTAGTTCACGGATATCTGTTTGAATCATCTGATTTGCGGTCTTGGATTGGCCAGCGGGTTCCATGGCCTGAGCATGCTGTTACGATCTAGGGGTATATGAACCCAGTAGACCGCTCCGCCGTAGCGGAGAGGAGGCAGCTGGCCAAGTCACAGTCTATGCAAAAGTCTATACAAGTTTGTAGCACAAGGGTACCTGAAATAGCCCAAATGGTGGCAAGGGCTCTGGCACGGATGGGGCTAGATGTGGCAGGTTGCGCCAAACGTGGCGGATTGTATCAGGAGTGGCTGACGTGGTGTATACCAGCAGGCGTGGCAAGTTGCACCAGACGTGGCGGATGATACCAGGATGACAGATGACACCAGACGTGGTGTATACCAGCAGGCATGGCAGGCTAAACAGGCTCGGGAACAAAACACAGCACGGGATACAGGATACAGGTGGCACGGAACTGGAACATTGGGACCATTTGGGACCACAGGATAACACTAAGGGACCATTTGCAATACGAACATGGGAAAACGACAACAACGCTCAGGCAGGGTCCTTTTTATAGTCCAGGGTGGTCTGGGAAATAATTAATTACATATGCACGCGCTGGCCCTTTAAGGCAAGGAACCAGTGCGCGCCTTCTCGTGGACATTTCAGGACAGAGCAGCCTCACAGACAGCTCAGGTACTATTTTCATCCATAGGTACATCACGACCCATCTTTCCCCAGAACAACTGACTAAGAAAATACAAAAGGAATATAATGAATAATATAAACAAATATAAAAAACACAAAAGTATCCCGCAAAACATAAAATTCAAACTGATAGATCACAAAAAGGGCTTGAAGCTTACAGCCCCATTCAAACCAAAAGGTGAGGTAATGTTAAGCAACACAATCCACCTAGTTTTCTTTTTCAACAGAGCCTGCCGTACATTGCTAACCTCGTCAATGCCACGTACTTTAAATCCAGCCGGATTACACGTATGATGTTCATGAAATTGATGGGCAATAAGCTGTAGTTTGTCCAGATCTATAATGTTAGCTACTGCCGCAATCCTACTGGCAAGTTCGAGGACCCGTGGTCTACTAGTCATGCCCACATATATAAGGTCACATGGACAGGTGGTGAAGTAAATAACAACGTCTGTTTTGCAATAAATATGGTGGACTATCTTGTAATCCTTATTTCTCGCTGAGTTCCAAAAAACCGAGGTACTTAAGATGTAAGGCAGCACAATTACCACAATTAAATTATCACCATGTGGGGCACCAACTACCAAATGGATTATTTGTCTCCACTCCCAGGACACAGTGACTAGAAGTCAAGATGTCCCTCAAATTCCTCGATCTGCGCCAAGTGATTGAAGAGAAAGTAGTCAAACACAACCAAATCCCTATCTGTGAGTATAACCGGCCAATATGTCTGCAGAATATCACGCTCTTTCATCCAGTTACGATTGAAGGCGGTGATAAACCTCACCTTATCATCAAAGTGTCTTGTCTTTCTACGTTTACTCACCAAAAGCTCATCACGAGATGAGTTCTTGGCTCTCCTCTATCCCGATTTGATGTCTCTGTGACTGCAGCCATGACTGTGGAGTCTGTGTGTCAGGTCAGCGGCCTATTTTTTTTAGTTTGACATAAAAAATGGCCAGTTGGAATGGCCTTCTTGACTTTTGGGCAGTGAGAGGAGGTGGCATGGAGGAGAGAGTAAGTTATTTTAAAGCGACTCATCAGTTAAAGGTTCATTTTTCATTACCTCAGGGATTGTGTAGTGTCTCAGTCCTGTCATCTTATTTCTATAAGAAAGAAAAAAAACAAAAAAAACTGCCACAAATATAACAGTAGTCTTAAAATTTCTCCAACGACTGCGCTGATGCCTAATGTTAAACACAGTTCTCTCTACGGAGCCATAGATAAGAGGTTGGTGACATCAATCACCGGGATCTGCCTTCTAACTTCATGCTGCAGCCCCAGGGAGAAGGGAAAGTTTTCTTTATATGTACTGTTAAGTTCTGCATGCTAAATGTAATCTCAAAGGGGGCTCAAGTTCCACTTCAAGGCAGGTCATACACAATGAATTGTCTTCCAGACACCTAATGTTGAGACATCTTAGTTTTTTGTCAGACCCTCTCTAATCTGGTCCAGTTCTCTCCTTGAATGGTATCCAAAGCTAGTTTTCAAAAAATTTCACATCTGCTTTAGAAGTTCTGTCACAGCTTCCATCCAATGTGGTAGAAAAAATAAAGGTACATGCAGTGTGATTTTTCCCGTCAAAACACCACACACCCTGCCGGACCCTATTGTTAGTCAATGCAGTCTGTCAGGCACCAGTGGTTTGCGTTGTAAAATGGATCTGGTAGAATATTGGGGCTTTTGGAAGCTACAATGCAAATGTGCACATAGCCTTATATGGACTGTAATCTCCTCATGATGGAAAATAAAATGTGATTCATCAGACCAGGCCAACTTCTTCTATTGCTCCATGGTCCAGTACTGATGCTCACGTGACCAATATAGGCACTTTCGTGGTGGAGAGGGGTCAGCTTGTGCACTTTGACCTTTCTGTGGCTATGCATCCCCAAACGCAACAAGCTGTGACACACTATGTATTCTGATATCGTTGTTGCTTTTCTGTGGGATTAGACCAGACGGGCTAGCCTTTGCTCTCCACAAACGTCAATGAGCCTTGAGTGCCCATGACCCTATCCCCGATACACTGTTTGTCCTTTCTTTGACCACTTTTGGTAGCTACCAACCACTGCACACTGCAAACACCCCACAAGTCCTTCGGTTTTGGAGATACTCTGACCCAGTCATCTATATATCCATCACAATTTTTGCCCTTGTCAATGTCATAGATCCTTACACATTTTTACTGCTACCAACACATCAACTTTAAGAACTGACTGTTCACTTGTTGCCTAATTTATCCTACATCTTGACCGATGCCATTGTAACAAGATACTCAAAAGGTATTCACCTCACCAGTTGGAGGTTTTAATGTTGGGGCTCATCGTTGTATATTGGCCGTCAGGTCATGGCTAAGTACAACGTTTGTCTTGACCATGATGGAATCATACAGTTTTTTAGGGCTCTGATCATTTTTGTTAGTCTACAATGCAAAACGGAGCATTACTAAGATTTTATTAGCCACTTTTACTGTAGATATACGGTTATATGTATTGTAATCTCAAGCTGTAAATTAAATCGGAGAATGTCCCATTTTCTTCTGAGTACATTAATGCTTCTCATTCTTCCCAGGAAATGTTTGCAGCTAACTACTTAGTATTAAAATGTGGTTGAGATTATTGTTTTCTCCTGCCAAAAAAGTAATCAACAAAACCTGGATAATGGGATAAGCACAGACAATTGATATGAATTTATGTTTTTATTGTACTGTGTCCCTACAGTTTAATCGTTCTCTGTCACGGCAGGTGCTCAGACTGAGAAATCTTGCCATTTTGCTGGAGCAATTTTGTTTATGGATTGTTATGTGTTGACTATATGTTTCCCTACATTATGTTTTAGTATCTGCTTTTATTTCAACCTGGGTTGCTGACTAAGACTTTGATGTTGGTTTAATTAGCTTTAGCTCAGAGAACTGCAATTAGTGATTGTAAAAAACCCAATCTGTGTCATTATCGGTTACGTTTATTATCTCTTTACAGATGGTGTCGGGTTATTTTTTAGATCGTAGTCATTTTTTACCCTTCTCCAGCGTGCTTTTTATATTCTAGAAATATTTTCATGTATTTGTTTAGTTTAGAGTTCATTTAATATTTATCTTAAAAATTGTGTGGCTCCTTCTTTATGTGTTGGGTCTTTCAAATTCTCTTTGTGACTATATTACTGCTTATTACTCATAGATCTTATATCAAAAACATCCAGTTCTAAATTATTGAAATGTTTAGGAATACATATTTGGCAGTTAAACTTTCCACTAGTAATACATTTATCATAATCCTTACCATAATCCTGTTACATTACACCTTAATTAATTATATGTAGTAGTTTGGTCCCTGACATCAGATCTTACGGCAGTATTTCCCAATTAGGCTTTGTTGACACATTCATAGCCCAAAATATATTAGACTGAAGTTTTAGATCAGTGTATCAACTGATACACGCACACTAAAGTTATCCAGATCCAAATCATAGAATATATCAATATCAATATATATATAAAACACTTGCAGGGTCAAAGTGCTTACAATACCTCTAGATGAATTTCTTCAGGGATGTAGCTTCCAAAATGGGGTAATTTTTCAGGGCTTTCCAATGTACTGGTACCTTAGCTAAATGCAACATTGGTTTCTATTTAGAGAATTGCTGTGTGTCCAAATAGCAGGTTATGACCACATGTGGGGCATTGCCGTATTCGTGAGAAATTGCTTTACAAATGTTGGGCAGATTTTTATCCTTTATCCCCTGTGAAAAGGAAAAAAATTAACTTTTTAGTGGAAAGAATTTGGTATTAATTTTTAAGGCCTAATTTCAATAAATTCAGCAAAAGACCTGTGGGGTCTAAATGCTCACTATACCACTAGATAGATTTCTTAGGGTGTGTATTTTCCCAGATGGGGTCACTTTTGGGGGCTCTTACTGTTTTCGCCCTGCAGGGGCTTTTGAAATGTGACATGGCACCCGAAAACCACTCCAGTTAAATTTGAGGTCCAAATGGTGCTCCTTCGGTTTTGAGCCCTGCAGTGTGTCCAAACAGCAGTTTACGACCACTTATGGGGAACTACCGTAATCGGGAGAAATTGCTTTTCAAATGTGGGGGTGCTTTTTCTCCTTTATTCCCTGTAAAAATTAAAAATTTCCACATTTTATCGTAAAAAAAATGTAGCTTTTCAATTTTATGGCCGAATTCCACTAAATTCGGCAAAAAACCTGTGGGGTCAAAATTCTCCCTATACCCCTAGTTAAATTCCTTCAGGGGTGTTGTTTCACAAATGGGGTCACTTTTGGGGTTTTCCACTGATTTGGTCCCGCAGGGGCTTTGCAAATGTGACATGGCGCCGCAAACCATTCCAGCAAAATTTGGGCTCCAAAAGCCAAATGGTGCTCCTTCCCTTCTAAGCCCTGCCGTGGGTCCAAACAGCAGTTTATTGCCACATATGGGGTATTGCTGTGCTCAGAAGAGGTTGTTTTACAAATTTTGGGGTGCTTTTTCTCCTTTATTTATAGTGAAAATTGAAAAATCTTAGCTAAAACGACATTTTATTAGAAAAAAAAACATAGATTTTCATTTTTACGGCCTAATTCCACTAAAGTAAGCAAAAAACCTGTTGGATCAAAATGCTTACTATAGACCTCGATAAATTCCTTGAGGGATGTAATTTACCAAATGGGGTCACATTTGGGGTTTTCCACTGTTTGTCCCACAGGGGCTTTACAAATGCGACATGGCACCCGAAAACCATTGCAGCAAGACTGGAGGCCCAAAAAGATAATTTTTGAGCAAGTTATGAGCAATTTTATATTTATGCTAATTAGTTTCTTAATGACCAACTGGCCATGTTTTTACTTTTTACCAACTGGGCATTGTACAGAGGAGTGTATGACACTGACCAATCAGTGAACAATCCGTGTCATACACTTCTCATTGTTCCAGCCTGGCTTCTTTCACTGTACAATCACACTGTAACAATGGGCTGGAACAATGAGAAGTGTATGACACTGATTGGTCAGCGTCATACACTTCTCTTCACAATGCCCAGTTGGTAAAAAGTAAAAACACACCCAGTTGGTCATTAAGAAAATAATTAGCATAAATCTAAAATTGCTCATAACTTGATCAAAAATGATTGTTTTTAAAAATAAAAACCACTGCTGTTATCTACATTACAGCGTCGATCAGATGATGTAGGAGATAGAGCACTTATAATGTGGTGACAGAAACTCTTTAAATTTAGAAAAGCACTAATTTTTGCAAATTTTGTCAAAATATTGGTGTTTTTCACAAATAAATATTGAATTTATCGACCAAATTTTTTAACTAACATAAAGTACAATATGTCACGATATACAATCTTAGAATTGTTTGTAAAGGTAAAAGCATTCCAAAGTTATTATCACATAAAGTTACACGTCAGATTTTAAAAAGAAAATCAGCTTCATCTTTAAGGGCAAAACAGGCTGTGTTCTGAAGGGGTTATTAATAATAATAATAATAATAATAATAATAATAATAAATAATAATCCAATAAGAAGGAGTACAAGATATCCAGCCATAGGTAGAGTTGGCATAGTTGAATAGTATGAATTGAAAAAAAAAAAAGACCAGTATTTGGGGAATAGAGGTAAAAAGTTTTGTCAATCAGACCTTCATAAAAATCACACCAAAGTCATGGTTTTTACATCCATAGGTCTCATGCATATGATGTGCTGGGGTATACAGCAGTGCATGGACTGCAATTCAGTTCTTTATTATGAACCCATATTGCAGTCCATGTTTTACTGCATGGCACCTCTGTGAGGCACAGTGTTCTTTTCTTTTCAGCATACAGAGTTACTGTATAGCCCCTTCATACGGCCTTATAGTAACAGGGAATATACTCGTTCTTATAAGTCTATGAAGTTGCGCCAAGAGCATACAGTACATCGCAAAATGAATGATAAAGTAAGGTACCCTATGTAACAGTTGTGTTATCCAGTATCGGTGCTTTTGAGGAAAGTGGAAACAGCAATACAGAAATCATTTCTTAATAAATGTCTTGTTTGAGGGTTACTGAGATGATCTAGAAGACGACTGCAAGAATGTAATTTGGGCATGCAACAACATTTTTGAGAACTGCAAGGGTATGTTCACACGGCCTATTTTCGGCCGTTTTTCGGGGCGTAAACGCCAGAAAAAACAAACAAATCGGGAGCAGAACGCCTCCAAACATCTGCCCATTGATTTCAATGGAAAAAACGGTGTTCTGTTCCGACGGCCGCGATAAAGAAGTGCAGGTCACTTCTTGGGACGTTTTTGGAGCAGTTTTTCATTGACTCTATGGAAAACAGCTCCAAAAAGGCTGCAAAAAACGCAGCGAAAATCGCGAGTGGCTTATAAAACGTCTGAAAATCAGGAGCTGTTTTCCCTTGAAAACAGCTTCGTATTTTCAGACGTTTTTGAGTTTGTGTGTGAACATACCCTTACATTTAGTGAAAACCAGCCACTGTGTGTCGAGCACAGGAGACATTACATTCTGGCTTGTACAAGTAAAATCTATAGAGGAATGTCCGAATAAATGTCACTGTCTCTATGTTGAACTGAGGCTTAACAGAATATGACTCATGCAGCATAACAAAAGCCACAAATAATGATATAATAGAGTCTGATGGAGAAGCAATTTCATGTTTTGCAATGACTCAAATTTCTAGCATGTCATGGTCTGAAAAGAGTCATTAAAACAAGGGCATCAAAGCAAATTTGGAAACGGTTAGGAGACAAAAACTTAGGAATGAATGAGACGGAGCTCAAGATTCAGGAAACTTCTGCTTCCAGTCACCACTGCTAAATAGTCTCTCACAAAAAGAGATGCCGAAATCAAAAATGGGGCATGTGAACTACAGGTGGAGTATGCAGCTCATCACACATACATGGGCTTACTGGTATATAAAATGTGTTAATCCTACTATTGGGTTTTTCCATGTTTTAGTTAGTCATCTCAGTTAAGTAGAACAGCAGGAGGTCAAGATAGTGCAGCCATAATACGAAATCGGCCTTATTCTGCAAAATTGAAAGTTACACTACAGAAAAAGATGGGACATGTCTCATGGTGACAAGCCCTGTCGATATGCCCTATTAGGGATAATGAATATCATAGAGGGGGTCCCCTGCTTGAGTCCCCCCTCTATGTGCAAGAACAGAGAGCCGCTCTGATGAACCTGGCATGTGTATGCACAACATGGACGGCCATTAATTTGCAGGAAAAATAAATGCCTAGAGGAGGCTTCAGCCATCAAAAACAGCAGATTGTCAGGGTGTGCAGGAAGCTGCCAGCTTTTTAAAAAGAGGGTTGTCTTCATTAGACAACCCCTTTAATGTCATGATGAAAGTGAATCTCTTCTAGGTGATCTATGTTTATTTTAATAATTTAACTCAAAGTAATTGACTGCGTAACTATTCACCACCTTCAAGGGAGTATTAAGAAGATGCTTATTTGGCAGCAATTACAACTTTAAGTCAGCGTTGATTAGTCTTTCTGTTGTTTAGGGTCAAAAATTCCACTGTGATTTAATGTTGATACTGGTTTTAAAAAGTCCAAGCAGATGAACCAATTCATAGGCACTGTGCATACAATTTTAACGAGAATTATTGGTTTGTTTGCTAATCCTTTAACAGGATGCTTATTATCTTCTCATTATGAAGTTCATGGTTTCCATCTGAACGCCAGATAGTGTTCTAGGATCCACAGTCACTGACTTTTCCCTATCCTTTCTAATGCTTTAATTAGGTTAAATATATCTTATTCTAATCCATTGCACCAGTCATCTTTGTTTGCTCACATCCAAAATTCTAATAACTTAAGAAGAAAAACCTCTTGCTTTAAAGAACACCAGGCCAGCAAAGCAATCCTTTAAAGTAATTGAACGGCTTCTAAAGTACATCCAATAAGTAATAATATGTCAGAGACTCAGCACCTTATTCCAACCATTGTATTTATTTCCTTTGGGATTATGTATAAAGTCAGTGTTTGGAGAGCTGGACACATTATAACCTTCAGAATGTCCTCACTTGTTATCTATGACTTTAACAAGAGGAATAGTTTATCATACATAGAAGGATGATTAAAAGACAATCCCGTGATTAGGCTAAGAGATGGAACCTTTCGGAATTTCTTTTTTTGTAAGTTTAGAAATGTCTTGAATGCAATAATTTTAAGCTAATTCATTTTGTATTGTGTAATATGAGAAAACCTTCCATGTACACAGTTGGTATTGCATTTGACCTCAGGAATGATTTAGGCAAGGATCCTATAAAGCATTTTTGAATATTCTTTTTTTTTTGTGGTCAATCCTAGGGAATGAGAATTTATGGAATTCCATATTTACATATTGTAGGTTGTTTTACTGCTATTTTTTTTAGCACTTTTAAAGCAATGCCGCTATGTTTTAAAATTGCAGCTTAATCTAAATGTGAGATTTTTGTAGAGATATTTCTCCGCTGACATAAAAAGTCGCAATGTGAAAAAGGAAAACAAGAAATGAATTATGATTTTTATTACATTTTGAAGGACACACTTTTCCTTTAAATTAAAATGCCTTCAATATTGCACTAAAAACTGGATTTCATACGTGGTTTTTGATAAGATTTTGTATGATCTCGCATGGACTACGCCTTGATCTCGCAGTCCCAACTTCCAAAACAAAAGTAATCAGAAATTAGAGCCTTGGTCAGATCAGACCACACTCTGGTCATACTTGATATATATGATAAATTTCCCAGATGAAGAGTCTACTTATGGAGATTCCCATCCTTCTTAGTAGCAGATAAAAATTTCCAAACCTTATTGAAAGGATGGTTTCTTTCAATTTGAACATGGCAATAAAGAACACTTGAATAATCCATCCCTTTTGTTGAAACACTGCAAAAGCCTTTCATGGAGGAAATATTATTTCCCATGTTAAGCCCCTCAGGAAAAAAATTAACTGTGAGCCCATTGAGGCCAGCCTAAAACTACACTAGTCTTACACAAGCTTTCTTTCCACCCCGACCGAGCTTGCCAAGAAAGCGTAGCTTAATGCAAAACAGGAATTTTAACTTTGGTACAATAGAGGCGAACGTTTCCATTGCACACATCAGGAAGTATTACTATTCAAATTTGGGAACAAGGTGGGCATAATGCTGGCTAGATTAGCAAAGGAAGCTTACCCACTGTCCCATATTCTAAAATAATTAATAGCCAGGGTAAGGCACACTCTTCCCCTGATAAGATTTAAGAAATCTTGCATAATTTTTATCGATAGATATATCATCTATCTACTTCTTCCTCGGGAGACCCTACTGAATAATTTGATCGGATTTGTCTTCCCAGATTGTCAAATGAACAGATAACTGGCTTAAATTCTGCAATTACCAATGACGACATCACAAATGCCATTTAAACGCTTAAACAGAATAAGGCACCAGAGCCAGATGACAAATCGGGGGAATTTTATAAAATTCTGGGTGATCAGGTCTTATCTTTATTTAGCACAATCTTTCATGTATACCTGCAATGCCAACCTCTCACCTACTGATAATCAGGTTTATGTTAAAGTCATTCATAAATCTGAAAAGGACATATTACTACCTTTCTGATATATGCCTATTTCGATAAAACATCAAGATTATGTCTAAGATAATGGAGGAGCGAATAGCTGAATATTTGCCATTTCTAATAGCTCCATCCCAGACTAGCTTCATTAAAGATTATAGCCAGTATCTGGAAGGTACTGGTAGTCCTAAATAGTGTTAAAAGCAGTTCAGATAATCTCTCCTCACCTTCCCTACTGACCATTGATGTTGAAAAAAAAACCGTTGACAATGTCAGTTGAGAATGGTTGGGGAGCGTGATGGACAAAATAAATGTAAAAGGGCGTATGTAGCGTCTCTTTTCTTAAAGTCCTCGGGCAGAATTAGTATTCCGGGTCACTTATCCACTCCTTTTACATTCCAAAAGGGGACGCGCCAGAGGTGTCCATTATCCCGACTTCTCTTCCACATTGCTGTGTAACCCTTGACGTGCCTCCTGGTGGACACCTACCTCTTTGATTGTATTAAAGTAGGGTCGAAAACTGTAAATTCTACATTATCTGGGATGATATATTACTATTTATTACCCACCAAGATGTCCAGCGAGATGCTCCCAAGTTTTCTGAAGTAATAAATTCCTTTAGAAACTGTCTGGCTTCAAGGCAAATGCCGCTAAAAGCGAGCTTCTGGAACTATGCCCCAGTTCTAGCAGACCAGTGACAAACCAAGAAAGACACAACTCTAGTGCACACCGCTTCATCGTACAACTCATATCTGGGTGTTAAAATAGTGAGAATGCCTGACTCCATATATCACCTGAACTACACCCCCCCCCCCGCCCCCGCTCTTCAAGAAATTGTGATGGAGCTCCAGAGACTGCAACATTTGCCACTATAAATCATGAAAAGGGGTCAAATTACTGTATCATCTGCAGAGGATTTCTCTGCTTACAGATATATCAATATATTTACTCTGTCTTTAGTACTTTTATTTTAAAAGGGCAGATGCCTCTGAGATAGCAATACACAAACTTATGCCTCGAAAGGACAAAGGGGAAGTTAATCTACCAGACATCAGGGGATATAATCTTGCTAACCTCCTGAGACACTGTAGATCAAAACCATAGGTCCAATTACTATTCTAACCTTGACTTAGAGCTACAGCTAGCTGCCCCTTGGTCCCTAAGCACCTTACTCCACACCCATTATTTTACCATTCTGACTCCTGTTAAATCCTCTTTGGTTCTATGGGACACCACAGTGGCATGTAAAGAAGTGGGCTGTCACGTTGGGATCGTGGACCCACTGGGCCATATCGCCTTGGCGGTATGGCAGCTGGCCAACAGGGCGCAGGTCACAGTTTATAGTTCGTATAGGGTACCTGTGGCAGCTCGGACAGTAGCAAGGCAAGCTCGGCTGGAGCTAGGCAGCAGGTAGACATCAGGCGTGGTATACAGCACAGCACGACCATAGCCCAGCACGGCACTTGACCAGGATAGCACGGTATACATGATACAGGATACAGGAACAGGGAACACTGGGAACCACTAGGAGACCATTTGCATAGACAAACTTAGGGTACGACAACAACGCTCAGGCGTGGGAGGAAGGGGCTGAGCCCTTCTTATAGTCCAGGGTGCTATGGGCTAATTAAACATAAAAGTCCGGTGCGCACGCTGCCCCTTTAAGAGGGGACACGAGCGTGCGCTCGCACCCTATAGGACCTGGCCTAGGTGAGCAGAAGTGAGCGCTGGCGTCTCCAGAGGAGGAAACTGGAGCCAGCGCTCGCAGATCCGTGGCTGCGAGCGTCAGGAGGTGAGTGAGCTTGACGGCCCGCGGCCATGGGCATGACATGGGCAGACCAACCGCTTATATGGACTGTTGCATAGCAAGGGTATACAATAATTTAAATCAGCTTTTTTTTAAATAAAAACAGCTGTCAAACTTCATTGGGGGGGGGCTTCGTGTTGCAGCATCTATCTTATTTAGCAATAATGATAGGAGGCATTGGGATACCCAATTTATTCTGCTACCGGCAGGCTATAATCCTTAACCATCTCCGCCCATGGTGGTCGACCCTTTTCAGTCTCTAGTTGGTCCTATATAGAGCCAAATCTTAATGGCCTTCTATTAGTCTATGCACTGGACTCGAAACACCCTCTACCCCTTTCCCCACTAATAAAGACTCTATACAGGCATGGCTCATCTTGTCACAGGAAAATAAGTCCCGTAATTTCAAGAAGGCCATCCCTATACCGCTAGAAGTTTTGGAATGTTTTACTCCTGACATGTAAATCAAGGAATGGTCCCAAGTCCATCTGAGCTCTATATCGGATATTAGGGTACAATCCCGCATTAAACCCTTTTCAGATTTGGTAGCATAACATCAGGTACCAAGCAAGAACAACCTACAGATTAAGAACTGCTTATAAAATTTACTGATTTAATTGCCTTAATTGGATTATTACTTTGTCTATCACCCCTTGCAGTTAGCCCTGAAAACTTTGAGGCTCATCTATTATTTTGAAAGTGGGAGATGTCAAAATTTTCCACGAAGGTGAATTTCCTGAACTGGGAAACTGTTTTAAACAACATGGCAGATGAAATTTAATGTTGATAAATGTAAAGCAATGCACTTAGGGCGCAATAATAGCATTAATTCATATACATTAAATGGAATAAAACTGGGGATAATGGAACACTAGAAGTACCTTGGTATTCTGGTAACAAATAAGCTAAGCAGCAGCACTCAATGTCAGGCAACAGCTGCAAAAGCAAATAGGATTTTAGGGTGTATAAAAAGAGAGATAAAAACCCGGGATTCAAATGTAATATTACCACTCTATAAATCCCTTTAAGGCCAAATCTAGAATATGGAATTGAGTTTTGGGCTCCACAGTGTAAAAAGGAAATAGGAGAACTGGAGAGGGTTCAAAGTTGGGAAATGAGATTATTAAATGGGATGGGAGGTGTCGCTTACAATGAAAGCCTAGAGGAATTGGGCTTGTTCAGCTTGGAAAAAAAAACGTCTTAGAGGTGATCTTATTAATATGTATAAGTATATGTGTGGTCAATACAGAGAACTAGCACATAATCTGTTCCTTCCAAGGACTCTGCAAAGGACAAGGGGACACCCATTGCGTGTGGAAGAAAGACGTTTCAGACATCAATAAGAAAAGGGTTCTTTACAGTTAGAGTGGTCAAGCTATACAATGCCCTACCCCAAGAGGTAGTGATGGCAGATACTATGTCAGCATTTAAAAACAGGGCTAGATGCTTATTTATTTATGAATGGCATTGAGGGTTATAGATAATAAAGCAATGAATGATGGGTAATTTATTCAGAAAGGTTGAACCTGATGGACCTGTGTCTTTTTTCAACCTATGTAATTATGCAACTATGATTTCCCTCCAGAACAATGGGCTACTGCTCTCAGATGGACTCTTAACCAATCACGTAACTGTATGTGAAAATCGGCGGTGCGTTCCTGCCTTTTCACGTACAGTTACGTGACGACACTAACCTGTCACCATGTCAGATGACATGGCGATAGCGGGCAGATCGCGGTAGCGAGCGACAACAGACACTCACTGCTCGCCGGCACAGGACCAATCAGAGTGGTCCTGTGACGTCGATGGCTGTGATTGGTCATTCAAAACTGAATGACCAATCACAGCATATGTAAACAAAGGACGCAGAATTCTTCTTATCACCGGCTCTGACAAGCTCATTTCTGTCAGAGAGCTTGTGAGAGTCGGTGTGGGAAGCCCTGTGAGGAAATAAAAGTCAAAGAAAAGTGAAATAACTGAATAAAGATCTCTCCTAGATCTCCCCAGATCTCCCCAGATCCTCCCAGATCTCCCCAGATCTCTCCTGTCCCAGTCATTAGAGAATAGCCCCCAAATTGCACACCCATTACCCCAGTGAAATTACTGCACCATATTACTTTAGGCAATAGCCTAAATACCCCCAGATCACCTCCTGAGAGAATATTGAGCCGTGTCAGTGTCCATACGATTCACAGAGATCGCCACCATTCACTGTTGCCGTGCCACATACAGTGACAGTTTTACCCAGTTTTACACAGTGATCGGTCAGTTACACCCCGCTCCTACATTATTGAGAGCGCCAGTTTTTTCTCTAGTTAATACAAAAAAAAAATATATATATATATATAAAAAAAATTATAAAAAAATTAATTTTTTCTTAGGGACAATTACGTTTTAAAATTATATCGGTTACATTGCAGTGTACATTAGTGCAATATGGCACACAAATTTTATAGCCCAGAGGAGGCATACGCTATGCTGTGCTCGGATACAGACTCTGCTAGCGAGGATGAAATGCCGTTCGTGCTGACATCATCTTCGTCTAGCGAGTCTGATGAGCCCCCCAGCAGCGCAGAAGAGTTGCTGGTTCTGACCAGCCCCCCGATAGTAAGGCGATATGGATGCCTGCTACGAATTATGCCCCCCAAGTTCCCGACTGCATCCTCGGGAATCCAAGTGGAGACCACGGGGTTCGGAGAGTTTGATTATTTTAAATTATTTTTCTCCGCTGATTACATAAATTTAATGGTCAAACAGACTAATTTATATACAGGACAATTTCTCGCCCAAAATCCCACATCCTATTATTCCAAAGGACAAATTTGGACCCCCACAAATTCAGAGGAGATTTGCACATTTTGGGGCCTGTTACTGAATATGGGCCTCATAAAGAAACCCAGCATTAGGGACTACTGGTCATCTGATATCCTATATTATTCCCCCCTTTATGGCAACATTATGACCAGAAAAAGATTTGAGGTCATCCTCAAAATTCTGAAATACGCAGACAATACCTGCTGTCCACCACGTGATCATCCAAATTATGACCGTTTATACAAAATAAGGCCTGTAATCAAACATTTGAATTCAAAATTTGCCCAAATTTACACCCCAGGAAAAAATATTGCGATCGACGAGTCTCTCGTCAGTTTTAAGGGAAGGCTCCACTTCCGTCAATATCTCCCAAATAAAAGGGCCCGGTATGGAATAAAGCTATATAAAATCTGCGAAAGTTCCACCGGGTACATTCACTGTTTCCGAATTTATGAGGGAAGGGATTCCAAAATTGATCCCCCAGAGTGCCCCCCTTCCCTTACTGTCAGCTGAAAAATTGTGTGGGATCTTGTACACCCGCTACTTGGCCAGGGATATCATGTCTATATAGACAATTTTTACAACAGCATCCCTCTCCAAAAGTGCCTTTTGGCAAGAGCAACAGTGGCCTGTGGCACAATAAAAAAAAATTCTAAGGGCCTCCCCAAAACCCTCCTCGGTCAAACATTGCCAAAAGGAGGAAGCAAAGCAATGTGCAGTGACAACATGTTGCTAGTAAAATATAGGGACAAGAAAGATGTCCACATTCTGTCAAGCATCCATAAGGATAGCAGCATCCACGTTCCAGTTCGTGGCTCCAGCACCCCAACTGCCAAGCCTGCCTGCGTACTGGATTATAACCGCTCTATGGGTGGGGTGGATCTATCTGATCAGGTCATAAAGCCTTATAGTGCCATGCGGAAAAGTAAGACCTGGTACAAGAAGCTGGCAGTCCACCTCACCCAAATGACAATGTATAACGCATTTGTGGTGTCCAGATACGCAGGCAATACAAATACATTTCTCCAATTTTAGGAGACCGTTATCAAGGCCCTTTTATTTGACAACCCAGGAGGCGAGGGCAGTTCTTCACGAGATCACAGTTGCCGTATAATCCCAGGCCAGCACTTTCCCTCAGTAATACCCCCCACTGAGAAGAAAACAAGACCCCAGAAAAGATGTTGGGTGTGTTCCAAAAAAGGCTTTAGGAAAGACACTATCCACCAGTGTGAGACATGCCCCACAAAGCCAGGCCTGTGCATCAATGAATGCTTCAAAATTTACTGACTGACTTTTAGATTTTTTTATTTATACACCTGTTTATTTTACAAATTGGCCATTCTACATTGATTTTTGAAGCTGAGTAATTTTAGATCATATATTTTTGCCCACAAAATTTAAAAGAAGCCCAAACAAAACTAAAAATTCTTACTACACCCCTAGATGAATACCTAAAGTGGTTTCACATTCTAATTAGTCACACCGAATTAAAATATTTTTGAAAAACCCCCAACAAAATTCTCACTATACCCCTAGATGAATTTACGTGGTTTCACGTTATAATTAGTCACACCAAATTAAAATATTTTTGAAAAACCCCTAAAAAAAATTCTCACTATACCCCTAGATGAATACCTTGAAGGGTAGAGTTTTCAAAATAAGGTCAGTTGGAATCACTGAAATTGCATACTTGAGATAAAAATAAAAATTTTATTTGACAGCATCATTTGCCTATTATTATAACTATGTCCTGCCATATAAAGCAGTTATATTAATTCTTATAAACTGTTCGGTGATATGGGCATAGTTTTTTATATTTGGAGGTTACTCAATTTACGAGCATGTAGGGCCTATCAACTCATTCAAGCTAAAATTATGTTCTGAAAAGCCAAAGGGCGCTTCTTTGCTTTGGGGTCACACGGTGTGGGCATGCAGCAGATTACGGCCTAAGTGGGGGTATTTCTTGACACAGGAGAAACTAGGTAATAAATGTTGGGGTGTGTTTCATCAGTTTCATGTACTATTTTGGAAAAATATGTCCTAGAAATGACGCATTTGTGAAAAAAATGTAAATGTTATTCTTGAGGGGTGTAGTTTACAAAATGGGGTCACTTTTGGGGGTTTCTACTGTTTTGGTCCCTCCAGGGCATTGAAAACACGACATGGCACCGAAAACCATTCCAACAATATCTGCGATCCAAATGGCACTCCTTCCCTTCTGAGCCCTGCCGTGGGTCTAAACTGCCGTTTATTACCACATATGGGGTATTTCCGTAATTGGGAGAAATTGCGTTACAAATTTTGGGGTGCTTTTTCTCCTTTTTTCCTTGTAAAAATTAGAAAACTCAATGTTTTTTCAGAAACACAGTAGATTTTCATCTTCACAAACTAATTCTAATAAATTAAGCAAAAAATCTGTGGGGTCAAAATGCTAACTATACCCCTATAAAAATTTCTTGAGGTGTGCAGTTTCCAAAATAGGGTCACTTTTGGGGGTTTCTACTGTTTTAGTCCCTCCAGTGCGTTGAAAACACGACATGGCACCAAAAGCCATTCCAACAATATCTGCGCTCCAAATGGCAGTCCTTCCCTTATGAGCCCTGCTGTGGGTCTGAACAACAGTTTATTATCACATATGGGGTATTGCCGTAATCGGGAGAAACTGCTTTACAAATGTTGTGGTGCTTTTTCTCCTTTATTCCTTGTAAAAATTAGAAAATTCTATGTTTATTCAGAAGCAAAGTAGATTTTCATCTTCACAAACTAATTCTAATAAATTCAGCAAAAAACCTGTGGGGTCAAAATGCTAACTATACCACTAGAAAAATTCCTTGAGGGGTGTAGTTTCCAAAATGGGGTCACTATTGGGGGTTTCTACTGTTTTGGTCCCTCCAGTGCGTTGCAAACGCGACATGGTACCGAAAACAATTCCAGCAAAATCTGCGCTCCAAAATCCAAATGTCGCTCCTTCCCTTCTGAGCTCTGGCGTGGGTCTAAACAGCCGTTTATTACCACATATGGGGTATTGCCGTAATCGGGAGAAATTGCTTTACAAATGTTGGGGTGCTTTTTCTCCTTTATTCCTTGTAAAAATTAGAAAACTCGATGTTTTTTCAGAAAAAAAGTATATTTTTATCTTCAAAGACTAATTCCATTAAATTTAGCAAAAAAACTGTTGGGTCAAAATGCTAACTATACCCCTAAAAAAATTCCTTGAGGGGTGTAGTTTCCAAAATGGGGTCACTTTTGGGGGTTTCTACTGTTTTGGTCCCTCCAGTGCGTTGCAAACGCGACATGGTACCGAAAACAATTCCAGCAAAATCTGCGCTCCAAAATCCAAATGTCGCTCCTTCCCTTCTGAGCTCTGGCGTGGGTCTAAACAGCCGTTTATTACCACATATGGGGTATTGCTGTAATCGGGAGAAATTGTTTTACAAATGTTGGGGTGCTTTTTTTCCTTTATTCCTTGTAAAAATTAGAAAACTCGATGTTTTTTTAGAAAAAAAGTATATTTTTATCTTCAAAGACTAATTCCATTAAATTTAGCAAAAAAACTGTTGGGTCAAAATGCTAACTATACCCCTAGAAAAATTCCTTGAGGGGTGTAGTTTCCAAAATGGGGTCACTTTTGGGGGCTTCTACTGTTTTGGTCCCTCCAGTGCGTTGCAAACGCGACATGGTACCGAAAACAATTCCAGCAAAATCTGCGCTCCAAAATCCAAATGTCGCTCCTTCCCTTCTGAGCTCTGGCGTGGGTCTAAACAGCCGTTTATTACCACATATGGGGTATTGCCGTAATCGGGAGAAATTGCTTTACAAATGTTGGGGTGCTTTTTTTCCTTTATTCCTTGTAAAAATTAGAAAACTCGATGTTTTTTTAGAAAAAAAGTATATTTTTATCTTCAAAGACTAATTCCATTAAATTTAGCAAAAAAACTGTTCGGTCAAAATGCTAACTATACCCCTAGAAAAATTCCTTGAGGGGTGTAGTTTCCAAAATGGGGTCACTTTTTGGCGTTTCTACTGTTTTGGTCCCTCCAGTGCGTTGCAAACGCGACATGGTACCGAAAACAATTCCAGCAAAATCTGCGCTCCAAAATCCAAATGTCGCTACTTACCTTCTGAGCTCTGGCGTGGGTCTAAACAGCCGTTTATTACCACATATCGGGTATTGCCGTAATCGGGAGAAATTGCTTTACAAATGATGAGGTGCTTTTTCTCCTTTATTCCTTGTAAAAATTTGAAAATTCTATGTTTTTTCAGAAACAAAGTAGATTTTCATTTTCACAGACTAATTCCAATAAATTTAGCAAAAAAACTGTTGGGTCAAAATGCTAACTATACCCCTAGATAAATTCCTTGAGGGGTGTAGTTTCCAAAATGGGGTCACTTTTGGGGGTTTCCATTGTTTTGGCACCACAAGACCTCTTCAAACTGGACATGGTGCCTAAAATATATTCTACAAAAAGGAGGCCCCAAAATCCACCAGGTGTTCCTTTGCTTCTAGGGCCTTTGCTTCAGTCCAGTAGCACACAAGGGCCACATGTGGGATATTTCTAAAAACTGCAGAATCTGGGCAATAAATATTGAGTTGCGTTTCTCTGGTAAAACCTTCTGTGTTACAGATTTATTTTTGTTTCAAATGAATTTTGGCAAAAAATATAAAATTTGTAAATTTCCCCTCTACTTTGTTTTAATTCCTGTGAAATGGTTAAAAGGGTTAAAACACTTTCTGAATGCTGTTTTGAATACTTTGAGGGGTGCAGTTTTTAAAATGGGGTGATTTATGGGGACTTTCTAATATTTAAGGCCCTCAAACCCACTTCAGAACTGAACTGGTCCCTGAAAAACTAGCCTTTTGAAATTTTCTTGAAAATGTAGGAAATTGCTGCGAAAGTTCTATGTCTTGTAACGTCCTAGAAAAATAAAAGGACGTTCAAAAAATGATGCAAACATAAAGTAGACATATGGGATATGTGAAATAGTAGCTATTTTGTGTGGTATTACTATCTGTTTTACAAGCAGATACATTAAAATTTTGAAAAATTCTAATTTTTGCAAATTTTCTCTAATTCTTGGTGTTTTTCACAAATAAATATTGAATTTATCGACCAAATTTTTTCGCTAACATAAAGTACAATATGTCACGAGAAAACAATCTCAGAATCGCTTGGATAGGTAAAAGCATTCCAGAGTTATTACCACATAAAGTGACACATGTCAGATTTGAAAAAAATGGGGCTGGTCCTGAAGGCCAAAATGAGCTCGGTCCTGAAGGGGTTAAAGGAACACTCTGGTGAATTTTTTTTATTGTGGCCCCTGTTTGGGAAGTGCACTTGGTAAAATGTAGGGCAATTCATCCTCAGACTAGTCGCTTTGTTGCAGAACTATATTCTCTGTTCCTGGGTCACCGTTATGTCACGTGACTGCAATGTGACTGCCTGATTCCTACATCTTTTGCTGTGCGGATCAGAAGTCTATTTCACTATTCATTCCTATGAGACTCACATAGGCAATGAATCTCATAGGAATGCATAGTAAAAGAGACTTCCAGTTCACAGAGCAGACGCTGTAGGAATCAGGCAGTCACATTTCGGTCATGTGACATAATGGTGGCATATACTTTGGCAACAAATCGCCTGGTAAGGCTGGGTTCACACGACCTATTTTCAGACGTAAACGAGGCGTATTATGCCTCGTTTTACGTCTGAAAATAGGGCTACAATACGTCGGCAAACATCTGCCCATTCATTTGAATGGGTTTGCCGACGTACTGTGCAGACGACCTGTTATTTATGCGTCGTCGTTTGACAGCTGTCAAACGACGACGCGTAAAAATACAGCCTCGTCAAAAGAAGTGCAGGACACTTCTTTGGACGTTTTTGGAGCTGTTTTCTCATAGACTCCAATGAAAACAGCTCCAAAAACGGATGTATAAAATGCCGCGAAAACGGCGCGAAAAACGCCGCGAAAAATGCGAGTTGGTCAAAAAACGTCTGAAAAGCAGGGTCTGTTTTCCCTTGAAAACAGCTCTGGATTTTCAGACGTTTATGGTCACTACGTGTGCACATACCCTAAGAGGATGACCTGCCCTATCTTTTACCAAGTGTACTTTTCAAATGGGGGTCATGATAAAAAAAATTCACTTAAAAGGGAAGGTGTCATGATTTTTTTTTTATTATATTGCTTTTTACATAATATTAACAAACATTTTATTTAATTGTGTTCTAATTTTTTACTTTTTAATGTATTTTTACTTTTACTTCTCTATGGGGGCTGCCATTTTTTTTTCATCTCTGTATGTGTCGATTAACGACACATACAGAGATGGAATACGGCACATACAACGACATAGAGAAAGCGAACGGGAGCCGTTCCATTCTCAGAAGCGTACGCCATCTGTGTGGGAACGGCGCATGTGCCGCTCCCACACAGACCAAAACCAAGCTCGTTCGTAGAGCGAAATCCGGCGCCATTTTCATGTGGACCGGAAGCAGCTGCCGGACAGTAAGATGATGACTTCCAGCCGCGGCTTCCGGCCATATGTTCAACAAAGCAAAGGTGCAAGGAATAGCAGTGTAGAGCAGCGGAGGCGGCAGGAGCAGGTAATTTATGTTCGTGTATGTTCGTGTTATACTGTCTGCTGAGCCCTGTATCTAATCCTCCTACACTGTGCAGTCGCTCAGAAAATGGCGGCACACAGTGTAGGAGGTTTGAAGACATTCAAACCCTTCCTTCTCCTGGCACTAGCCAGAAGAAGGGAGGGGGGGATTGTGTGAGGACACTAGAGGAGAGTGTGTCCACCCCAAATTTGCACCATAAATCAATGAGATTGCTTTACCACAGTGACCATGCTGCAATTTTGGGAACTGCTCCCTCTAGTGGCCAGCACATGGAAATGTTATAAATTAGAATAGAATTTATAGTATTTCCTGACTTGTGAAAAAAATTAAAACAATGTGTAATCACTTAAATACTAATTGTTTAACTGAAATTTTTTTTATAATTTCTAGCAACACATTCCCTTTAAGTATTCCTTTAAGATTGTGATGAGGTGGTTTTAAACTCCCTCCAGACTTGCTCAGGTGTTCCCAGGCGCTTCTAATCTATGGTGGAGAAAATGTGGTCACATAGGTTCGATATACCATATATTTTGGAAGTGCCCAATTATGATGATATATTGGAAAGCTGTTTTTCAACTTTTAAGTAGACTTTTAGGGCTTGACCACACGTAACAGAATTGCTGCGGCAAAAATGCACCATTTCCTGCGTTTTTTACTGCAGAAAATGCTGCGGATTTTGCAACATTTTTCTCATGTTGGAAGATGGTGATATTAATTTGTTTTTGCTTTCTTTCTTTACTTTTTTTTTCATTATTATGGTCTGTCTCTCAAAGGTCAGAAAATAACTTTGGGGGACTTTATTTATTTATTTTCTTGTACACCATGTTTTTCCACTGTAACTGTAGTGGCACAGCAGCCCCAGTTACAGGGGAAACCAGCCCTGTTATAGTGACAATTGTCACTGCTAGGGCTGTTCTGGGTCTAGTGAGACCCAGCAGCTGCCTCCCAGTAATGGCATACCGACGATCATGTGACCAGTCACATGATCACCGGGACCAATATGCCGCTGCCTCTATTCTATAAACATCACTCATTGAGCGCTGTGCATGTGAACCCAGAGAAGACAGAAGTGGTGAAAACCCGCTTCTGTTTACTCTCCGCACCAGGATCCTGACACTTCCCGACCACTTAAGCAGCCATCTAAAGCTCGTGCCATTGATATACTATGGCGCAGGTTTTAAGGACTTGGACTGCCCACCATATATATACAGTGGGCGGTCGTGAACCAGTGATTAATTGCAAAAAAAAAATGCTGTTTTGGAGTCTTTGCGAGCTCTTCGTGAACACACACATACAGTTTAAATGCCGTTTTTTGAGCCAAAGTCAAAATTAGAGACAAAAGGAAGGGGAAGTATAAAGAAAAGACTGATACATCTCATCCCTTTTGTAACCTCTCCTGGCAATTGCCTAAAAAAACTGCATAAAACATGAATGTGTGATTCCAGCCACAGAGATCTTTATATATACAATGTTATAAACCATATGCAAAATATATACTAATTCCCCTTATACAACAATTGAATGTACCGCTAATGACTGAACTATGGTACAATCAAGCAATCGATGTTTATGGTGGAAGCTTTGTAGGATTCTGGCATTGAATCCCTATTTAACAGGCCACCCAAGAATGGTCAAGCTTTTCTATATTTTCTGGGAAACCTTGTTTCATGCCAATTGATATGCATGAAGTGTGTTCCTCTTCTCCTTTCAACCTGACAGATTGTAAAAAACGTATTCCTTTTTGTTGGGATGATACCTTTTGTCTTGTGTCTGTCTGCCTTCATTCAGAAGTTCATGGCTTGGCCCCTTAGTATGAATGGCCATACAATCTATGTCCAAGTGACTGCCATTTGCATAGCAACCATGTTATGTTTCCGGCGGGATTCTATCAATGCCCCTTTTTCACTGAAATTATATTCTTGGGGGACAATGGATCTTTTGATGCGCCAAAAATACTTGTAGCTAATTGACAGATAATTCATATAATCCATAATTCCACACAAATACGCTGATAAATTATGAGCAGCCCTTGTTATTTTAGTTGACCATTCTCACAACTGCAATGAAAGCGGGTGGGAAGGGTTAGTGGCATATTAACATACCAACTATTTCCCTTTTATTTTTGCTACAGAAATATAAGCCCTGTTTTTTTTCTTTGAAACCAACTCATTAAATTCACTATAAAAGTATTTAGAGTTATTTATTAACAATTTCTTGTAGAGATAAAGCCTGTGGAGCATTTTTAAAACACTATATTTTTTTTGTTTAAAAATTGCCTGTCTTACCATATCTTTAAAGCTTTTTTCAGCCTTACTGCTTTGTCCATTAAAATGAATAGAAGATTCGCATGAGATATCATGTAGGTATTCCTGCGTCAGTGCCTTTCTGTTTAAGAGTAGAGACCTGTGTAAAGGCCAATTATCTTTACTCACTTGTTTCAGAGCAATCCTAATGATAATTGTCTAGTGTAAATGAAGAAATAGATCAGAAATAAACAGAAAAAACAAACCTGTATAGTTGATTTTGATCGATTGTGGCGCTTATAGTGATCATTTTTGCGAATGCACAACTAATCAATGTTAACAGTGCCGCGGTCAATGGTGGCTGCCGCATCTACAGATGTAGCAGTCTTTATCTTGACTCTTAATGCATTAAATACATAGTGACAAGAAACTTTAACTTGAAATTTTCAGTACATTTTCAATGGCATTTGTTGTGTGATATAATGCTGCAGCAAGATAAACTTTGCTACATCTGTAAGTGGTTAGACCGAGGGAGGGAGCTCCCTCTGTCTTCTCATCGACTCCCCTGTGATGTAATCGCAGGGTGCCGATGGGTTTCTATGGCACCGGCACAGACACTAGGCAACAAGTGTGCCCAGCCAATAGAATCCCTAGATGATCAGGCCAATCAGCTGTCCGGCAGGTCGGGAGGCTCAGCCATCGGCCCAATCATTAAGATCAATGCTCTATTTAATTACTGGTTCTTCTAGTCTTTGTATTTTGATGGTGTGGTTTGGAAGCCCACCATCTGGGCTTGAAATAGACAGTTCTTTGTATAATTGTGAAAAAGAAAGAATAGATCCGGAGTTTGAAAATATAAAATATAACTTTTACTATATTTCTTTTAAAATTCAAGATACAAACATACATAAATAAATTCCATATGTGCCATCATCGATCATATGCCTGGTGCAGCTTATTAAATATTTCTTTCTAAAGTCTTAACTTACACAGCAGACAGCATAATATTCGGTTGCCCATGTTGTTTATGTTGTACTGGCTGGCGTTACGTCACAGATGTGTCTCAGCAGGAAGGATGGGCGGAGCAACTGGATTTAAAAGGACAGGGAATTTCCCCTGTCATTGACGTCAGATGCCGGAAACAAGTGCCAGCAAGTACAACATAAACAACATGGGCAACCGATCACTTGCCATTGCAAGCAGTTTCCCTTGTTTTACTAAAAACGACAGCTACAAGTAACCTCTGCCAGCACCAATGGAATTTGGGCAAAGCTGGCTCTGACCAATCTCCCCTGAGGAATCGCTCGGTCACGAGGAAACGCATTGGGAGGAATTCATGATGGAGAGAGGCTCCCTGATCCCCCATAGGTTATCCTGCATCTGAACGGGTAGGGAGGGTAGTGACCCTCAAAGTCTATGTGCAAAACAGCCAACCATATGAGGATCCTATATGTGAACCCCTCTCTTTAAAAGGAACTAAAATATCTGTACAACCCACAACTGGGCGAATATTATACTGTCTACTGTCTAAGTTAAGACTTTAAAAAGAAATATTTCATAAGCTGCACCAGGCATATGATCGACGATGGCATATATGGAATTTATTTATGTATGTTTGTATCTTGAATTTTAAAAGAAATGTAGTAAAAGTTATATTTTATATATTAAAACTCCGGATCTATTCTTTCTTCTTCTAGTCTTTGCCAGTTATGATCTCTAATTCTGGTTTGTGTATTGATCTATTGTTTGATCCGGCTTTCTTTGACTACATCTGATTTACCCTCTATTGCCTGTATTGTGTATGACCGTGGACTGCCTAACCCTCAGTTTGTGTAATGACGGGGTAGGGAGACTGACAGGTGAGCCCTAATCTACCCGCCACTCAGTCCCTGCCTACTTGCATGGCCCGTCCTAGGTGACAGCGTACAACTGGGCGACCGTGAGCAACAGGCATAGTGAACAAGCCGAGTCAAACCAGGAGTGTACGAGGTACCAAACGCAGAGCAGGAGCGTAGTCAGTAAAGCCAGTGTCAAAATGAAGCAAGGTCAATAATGATAGCAGGAGCAGCAGAGCCAGGAAAAAGGGAAGAATCACAGGCAGAGACAAGCAGGAAATGAAGGTATAAATAGACCGAGGGCGGGAGCTAGAACCGTCTGGCCAGGCTGTGATAGGTTCTCCCACTCCTGAGCCTACCAGCCTGAGTGATAGCAGATCAGATCGAGTCACTCTATCAGACCTAGGAGCAGGTGCAGACTGATTAACCACAGGCGTCGACACAGAAGCTGTGTCTTGCAGATCCTTTACAGTTTGCCTGCTGAAGTACTTCTTTGTTTGATCTGGTCTGTTCCGGTTTCTGAGTTTGGATATCGTTTTGGCTTTGATGTTCTCTCTTGACTACTCAGTATGGACCTTTGGCATTGTTTGTTTTCTCTTGCCTGTTTTCTTCACAAGTCCGTGGTTGATCTGTATAGGGGTTAATGGTTGAAAATCTCTGATCCCTCTGCGCAAAGAGTGACTGTGGAAGCGATATTGCTAGACAGGTTGCAGTTCTTAGAATGTGACTATATAAAAAAAACTACATAAATTGCTACGTCTTAAAGGCTTAAATAGGCTGCATCTTTAAGGGGTTAAAAAAAAAAAGCACAATGTTTGATCTTTTATATAGTTATCATATGTCTCATACCAGTATGAATTTTATAACACCAGACCCTCTTTCCTGGCATACACATAAAAATTCTATCAGTCAAGAAATGAGTTAGCCAATAGCTATCCTGCCTGACTTGTCCATTATCATGCACATCATTAGCCAAGAGTGCTTGCTATTTCTTGTGGGACTGTCAGACTGTTACCATACACATGAGATTGAAATTAATTTGGATCAACCAACAAATTACTAATTGAATTATATTCACATTATGGCCAGCTTTAGTTTGAAACCCTTTTATCTGCCCTTTTGTAATATTTGCATAAATAGGATCAGTTTATCTTTTTCATCATGTGAACTTCACCTGAATACAATTGCTGTGATTTCTAAGGCCCCATGCCCACTTCAATTTTTTCCTTCAGGGTGCTATCCGTTTTTGTCACTGATAGCACCCTGAACCCATTCATTTCAATGGGGCCATGCACACTTCAGTTTTTTGACGGTCCGTTGCTCCGTTCCGATCCAAAGTAGAGCATGTCCTACTTTGGTCCGGGATTCCGTGACCGTGAGGCCCATGCAAGTCAATGGGGCCGTCAAAAAACTGATCCGTGTGCCGTCCGTGTGTGACGGAGCCGTTACCGCCGGGCGGGCAGTAAAACATAACAGAAATATTACACTAATCGGCAGCCACTTGTCTCTATCAATCACTGATAGAGAAAAGAGGTTGCTGATTAAAAATAAAATAAAAATCAGTTCATATTTACCCGGTCGTTGTCTTGGAGACGAGTCCCTCTTCTTCCTCCAGTCCGACCTTCCAGAATGACGCGGCAGCCTGTGATTGGCTGCAGAGGCTGCTGCAGCCTGTGATTGGCTGCAGAGGCCGCTGCAGCCTGTGATTGACTGCAGATGCGGTCACGTGGGATGAAGCGTCATCCCTGGAGGCCGGCCTTCTGACGTCATTCTGACGTGCGTGACCGCCACTACAGCCTGTGATTGGCTGCAGCGGCGACATGGATTGAACGTCATCGCTGGAGACCGAACAGGAGGAATGTAAGTATGAACTTATTATTATTTTTTTCTTATTACATTAAAATTGTATTTTCCGCACGCCGAGCATGGTACTGTCCAGGGTGCTGAAAGAGTTTCCGCCGGTCAGTGCAGCCCATTAACTCTTTCAGCACCCTGGACAGTACCATGCTCGGTGCACGGAAACGGAAACACGGAGCACACAGCCGCTAAAACGGGTTCACGGACCCGTGAAAATGGTGATGTAAGTGTGCACGAGGCCTTAGGGCTCATTTAGACGAGCGTAATACTCGTCCGTGGGCTGTGCATTGAAATCACTCACAGCACACGGACCCATGCAGTTCTATGGGGCCATTCACACATGCGTTGTTTTTCACACAGCGTGTGTTCGTTCCGTGAAACTCACTGCATGTCCCACATTGGTAATTAAAAACACAGAAAAGCCCATCCTCACAAATTAGGAGGGTAATAACCCGTTCCTAACAGGACGCGACCAGGTCAGAGAATGCTACTGAAGGGAAGTGCCCAGGTGTGTTAAATAATGATAGCCACTCCCACTAACCTTGAGGGGAGTGGTGTGTGGGGCATGGAAATAAATGTGTAATGGAAAACAATACTGTGTGTGTTATACATGTGAAATATAGGGGATATTACTAAGTGTAGTGTGTAGGGGTCAGGGCTGTGAGTGATACAAAGACGTGAGTGTAGTGTGTAAAACTTGGGGGTATAGTGTTTGGATAGTGAGGCACAGCATATATCGCCGAATAGCAGACGATTTAGAACGCCCATACTGTAGGATAGTAGGCCGTAAATGGCCGAAAAACGGCTGAAAAATCAGAAGCAGAACGCCTCCAAACATCTGCCCATTGATTTCAATGAAAAAACTGCGTTCTGTTCCGATGGGCCGTTTTTCGCTGCGTTTTTTACGCGTAAAAAAACGGCAGCGAAAAAGAAGTGCAGGTCACTTCTTGGGACGTTTTTGGAGCCGTTTGTCATTGACTATATCGAAAAAAGCTCCAAAAACGGTGGTAAAAACCGCTTAGCAAACAACGCCGTGAAAATCGTGAGTGGCTTAAAAAACGTCTGAAAGTCAGGAGCTGTTTTCCCTTGAAAACAGCTCCGTATTTTCAGACGTTTTTGAGTTTGCGTGTGAACATACCCTTGGTGATGGCTTGTTTTTATGGCATTTATGCCTTTTGTTTAAACTATTCTTGTTAGAATTTGAAACATACTTATCATTGCTTCATTATTCGACATAAGGCTCTTAATCTGAATGATCTCAAACCACTTATGCATTTGCATCAATAAAAACATTGTTGGCTACTGCTTATAGTGTAAACTTATCATTTATTTATTGAGCTCCAAGGACATCATGTGAAAGAAATGTCATACAAACCACAAGTTATTTTCATGAACTCTATTTACCATCTTCACATGTGAAGCCTGTAATGAGTTAGAAGACCTTGATCACCTTTAACCCTTTCAGGACCAGACTAAGTTTTGTTTTTATTATTTTGTTTTCTCCTCCCTGCCTTCAAATAATCATAACTTTTTTCTTTCACACAGCCATATGAGAACTTAATTTTTACGGGACAAATTGTACTTTCTGATGGTACTATTTAATATTATGTGTGATGTACTGGGAAGCTGGAAAACACATTCAAAATGGGGTGGAATTGGAAAAAAACAGCAGTTCCGCCATTTTCTTAAGGGTTTCGTTTCTACGGTATTTGCTGTATGGTGAAAATGACACATTACCTTTGTTCCGTGGGTGAGTATGATCACGGTAATCACCAAATTTATATAGTTTTTGTCAATAGCGGATCATCATATGGGCGCCCGAACCGCACATCATTTAAAAAAATCACATTGCACCGCGCTATCACCACTAATGGGGAGGGAATAGGGCCGCAGCTAATGGGGAGGGCAGGGCTGCACCATCCGTCCTGCTGTCTCTCGGAGGGGGCGGCGGCGCAACTGAAACCAGCCGCCAGCACCCACTCCTGCACTAATTCTACCTGCATCTTTAGAACGCAGGTACAATTACAAGCATAAGTGCTTAATGGCCGGGTACGTTCCATGCCTGACCATTCAGTGCCTTACAACGACGCTGATTGGCCGGGCCGAATGAGTTGTCCTGCCAATCAGCGTCTTTACACTTATTGAAAGGCGCTGATTGGCGGGGGAAGTCATTCTGCCCTGACAATCAACGACGGTAGCGGCGTGATGACGTCATCGCACCACTTCCGTTGTTGAAGGGCACTGATTGACGGGGCATGTCATTCTGCCATGCCACTCAGCACCTTTCAACGACGCAAGCGGCACAAATGCGACATCGCGCCACTTGCGTGGCTCAGCCCCAGCAGAACTGCTCAGAAGAGAGAAGGCCTGCATTGACACAGGATGGCGTGGGAACGGGATTACGGTGAGTATGTAAAGTTTGTTGTTTTCAACTAAAAAGTGTGGGCGGCATTATCTACCGGAGGGGGGAGCTATATGTTGGGCACAATCTACATAGGAGGCTTTATGTGGGACACAATATACAGGGGGACTATATGTAGGGCAACATATGTAGAACGCCATCTACAGGGGGCTATATGTGGGGCACAATCTTCAGGGGAAACTTTATATGGGACACAATCTACAGGGGGTCTATATGTAAGGCACTATATACAGGGTGCGCTATATGTAGAGCACAATCTACAGGGGGCTATATGTAGAGCGCTATCAACAGGGAGCTATATGTGGGGCACTATCTACAGGGGGTCTATATGTAGGGCACTATATACAGGGTTCGCTATATGTAGAGCGCTATCTTCAGGGGGCTATATGTAGAGCGCTATCAACAGGGAGCTATATGTGGGGCACTATCTACAGGGGAGGCTTTATGTGGGACATAATCTACAGGGGGACTATATGTAGGGCACTATATGTAGAACACCATCTACAGGGGGCTATATGTGGGGCACAATCTAAAAGGGAGCCTTTATGTGGGACACAATCTACAGCGGGACTATATGTAGGGCACTATATGCAGGGTGCGCTATATGTAGAGCGCAATATACAGGGGGCTATATGTGGGGCAAAAACTACAGGGGAGGCTTTATGTGGGGCACAATCTACAGGGGGACTATATGTAGAGCACTATGTACAGGGGCACTATATGTAGAGCGCTATCTTCAGGGGGCTATATGTAGAGCGCTATCAACGGGGGGCTATATTTAGGGAACTATCTACAGGGGGCTCTATGGGGGCACTATCTATGGGAGCACTATCTACAGGGGGCACTATCAATGGGAGCACTATATACAGGGGGCTCTATGGGGCACTATCTACAGGGGGCTCTATGGGGCACTATCTACAGGGAGCACTGTGTGTGTGTGGGACACAGTGTATGGTGCTATTATAATCAGGGACACAGTGTATGGCGTTATTATAATTAGAGGTGCAGTGTATGTGGCTATTATATAGAGGGACATATTGTGCGGCACCTAGACAACTTTATCTTTGTTTATAAATGCAGAAATGTTTGAAAAGTGGGAAGCTGAAGACATCTGAGCGGAAAACTGCAGAAATGTGTCGTGGCCAGGAGAAGTTATTATAGAGGTCTGGACCGGATTGAGAAGAAAAGAGAAAAAGAAGAACTAGAATTTGAAATTAAGTCACCGGTGAGTCACTTAATGTAAATGTTTAGTATGCCTCTAATCAGTAATGTAGTCACTGTATGATCTGCAGCGAGATGATGGGTGGTATGATATTTTTTTGGGGGGAAACAGCAGCTCCCAGCATATCCTTACCATTGTCCGGGCCATTCTGGGAGCTGTAGTTTTATCCGTACAAACCTATACGTCAGAGATTGTACTAAATTGAGCTGTATTTGTGCTGGTGCTGTATTTATGTGCTGAGCTTGGTTCTGGAGCTGTATTTATGTGCTGAGCTTTGTTCTGGAGCTGTATTTATGTACTGAGCTTTGTTCTGGTGTTGTATATATGTACTGAGCTTTGTTCTGGTGCTGTATTTATGTACTGATCTTGGTTCTGGTGTTGTATATATGTAGTGGGCTTTGTTCTAATGCTGTATTTATGTACTGAGCTTAGGTCTGGTGTTGTATTTATGTACTGAGCTTGGTTCTGGTGCTGTATATATGTACTGAGCTTGGGTCTGGTGTTGTATATATGTACTGAGGTTGGTTCTGTTTATGTGCTGAGCTTGGTTCTGGTGTTATATGTATATATATATATATATATATATATATATATTGTGACAGACCATGTGGACAGGTTGTGGATGGGGTCTATATTTCCCCAAGATTTCTGTCTTCTGCTATCTGAAAACAACCAGGGAATAATTCAGCAGAGAATGTGGTTCTCCCTCTGCAATAGGTTTATCTAAAACCTGGAAAAGGGCCTGGTTGTTGGAGTGGGGAGAGATGGGTGGGTCCTCACTCCATCCACACAGTCCTGGTCTTGGGCTGTCTAGCTATTAATCAGGGATCAGGTGTGATAGCCCTTTAAAAAGGCTGCAGTTCAGTCACACTCTTTCTCAGCCTTGGGAGAGGAGCTTGTGAGAGCAAAACAGACTGCATTCATAACAGGTTGTATGGTCTGCATGGTTTATGGTGCCAGGCATTAGGCCTGCACTGTGTTAGTTAGGATACCTACTGTATAGTTAGTGCCGGACAGGCATAGAGTTTTCTTTTATTTGTTTTCTTTTCAATTTCATGTACAACCTGTAAATAAAACTGGCAGAGGCCAGTAGTACCACATCTTTGCTGTGCGGACTGAAATTTACTGGCGTGTTTGATACCGAGTGCCCGTCTACCCCAGGAGACGACTGTCCCGCTACCTAATTCCCATACAATATATATATATATATATATATATATATATATATATATTGAGCTTTGTTCTGGTGCTATATATATGTTCTGGGGCTGTATACATGTATTGAGCTTTGTTCTGGAGCCGTATATTTCAGAGCTTGATTCTGGAGCTGTAATTATATAGAATATATTTATAATAACAAAATTGCAGGGCAGATGGAATGTTTTTCAGCAGTAGTTTTAACCCCTATAACCACCACCATACAGTGATACATAATCTGACAATATTTCCAAACATTGTCCTGTATGTTTTTTTCAGATGCAGCAAAATCTATAAAATCAACTTTTAAAACGGTGCTGCTATCCTGAAGTGTCACATAGTGGTGCCTCCAAACCCACCTTTCCATGCTTGATTGACATCCTCCCGGCTGTTATACATCACTGCCAGACTCCTCCAACTTTCTCGGATGCGCCATTGCCTCGTACTATTTGGGCACGCACCATGCAGCGAGGTGTACTCTGCCCGGCTGCACCGTGCATGCCGGTACAAGGCAACGGCACATCTGCAAGAGTTGGAGGAGGCTGCTAGTGATGTAGAACAGCCAGGGGGATGTCAATCAAAATCTGGGGGGCGCGATTTCAATTTTTGCCTCAGGCAGCAGAAAAGCTAGAATCGGTCCTGAGGGAAGGACAGCATTTGCAGGGGCGGGATAGGGCTAGCAGACGTGCATCACAATAGGCACGTCTGCTAGTGGTAGAAGTTAGAACATGCCTCTCTGACGATGCACGCACCGCTAGAGACAAACAGGAAATCAGGGCGGTGGTCATGCGTTGAGGTTAGTGTGATACTCACCTCCTGCCCCAGCCAACTTTAAACTGATCGGCCAACGCCATGGAGGGATTTGATTAATTATATAGCCAGTGGGGGGTCCACCAAACTCACTGCAGAGGACTCTATGGGGGATAATAATATCCCCCCATAGAGCACTCAGTATTTATTATACAGCAGGGGGGGGGGGGGTTGAGCGTCTGACTGCTGAGGGCTTTATGGGATTACTCCCCACTTCATAGAGTCCTCTGCAGTCACTTATAAGGTTAGACGGGGGGTCTAACCATATAAGTATAATCCCCCTTTCCCTTAGAGCCCTCAGTAGTTACTAATATATTGCAAGGGGAGGTTGTCTGACTGACTGCTGGGGGCTCTATGGGGGGGGGGGGGTCTGAGCGACTAACTGCTGAGGACTCTATGGGAGGGATATCCCCCCCACGGAGATGTCAGAGTCAGACACTCAAACCCCCCTATAGAGCCCTCAGCAATCAGTCAGACAATCTGACCTCCCCTTGCAATATAATCTCCCCATAAAGCCCTCAGGAGTTATTTTACTACAAAGGGAGGGGTGTCTGACTACTTAAAGGGGTTTTCCCATTAGGGACATTTATGACATATCCACAGGATATGTCTTAAATGTCAGATAGATGCGGGTCCCACATCTTGGGCCCACACTGATCTCTAGAACGCCCCCCCCCTCAAACCCCGTTCTACCTCTTTCTGCTATTGCTGCCTCCCAGCCACTTTCTGACTTCATTGGCCGGGAGTTACGAAAACAGCATAGCACGCTGAGCTACACTGTTTTCATAAGTCCCATAGAACTGAATGGTAGTTACGGAAACAGCGTAGCTCACATTCTACACTGCTTCCGTAACTGCCATTCACTACTATGACAGTTACGGAAAGTCCATGGTCAGGAAGTGGCCAAGAGGCAGCGATAGCAGAAAGAGGTAGAACAGGGTTTAGGGGGCCTGGTTCTGGAGATAGGTGCAGTTCCCAGAGATGGGACTCGCATCTATCTGACAGGATCCACAGGATATGTCATAAATTTCCCGTACGGGAAAACCCCTTTAAAGTGTAACTAAACGTCTAAAAAACTTCTGACATGTCATAGTGAAATGTCAGAAGTTTTGATGAGTGGGGGTCCGAGCACTGAGACCCCCATGGATCGCTAAACAAAGTGGCAGAAGTGCTCAGGTGACCGCTGTGCCCCTTCGTTTCTGATCTGCTTTTCTCGGAAAGCCAAGCGAGCGGTGTACGGACGTACACCACTCCGAGGTATGCCGATCAGAAACGAATTGGCGTAGCATTCAATCGTACGCTTCTGCCGCTTGAATTTAACGATAGGTGGGGGTCTCAGTGCTCGAACCACCTACCGATTAAAAGTTCTGGCATATCACTATGATATGTTAAAAGTTTAGTTACACTGAGGTGTATTATTGTTATTATTATATTATTATTATTATTATTTTCTCTCTTCAATAAAACAATGTATCAGTGTGTTTGGTGCAACTTTCTAAATACTTTTTATTAAAAATGATTTTTACTTTTTGAGATACAGCTGCTTTATATCCTAAATACAGGGCAGCTGTATCTAGTGCTAAAACCTGTATCCGTCAGGTCAGTGGCACTGATGGGTACAGTGTCAGCGGGTTGGGGGGGGGTTGAATTGCGTGTGAGGGGGAAGGAGGTGGCCCAAGTTGTGTCAACAGCCCAGGGCCCATGGTACACTTAATCCGCCACTGGTTTTTGTTATGTTTTAGTACCTTTAAAAAAGAAACAAAAAATGTTTTGCATCGCCATATTGTGAGCCTTGTAACTTATTTCTATTTCTGTCTACAGGGCGGTGTAAGGCGTCTTTTTGTACGTTGAAAGATGTCGTTTTTATTAATACCATTTTGGGGAATGTCTGGCATTTCGATCACTGTTTATTCATTTTTTTGAGGGGTTGAAGTGGCAAAACATTTTTATATTTTTATAGTTCTGGCCTTTTCGGACGTGGGGATACCTAATATGTTTATGTTTATTTTTGTTTATTTTTTTTGAAAGAGGGTGATTGAATTTTTATATTTTTTTTAAATATTTTTTATAACTATTTTTTTAGCCCCCTAGGGGGCTTGAAACTGCGATTATTAGATCGCTTATGCCATAGACGGCAATATCAAAATATTGCAGCCTATGGCAAAATTAGTGCATTGTTATTGAGTCCTGCCACAGACAGCCTAGTTTGGGCCTTAGGGTATGTGCACACGCTTACTAAAAAACGTCTGAAGATACGGAGCTGTTTTCAAGGGAAAAGCCGTGGGAACATACCCTTGTGTCCATTTTTCAAATCTGACGCGTCACTTTATGTGGTAATAACTTTGGAATGCCTTTATAAATCCAAACGATTCTGAGATTGTTTTCTCATGACACATTGGTCGATATATTCGGTGTTTATTTGTGAAAAATAGCAAAATGTAGAGAAAATTTGTAAAAATGTGAATTTTTCTGAATTTTAATGTATCTGCTTGTAAGGCAGATGGTTATACCACACAAAATATTTACAAGTTCACATATGCCATATGTGTACTTTATGTTGGCATAGTTTTTTGAACATTCTTTTATTTTTCTAGGACGTTACAAGGATTAGAACATGTAAAAAGAAAATGTAAAAAGCCTTTTTTTTAGGTACCAGTTCAGTTTTGAAGTGGCTTTGAGGGGCCTATATATTAGAAACCCCCATAGACCCCTCAAAGTATTCAAAACAGCATTAAGAAAGTTTTTTTGTCAACCCTTTAGGCGTTTCACAGGAATTTAAAGTGGAGATGAAATTCACAAAGTTCTTTTTTTTTTTTTTTTGCAGAAAATCCCTTTTATTAAATTTTTTTCTGTAGCACAGAAGGTTTTACCGGAGAAACGCAACTAATGGACTGAAACACAGGCCTCAGAAGCAATGGCGCATTATTATTATTATACATTTTTAAAATGTATTTTAGGCACCATGTGAGGTTTGAAGAGGTCTTGTGGTTCCAAAACACTGGAAACCCCCCAAAAGTGACTCCATTTGGCAAACTACACCCCTCAAGGAATTTATCGAGGGGTATAGTGTTTTAGATCCCACATGTTTTTTGCTGGATTTAGTGAAATTAGGCGGTGAAATTTAAAATCACCTATTATTCAGATAAAACATGCACATTTTTAATTTTTACAAGGAATAAAAAAGAAAAAGCACCCCAACATTTGAAATGCAATTCCTCCCAATTACGACAATAGCCCATATGTGGTCATAAACTGCTGGTTGGACACAGGGCAGGGTTCAAAACAGAAGAAGCACCATTTGGCTTTTGGAGCTCAAATTTAGCTGGAATGTTTTTCGGGTGCCATATCACATTTGCAAAGCCCCTGTGGGACCAAAACAGTGGAAACCTCCCAAAAGTGACTCCATTTGGGAAACAACACCCCTTAAGGAATCTATCTAGGGGTATAGTGAACATTTAGACCCTACAGATCTTTTGCAGAATTTCTTGGAATTAGGCAGTGAAATTGAATATTAAAGAGGCTCTGTCACCAGATTTTGCAACCCCTATCTGCTATTGCAGCAGATAGGCGCTGCAATGTAGATTACAGTAACGTTTTTATTTTAAAAAAACGACCATTTTTGTAGTTATGCAAATGAGGCTTGCAAAAGTCCAAGTGGGTGTGTTTAAAAGTAAAAGTCCAAGTGGGCGTGTATTATGTGCGTACATCGGGGCGTTTTTACTTCTTTTACTAGCTGGGCGTTCTGATGAGAAGTATCATCCACTTCTCTTCAGAACGCCCAGCTTCTGCCAGATCACGCTGTGACGTCACTCACAGGTCCTGCATCGTGTCAGACGAGCGAGGACACATCGGCACCAGAGGCTACAGTTGATTCTGCAGCAGCATCAGCGTTTGCAGTTAAGTAGCTACATCGACTTACCTGCTAACGCCGATGCTGCTGCAGAATCAACTGAAGCCTCTGGTGCCGATGTGTCCTCGCTCGTCTGACAAGATGCAGGACCTGTGAGTGACGTCACAGCGTGATCTGGCAGAAGCTGGGCGTTCTGAAGAGAAGTGGATGATACTTCTCGTCAGAGCGCCCAGCTAGTAAAAGTATTAAAAACGCCCCGATGTACGCACATAATACACGCCCAGTTGGACTTTTACTTTTAAACACACCCACTTGGACTTTTGCAAGCCTCATTTGCATAACTACAAAAATGGTCATAACTTGGCCAAAAATGCTCGTTTTTTAAAAATAAAAACGTTACTGTAATCTACATTGCAGCGCCTATCTGCTGCAATAGCAGATAGGGGTTGCAAAATCTGGTGACAGAGCCTCTTTAACATTTTTTACACTAAAATGTTGATTTTTCTCATTTTCACAAGAGATCAAGGAGAAAAAACACACCAAAATTTGTAATTTAATTTCTCCCGAGTACGGCAATACCCCACATATGGTCATAAACTGCTGGTTGGACAAATGGCAGGGATCAGAATGGCAGAAGTGTTATTTGGCATGTAAATTTTGCTGGATTGGTTTCTGGGCGCCATGTCGCATTTTCAGAGCTTCTGACGTACCAGTACAGGGGAAACCCCTTAAAGGTGACTCCATTTTGGATACGACACCCCTTGAGGAATTCATTTAGCGGTTTAGTGAGAATTCACACCCCACAGGTAGCTTCCAATTTTTTATTTTGACAAAGGATAATAGGACAGAAACACCACACAATTTGTTACTCAATTTATTCAGAGCATGGCAATACCCCATATGTGGCCCCAAAATTGCTGTTTGAGCACCTGGCGGGGCTCAGAAGGGCTTTTGTTGCACACATGCTGGATTGGTGTTTGGGCACCATGTCGCATTTGCAAAGCCCCTATGGTACCAAAGTGCAGTGGAAACACCCCAAAAGTGACCCCATTTTGTAAACGACATCTCTAATGGCTTTTATCATTTTCCTGGACATAAGCTGGAGCTCAGGAGTGAAAGAGCACCCTACGAATTTTAAGCCTATTTTGGTGATTTTCACAGCATTGGCCCACAATTGCAAAGGCTCTGAGGTCAAATAGTAAAACAAACCTTGCAAGATGTGACCCCATTTTGGCAACTACACCCCTTAAGGCATTTTTTAAGGAGTGCAGTGAGTATTTTGACCCAAATGGTGTGTTTTACTAGAAAATAATGTGCAGTGGATTTTCCACTGACATAGTATTTTAGTCCACAATATGTTGTGCCCAGTTTGTGCCACTGAAGACAAATATCTCAAACTGTTAAGCGGCTTCTCCCGGGTGAGGTAATGCCAAATATGTGGATGTAAACTGCTGTTTGGACTCAATGTTAGGCTGGGTTCACACGACCTATTTTCAGACGTAAACGAGGCGTATTATGCCTCGTTTTACGTCTGAAAATAGGGCTCCAATACGTCGGCAAACATCTGCCCATTCATTTGAATGGGTTTGCCGTCGTATTGTGCAGACGACCTGTAATTTACGCGTCGTCGTTTGACAGCTGTCAAACGACGACGCGTAAATGGACTGCCTCGGCAAAGAAGTGCAGGGCACTTCTTTGCCACGTAATTTGAGCTGTTCTTCATTGAACTCAATGAAGTACAGCTCAAGATTTACGAGCGTCTCAGACGGCTCGCAAAATGCGAGGAGGAGCATTTACGTGTGAAACGAGGCAGCTGTTTTCTCTTGAAAACAGTCTGGCTTTTCACACGTAAATGACCGCTAGCGTGTGCACATACCCTAAGGCTGAGAAGGGAGGGATCGCCATTTGGTTTTTGGAGCGCAGATTTTGCTTAGTAGTAATTCTGTTTAAGGTTTACTGGTATTTCATTTTATAATGTGGGGGCATATGTAAAATGTGCGGAGTACATCAGGGCATAATAAGAGGATATAATAATGGGGTAAATAAATAATAATCCGCAGATATGTGGCCAGTGTCGCACTGATAAATGGTGCCCTATCTTATGCACTTTTGGAACACATTCTGCACCTTTTGAGTCACCATATTCTGAGAGCCAGAACTTTTTTTATTTTTTCAACTGAGCTGTGTGAGGCCTTATTTTTTGCGGGACAATGTAGTTTTCATTGGTACCAATTTGGGGTACATGCGACTTTTTTTATTAATTTTTATTCTATTTTTTTAAGAGGCGTGGTGACTAAAAACATCAATTCTACTATTGTTCTTTATTCATTTGTTTCTACAGTGTTCACCGTGCAGTATAAATGACATATTTCATTTATTCTGCGGGTCGATGCGATTATGGCGATACCATATGTATATTTTTTTTTATGTTTTATGGTGTTTGCACAATAAAATACTTTTTAATATAAATCATTTCGTTTTTGTGTTGCCATATTCTAAGAGCCATAACATTTTTATTTTTCCATCAAGAAAGCTGTGCGAGGGCTTGTTTTTTGCATAACGGACTGTAGTTTCGATCAGTACCATTTTTGCGATTCTGGTATGGTTTATTATTATTTTTTTATGGCGTTTACCGCGCGGGATAAATAACAATGCTTTTGTAGTCAAGGCCGTTATGGACGCGGCGATACCAATTATGTATAGTTTATTTACATTTTTTATATAATAATAAAGGATTTGATGAGGGAAAAAGGGGGATTTTTAATTGTATTACTTTAAAACTGATTTTTTTTTATTTTTATACAACTTCTTTTACTTTTTTTTATTGTCCCGCTAGGCCGGGGACTTGAAGGCAGGAAGCCCTGATCGCTATTCTAATACACTGCACTACATGCGTAGTGCAGTGTATTAGAGCTGCCAGTTACTCACTGACAGCAGGCATAGTGGGTTCTGCCTTTGGCAGGACCGACCAGGCTTCCGTAGATGGCAGATCCGGAGGCCGTAGCAACCATCGGCAGCCCAGGATTGCGTCGCGTATCCGCTGATGGTGTTGTAACCCATTAAATGTGGCAATCGCTATTGACCACCGCATTTGAGGGGTTAATCGGCGGGGACCACCGCGATCGGTCCCCTTGCTATCAGCTGTGATAACTGCTGTACAAGACACACAGCCCCCTTGTAGGTAGCGCCACACAGCCCCCTTGTGGATAGCGCCACACAGCCACCTTGTAGATAGCCCCAAACAGACCCCTTGTAGATATTGCAATACAGACCCCTTGTAGATAGCGCCACACAGCCCCCTTGTAGAGTGCGCTACACAGCCCCCTTGTAGAGTGCGCTACACAGCCCCCTTGTAGAGTGCGCTACACAGCCCCCTTGTAGAGTGCGCTACACAGCCCCCTTGTAGAGTGCGCCACACAGCCCCCAGTAGAGAGCGCCACACAGCCCCCAGTAGAGAGCGCCACACAGCCCCCAGTAGAGAGCGCCACACAGCCCCCAGTAGAGAGCGCCACACAGCCCCCAGTAGAGAGCGCCACACAGCCCCCAGTAGAGAGCGCCACACAGCCCCCAGTAGAGAGCGCCACACAGCCCCCAGTAGAGAGCGCCACACAGCCCCCAGTAGAGAGCGCCACACAGCCCCCTGGTAGAGAGCGCCACACAGCTACCTGGTAGAGAGCACCACAAAGCCCCCTGGTAGGGAGCGCCACACACAGCCCCCTGGTAGGGAGCGCCACACAGCCGACCTGATAGGGAGTGCCACACAACCCCTTGGTAGGTAGTGCCACACAGCCCCCTTGTAGGTACTGCCACACAGCCCACAGCCCCCTTGTAGGTAGTGCCACACAGCCCCCTTGTAGATAGCACCTCCCCTTCCTGTAGATAGAGCCACTGTAGCTCCCTGAAGGATCGCTGTGGACGGGGATCCTCTTCAGGAGTTTCCCCTGATGTCACTGTCCATATTTGAACAGAGAAATGAAGCGGAATGCTCCAGGAGCAGAATCCCCGGCCACACAGGGATTCTGCTTCTTGAGGGAGCTACAGTGGTGCTAGTATATAGCAGAGCAGGGAGACACTTCCTTGCTCTGCTATAGTGCCATTGCTACCGCTGTAGCAGCCGCAGCGGCTGCTGGCGTCGCCACTGCCCCCATGCCTGGTGTCGCTTCTACAGCGGTAGTGACGGCAGTGAGTAAAGAAGCACCCAGGCGGAAAGGCGACTGCTGAGTCGCCGGGCCCGGGCGCTTCTGAAACAAGCAGCGGAAGGGAGCCAGCGCAGCGCCCCCTTCCACCTGCTGGAGTGATGCGTCCTGTGCGACGGCACAGGTCGCACACCCCTAAGGCCGGCCCTGCAGCCAGATACAACACAGCAGCAGCAGGCTAGCATTACCAGGTTGTGAAGGACCAGGGTTTCTGGCCTTTCCCAGCCTAATAATACCAGCCTGCAGCCGCCCTAGTACCCGACCATCACTGCAGATGATTGGGTACTGAGTCTCACCCGGCTCTTCCAGGTACCCCTGGTGGTGGTAGGTATCGGGGTAATAATGGGGGTTAGTGTTAGTCTCTGCACCGGCTAACACTAAGCCACGCCTTAGTAATGGACACTGTCAATCAGCCAGCAGCCATTACTAAGGCAGTAGGAATAAAGTTTAAAAAAACTACAGACACATAGAAAAAAATATTTTGTTGAAATAAAAATAACCACACAACCCTCGTTAACCATTTTATTGAGAAAAAAAGCCGCCTTCAAAGTAGTCATCGAATCCGACGTAAACCAACAACTGAACCTGTAAAAAAGACACAAACACAAAAAAAAACCTATTAGTTAGGCCCCATGCACACGACCATAAAATCGCCCGTAATTACGGCCTATTAATTTCTATGGCCGACGGACACCTTCCCGTATGTCTACGGGAGGGTGTCCGTGCCGTAGAAACCTGCCGAAAAAATGTAGGACATGTCCTATTTTTTCATTTTACAGGCCGTGCTCCTATACTTTATAATTGGAGCACGGCTCGTAAAAATGGCCAGCTGTCCGTGGCCGGCCGTGCCGATAACTACGGGTCGTAATTACGGGCACGGTTGTGTACATGAAGCCTAACACATAAAAAAGCAAAACAATTATCATAATTACCTTTCCTGGGTCTTTTACAGTTAACGAAGCAGTGACTCTAAGCTGTCATTGGTTAGTTTACATCACGAGATCCGAGGTTATGCCCGGGTCATTAGGCCAATAAACTGAGGTAACTGGGCACCATGTGATGTAAACTAACCAATGACAGCTTAGAGCTTTCAATGCTTAGTTTACTGATGCTTGTTAGGGGTGCAGGATCAACCTATCAGACATGTGCACCACTAAAAAAACCTAGTCCGGGGACTCCTTCAGATACAAAGGAGTCCTGTGATATTGTTTCTGGTATTTTCGGCGGAATCCGCCACAGAGGCCCCTAAAAGAGAGAGAGCAGTGCTGTAGTCCCCGGGCAGAGCACTAGTGCCAAGTGGTAAATACGGGATTGGATAAAGGGCACAGCAGACAATATCACACCATATATGATACTGTCTGCTGGGCACTGTATCTAAGCCTACCACATGGTTGGCTTAGATACATGGCCCACGTTTGATCCTGTCTGCTGGGCCCTGTATCTAAGCCAACCACATGGTAGGCTTAGATTCAGGGCCCATGTGTGATACTGTCTGTTGGACCCTGTATCTAAGCCTACCACAAGGTAGGTTAAATACATATAATCCTACCACAAGGTAGGCTTAGGCTGGGTTCACACGTGGCAGAATTTCACTTGAATTTAGCTGCGGACACTCCGCAGCATTAATCCGCAGCGGAGCCGTTTCTCCATTGACTTCCACTTCTATTTCGAAGTGTTCGTTTAGACGAGGTGTAAAATTCCGCTGCGGAGCATAGGCTGCGGAGCGGAATTTGGTGTCCGCAGCATGCTCTGTCTGTTGCAGACCAGTGGCGGACTGGTTGCGGACTCATGGCGGAATTTCTCCATTGACTTCAATGGAGAATCGAAATTCCGCAATGAAGTCCGCAGATGTTATGTGTGGTGCGGATATCGGGTGTGTTGCGGTGCGGATTTCCAGCCGGAGCAGGATATGACATCATTCTGTAGAGGAAAGGAAGCCGCCATTTTCGGCTTGCAGTCTGACAGGATTTTTGAAAAGAAGAGAGAAAACTCTGAACCCAGGCTGCAATGTCCAGATATAGACGGATGGACATGGAGGTTTCGTCCCTGATAAATCTGGTAAGTACATGGATAAGTTTATGTCATGTTGTTTCAAGTGGTCTAGTATGTATGGTTTAACACTAGCAGCTCCTGCAGTATGCCCATATTCTAAGGCAGATCACCATGTAACAGCTCCACCGTGAATCCTGAGTACCAAGCTAACTGCAATATGCACTGTGTATTTATTTTGTAGGTCCATAGTAGGCCAGAAATCTGGGACACCTCTATAGCAGCATATAGTGACCGGAATGCACGTGAGGAGGGCTGGACCTACGTGTGCCGCGGTCTGTACCCCGAGTGGGATGGGATGCTGGAGAGGGAGCAGGGAGTGATTGGTAAGTTAGCATATAGTTTGTAATGCAGATAGTTAAAAACACTGGTTGCTAACGTTGTTTTGCATCATTAGCATGCTGTAAATTCTAGACACTAATTTTGCCTTTCCTGCCTAGCTAAACCATAGGCCAACTTCTGTCATGTCACTATGGCACCTGCGAAGTTGTTGACCACTTTCTTCCGACTGTAAGGGTATGTGCACCTGGCCTCTTGACGTTCCGAAATCGTGCGTTTGACACACCATTTAACGGCAGGAAGTGCGTTTTGAAAGCGTTGACAACCATATGCACATTCAAATGAATGGGTAGATGTTTGCCAGCGTATTTGAGGCGTATCGGCATGCGGCGTTATAGGCCTGAAATGCCTACTTTTGCCATGGCAACAGGTCGTGGGAACCCAGCCGTAGCCATAACCACTGGCTAGTAAAGTTCAGACCCAATGATGTGGTTGCATTGATGATATCTCCTCAGGACAGGCCATAAGACGCGATTGATCTGAATACACCTGACTTCATCCCCTATGCCCTCATTTAAAAAACATCCTTCCTTTACAGAAAATGATGTGCGCAACAGGTGGCGGACAGTCCGCGACCGATTCCGGAAGCAGGTGTCCAAAACACCAGCAAGTGGCTCCTCTCCGTCACGGTGCGCAGCGATCGCCCACTACGAGGAACTGGCTTTCCTGATTCCGTGCAGGGAGCTACGAAGGTGAGTCTCTATTCGCACACACACCTGGGTTAAAAGGGAGCGCATGAACCACGTGATTCCAATTGAACGGATTTCAATTTCCCTTCTTTGACGATTACAGTGGACATGTTTGGTTTGCTTTGGCCAGTGTCGTCACGAAAATGTCCCTTAACCTTACACATTATCACATATCACTCTGCGTTGCTTATGTAACTCCTTCTCTTCATGAAGAGAAAGCCTCTTTAGTTCCCCCCCCCAAGCGTGGTGTCAGTTCGTGTGTGTGTAGAATGGCACAAGGCTATGTTTACGACATTAGAGTCTGACAAACAGTCCTCGAAATGTCTTCTCAATCACCAAACTCAGTGACTGTTTTTTTCCTTGCAGAACTCACGGCAATGTTCCACCACGGATGCCGCGAGTGAGTGCCCGTGCCCAGGTGCAGGAGCAGCCCGTGGCAGCCTCATCTGCCAACGTGACTGAGGATGATGTCCCCCACGAGACAACCCCGGCCCCAGCTGTTCCTCCTGGCAACACCTCTCCAGCCCCCCCGGCAGAAACGTCCCGTCGTCGGCAACGAGTGGGTGGCCGAAAGCGCGTGGCCCCAGAGGAACCAAGCGACACGGTCGTGGGACAAGCTCTGAGCATGATTCGGAGGGTGGAGGCGGAGGATGAATACCATAATTTTGGGTATTCCGTTGGTGGCCGCTGTCGCGGGATGGAATCCACTCGCCGGGCAGCATATATGACTTGTGTGTTTGCGCTGGCAGGAATTTTTGAGGCCCCCCAGCCCCTCCCCGATGTGGCAGATATTATTTTCCATCTGCGCACATTAACTGGCCGTAGGGCTGACCCCTCTGCCGCTGTGCCGCACGCCCCACCTCCTGCCTCTGCACCCTCACTGCAGGCCGAACATTATTTTTCACCCTGGTCACATGGACAACCCCTAGCTTCCTCCTACCGTCCCTACCCCAATGTCCCAAACCCTTTGCCCTCCCCATACTCTTCCGCTCTCCCACCGCTTCAGATTCATCCTCCTACCTCTGCGGCATACATGCCTTCTACCTCGACCTCCTCCTCTGCCCCCTCCTCGTATCCCCAATTTAGCCCCCCGCGCTACCAGACCTTGCATTAGGTTTTTTGTTTTTCTTATTCGCGATTGGACCAGTGATCTCATTTATGTTCCAAGTTCTTCACTGAATGTTCTCAGGGCGTCTAGTTGAGATGTGTAGACGTGCCATAAAAGTTAATTTAAATTTATGACTCTGCCTTGTGTGTTTGTCTTTTTTTATGTGTGGGCGCGAAAATGGGGAAGGGCATCAAGAGAACATCCGACTCACTTTTCAGACATGTGTTTTCGCTAATACACACACTTAGGGCCAATCAGAATAAACTTTTTTTTTTGGCCTTGGGAAGCACATCCAACAGAAAATTTAGCAATCCATAGGAGTATCATTGACAGAATAGCCTACTTTTTGGACATGAGACGGATTACTGCTGGGTAGGCTGCACACCAGCAACCCAGGAGTATTGCAAAGGCACGGCCCCTTCAGAAGTCACGAAAAAATAATAGAACATATCTCGAACTGTTACACCACGACTGGCCTACCCAACAGAACCTCAGGGGCAGTGACAATGAAAGATTCTCTCCAAAATATATACCTTCTTAGTTCGCGCAAAATAAGTGCAAAATGACCTTTGGGTGCTCTTACAGCAACCAAAGGGTCAACCCACAGTCGGACACGGCCTCTTTATTGAGCCTGCGTGAACAAAAGGAGAGGGAAATTCCAGAAACATGTTACTATCTCATTAGCAGACACAAACATATACTTTGGCCTTGGACGTGTGAAGGTGCAAAAATATTACTTACACGTTGCCATTGCCAACGAAGGACAATGCTCACTATGGTGCGCAGCCCCCTATTCAAATTTTGCAGCCGTCATTGAACTGGTCGCTCCTGAAGTTAAGCCATTGTCCAACACTTCGGACTAGTAGACTTCGCCAGGCAGATTCACTTCTCCTTCGGGCCACACTTATACATGCCATGGGTGTGTCCAGCACGTGCTCAAAGGAAATGACCTCACAAATGAGGTCAGTGCCTAATTGGGAAGACTTGTTTTGAAAATCCGCAACTAAATCCGCAACGCAATCCGCAGCACTTTGGCAAAATACGCACCATAATCCGCATTGCGGATTATGTGCGGCATTGATGCGGACACTTGCGGAGAAAATCCGCCACGTGGGGGCATGCCCTTAGATGCAGTGCCCAGCAGACAGGATCACACCCTGATATCTGCTGGGCCCAATATCTAAGCCTACTACATGGTAGGCTTAGATACATGGCCCATGTGTGATACTGTTTGTTGGACCCTGTATCTAAGCCCTTAGATCCAGGGCCCCAGCACACAGTAATCTTATACTTACCCTCCTCTTCAGCTCCGGGCACAGCAGAGGTCCCAACGCCATTCAGCGTCACGACGTTGTGCGCGGCACACAGTGTCATGACATCAAAGATGTCAGGACATCCACTGCACTCAGTATTACATAGGCCCCAGTTACTATAGTACGGATGTAGCCATCTTCATCTTGACTGTGATAACATGCTGCAGCGTGATTTCACACAACCAAAGCCATTGGAAAGTCATTGAAAAAGTCAAGATAAAGGATTTTGCCACTAGTGGCTTGAAAAATTTCTGAAAATCAGGAGCTGTTTTCCCTTGAAAACAGCTCTGTATTTTCAGACGTTTTTGGTTAAGCGTGTGAACATACCCTAATATTTTTTGAAAGTTAAATAATCTGAATATTAACAGTAAAAGAGAAAATACTATCTTCTCCGTGCAAGTACATTTCCACAAAAGGAGATGACAGGAATCTGATATGGAATGGTAACTTTATCTGGTGTTTCAGTAATATTCACAATCAAAGAGCTAGCATGTTTAATACATATTGTAATAAAGGCCGATATGAGTGTGTTGTTTCTATGGGAGCAGAGTGTATTGCGCAGTAATAAATGCTATGACACATAAATGAATTTCAAGCTTCTTTATTGCTTTCTTAACTTAATTGTACTCAGTCTTTATATATTTGCTTTATTAACATCAGCTGTAATACAGAATCATGCAAATTTTCTGCATTTTCCACATCACCTTAAATAATGGGAAATTTTATCTCTTTCTTGACATTTAATCGTTATCGTGTGAAATAAAAGGAATAATTTAAACATGTGTTTTCCACATTTACATATGAATACATTTAGGAACTTTTTTCCCAATGCAATAAAATTGACACAAGTATACACATACTGGCAAGTATACTAAATAAACATTGGTTGTCTCCTTATTAAAATAATTTGAGTTGAAATGATAGTGTTTCATTTAAATATTATATAAATAATTGTATAAAATAAACAAAAAAATACATGGTTTCTTACAGAAACAGCACCAGATTGTCAATGTGTTTAGGCTCTGTTCGCATCTGCATTCTGACGTTCCGTCTGAGGTTTCCGTCAGAACGAGACCCTGAGCAGACACAAACTGACACAGACGGAAACCAGGGTTTTCCGTTTCCATCACCATTGATTTCAATGGTGACGGAGCCGGTGCTCGTGGTTTCCGTTTGTCTCTTTTGTGCACCAGACCCGTAGTAATAGTGTAGTTGACTAGTACTGACGGAAACCTCAGACGGAACGTCAGAACGGGACCCCAACGCAGATGTGAACAGAGCCTTACATATGGGGTTTTTGATGCATTTTTCTAGCGGTTTCTTGTTACGTTTAAGGCTGGATTCACACGAGCATGTTCGGTCCGTAATGGACGGAACGTATTTCGGCCGCAAGTCCCGGACCGAACACACTGCAGGGAGCCGGTCTCCTAGGATCATAGTTATGTACGACGCTAGAAGTCCCTGCCTCGCTGCGGGACAACTGTCCCGTACTGTAATCATGTTTTCAGTACGGGACAGTAGTTTCACGGAGAGGCAGGGACTCCTAGCATCGTACATAACTATGATGCTAGGAGCCCGGCTCCCTGCACTTGCGGCCGAAATACGTTCCATCCATTACGGACTGAACATGCTCGTTTGAATCCAGCCTAATTGTAACATTTTTAAGAAAAAAATTTCTGTTATATTTACCAAGAGAATACACAACACTCAAAATAATGCATCAAACCATCGTGTGTGAACAAACTCTGGTGGCTTAGATGTCTATTGAGCCATACGTGAACATTCCCCCGTGTGCATGAAACCTTACTTTCCACAGTTCACTTTGCAGTATTGGTGCAGTGTTTTCATGTTATTTTTATTTTTTTTTAAGTTAAAAGCAGCATTGTAGCTGACATTGAAAGATGCATAATTTAAAGCTTTATACTTGTCCTTGTATAGGACAATTCAGATGCAACAAGTGCATCAAAATATAAACACAACCTTTGATTTCTGCACAACATGTCTCTGGAATATGGACTTACAGGTAGACTAATGTGTATGGGGGTGACCCTATCCTCTGAAAGTAGAAATATTTTTAAAATGACTGATCCTATAGGAGATAAGCAGCTGGCAGTGGCTTATTCTCCTTTCCTCATTGAAAATATTTGATTGCTGGGCAGAGCTATATTCTGCTATAATGACAAGCAAAGTGCACATAAATCAATGTCAATCAATTTTGGTTTCTTAATTATCTAGTACATAACAAAGTTAGCGTGACCTGCAAGCTCTAATATTGTATTTGTACGACATCTGCGCACTGCATAATTCATATTGGATCCTTCACATTATAGAATCATGGATCCCATGCTTTCGTAATATGGCATCTGATGGAACATGGCACAATTGTTTTTATTCATTTTTTTTGCTCCGTACAACAAAGGAGGCAGATGGAGGTACAGTATGGCCCCATAGAAGTCTATGGGCACAATACTATTACTTAATATAACTCGAAGGTTGTTTGGAGCTATAATACAGCCATGTGCAAGAGACCTAAAGCTGCTTATACATTTAAAAAATATTGTGTTTGATTTAAAGAAATAAGGAAACTTTGTTTAATAATATGATATAACCTTTAATGTTGCATGTGTGTACATTTTCCAGTCATCTAAAATTTTCCACCACAATGACATTTGAAGGACAGCAACAACTGTACAATCCAAGGCTCCGTTCACATCTGCGTGGGTTTATCAGAGTCTGCTGGAAACAATAGCGCAACAAGCTGCACAATTGTGTCCGGTAAAATCACGGACACCACGATGGAAAGCCGATGGAACCTATTAAAGTCAATAAATTCCGTCGGCAACCGGCCGTGTCCGTTGTGCAACGGAACCATTGGTTCCGTTATTCCCTGGTTCTGCTCCTCTGACAGAGCAGAACGGAACACCACAACACTGGTGTGAGCATAGCCTTAGAATTGCAATTATTCTCCTGAAAATTTTATTTGTCTTTGAAGTATAGACTTGATCACTTCTCTCTAGTGTCAATGTTATCCATTACAGACAACCTATAGATACAGTATACCAAACAATATTGTATACACCAATCAGCTCTAACCTTAAAACCACCCACTTGATATTGCACAGGCCTCTCTCGTGCCATCAAAAAAGCTCTGACCAATCAAGGCATGGACTCCACAAGTAGATAAATCCGCCTGGAAAAGAACGCTTAAAAGGCAATTTTAATATTGAATCCTTAAAATGGGCTAGATTAGCCAATATATTCCTAAAGATACCAGGCTAAAAAGGTAGGTAGATGCTAGATAAGGGTACCAATAATAAGTAGTAATCCACCTAAAGATCAATTATTGCATCATTCCAACAGATTCCTAGCTAAAAATATAACACATGTGCCTACCTGGACTGAATAACAAAGTGTGCATTCACACAATGAAGATCTGATACCTAGCAGAGTGTGCATTCACGCTCAATAGCGAAAAAGCAACACCTAAGATACCGTGTGCATTCACACTCATAGGTAACCTATAGTGTGCATTCACATAATAGTGTGCATTCACACTCATAGATAACCTACAACAATAGTGTGCATTCACACAATGAAGATCTGATACCTAGCAGTGTGCATTCACACTCAATAGCGAAAAAGCAACACCTAAGATACCGTGTGCATTCACACTCACATAACCTACAACAATAGTGTGCATTCACACAATGAAGATCTGATGCCTAGCAGTGTGCATTCACACTTGACAAAGATTGTACACCCGAGACGAGAGTGTGCATTCACACTAAACTAATTTAAACACCTAAAGCGTTTCTGCGTCCTTAGTTTGTATAGTACGTTTCTTTAGAGGTGTATAACGAAACAGGGCAGATTAGCACATCGATTTCCCGTGCAATATTATCGAACCGCCATGTTTCTAGAACGTTACTCTAACAGCACGATTCTGGTGTCTGACCGCAGCGCATGCGACCGAACGCCGGCTATTTAAGCCTTTAGCCCTGCCTATCCAGAGGCTGGACGATTATATCAAACCCCCAATCAGAGGGTGCCACGTCATCAGACGCTCCGCCCTCTCAGGAGCTCGTCCAGATCTATCCTCTCTAAGCGTCGTTCAATATGCTCAGTGAGGATAGATCTGTGTGAATGCACACTATTGCTATAGGTGCTGCGCTGTTATCTATGAGTGTGAATGCACACTACCCCTATGTGCTGGTGCTCATTTCAGTGTGAATGCACACTGTGTCTTAGGTGTTGCTTTTTCGCTATTGAGTGTGAATGCACACTCTGCTAGGTATCAGATCTTCATTCAGTGTGAATGCACAATTTGCTATTCGGGACAGGTGTTATATTTTTAGCTAGGAATCTGTGGGAATTCTACAATAATTGATCTTGGTGGATTACTACTCATTATTGGTACCCTTATCTAGTTTCTACCTACCTGGTTAGCCTGGTATCTTTAGGAATATATTGGCTAATCTAGCCCATTTAAAGGATTTAATATTAAAATTGTCCTTTAAGCGTCCTTTTCCAGGCAGATTTATCTACTTTAGTCATTTGAATGCAAAAATTCTAAACTCTATTTCTTCATGGACTCCACAAGACCTCTGAACAGGGGCGTAACTAGGAAAGACTGGGCCCCATAGCAAACTTTTGACAGGGCTCCACCCCTCAGTGTGCCAGACAGCCCCCTTGTAGATAGTGGCCCCTGTAGCTAGTGCCGTACAGCACCCCTGTAGCTAGTGCCATACAGCCCCGATAGATAGTGCCATACAGCCCCCCCCCTGTAGATACTGCCATACAGCCCTACTTGTAGACAGTACTATACAGCCACCCTGAAGATAGTGTCACACCCCCTTGTAGATAATGCCACACAGACCCCTTTAGATAGTGCCTCCTTCCCCTTGCAGACAGTGCCATACAGCCCCCCTTGTAGATGGTGTCTCCCACCTCCCCCTTGTAGATAGTGCCACCCACCTCCCCCTTGTAGATAGTGCCTTACAGCCCCCCTGTAGATAGTGCCCCCCACCCCCTTGTTGACAGTGCCCCCCACCTCCACCTTGGAGACATACAGCCCCCACCTCACCCTTGTAGATACTGCCCCCCACCTCCGTCTTGTAGATAGTGCCGTACAGTCCCCACCTCCCCCTTTTAGACAGTGCCCCCAAACAGATAAAAAAAACAATTGTACTCACCTAGGTCCCGTTCCCGCGATGAACGAAAAGCTGCTCCACAATGCCGACGGGATCCTTGTGTAGGCCAGCATGATTCAGTGATGACATCACGCCGGCCTGCACGGGGATCCCGTCCCTGCGCCTTATAGGCTGCAAGCCGAATAGCCTGTAGCCTAGTATATGGCAGAGCAGGGAGATGCAGATACTATTGAATGTGGCATCACTGTCGCTGTAGCAGCCATTAGCCCATGCATGTGCAGCTGAGTCCACCATGTAATAGGCAGTGCTTCTCAGACCTTGTATCACTTTAAACTATGTTTCTAACCTTGTTTTTTAGATATTGGTGCCGTTATATTTGTCACCCGATATGTAAATGACCCCCTGTACTGTCACTTGAGCATTTCTTTTGTTGGAAAGGGCAGGGGGGCGTGATATTTAGCGCTCTGACACTGTCCAATCAGCTACGGACAGTGTCAGAGCGGCTTGTGCTGTCTGACAAGAGTTGGAGTATGAAGGAGAGCGTGCGCACATGCACAGCTCTGACGTTGCCGCTATGGAACAGAAGAGGAGAGGAAGAATTCACATTCTTCTTCTTCTCTTCTGTTTTGTGGCGGAGCTGTGCGTGCGTGTGCGCGCGCACGCTCTCCACTCTCCAGCTCTTGTCAGACAAGCGAGGAAGGACTCTGTGATCTTGCAAGAGAGATCACACACAAGCTGCTGTGACAATGTCAGTAGCTGATTGGAGAGTGTCAGAGTACTATGTATCTATCTCCCCTGCCCTTTCCAAGAAAAGAAACGCCACATTGACAATACAGGTGGTCATCTACATATCAGGCGCCAAATAAATTGGCATCAATATCTAAAAAAACTGAGAAGACTAGAAACATAATTTAAAGTGACACAAGGTCTGTGCAGCACTGCCTGTTACATGGTGCACTCTCATTGAGCTTGGTGGACTAACTGGAATTAATAAACCGGAGCGTGAAAGAGGAGTAAAAGGCCCTGTAAGTATTCTTCTTTTCTTTTACTTTTTCAATTTTTCATTGTTCTTTGTAACTGGGATAATGGACAGCAAGATTGGAAGTTTTCTTCAGTGCACAGTTTTCCATATGTATGCACGACTGGAGCAGGAGTTTCAGGGTGAATACCTCTGTGGCAGATGTGAGCATGTTGTTCACCTGGAAGCCAAGTTGGGTGATGATGCGAGGGTGTCAGTCTCAGAAATGGCAGCCCTAGTGGATACTGATCTCCCTAACAGCAAGGAGGACAGCCAAACTGGTAGACGGCAGGATGGTAATGCAGATAAGGCAAGACAATTAGCACATAGTTGTAGGAAATTCTAAAATCAGGAAGACGGATAGAATAATTTGTCGCCAAGACCGCCTCAACCGAATGGTTTGATATCTCCCTTGTGCCAGGGTCCGGCATGTGGTGGAATAGGTGGATAAATTACTGGGAGGGGCTGGTGACGATCCAGCTGTTGTGGTCCATGTGGTAACCGACGACAGAATACATGGTAGGTGGAGGGGCCTTAAAGGGGTTATACGTGGACCAAAAATTGCATTACAATAATATATTTACGTGAAATGATGTAATTGCTGCTGACATCATTGTCCATATATGAACAGTGACAGTGACGTTGGCAGAATTGCTGTAGTCCCCAGGCAGACGAGCATATTAACCTTTTGGACGCCTGGAGGCGATGTATCTTTTTTGTCTGACGACAAGGTTGAAGGACCTGTGGGTGACGTCACGCTGTTTCTGCTGTGAAAGAAGCTGGGTGGGAACGATGAGAAGTGTATGATGCTGATTTGTCAGCGTCATACACTTCTATTCACAACGCCCAGTTGGTAAAAACACAATACACGCCCAGTTGGTAAAAACACAATACACGCCCAGTTGGTAAAACGAGAAAACACGCCCAGTTGTCCATTGAAAAGCTCATTTGCATAAATATAAAATTGCTCATAACTTGGGCAAAAATGATCATTTAAAAAAAAAAAGAACTTTGCTGTTATCCACATTGCAGCGCCCATCACATTCAATAGGAGATAGGAATTTTATAATCTGGTGACAGAGCCTCTTTAAGTCTTTAAGTGTAGAGGAGAAGGCTTTGGGTTCCTAGAGCACTGGGCTGACTTTTCATTGGGGTACAAACTGTATCCTGCAGATGATTTGCACCTGAGTGGAAGGGGGTCTGATGTGCTGGGGGAGAGAATTCTAGCTGGGGTGGTGGAGTATTTAAACTAGGGCTGAGGAGGGAGGTCTATGTAGAAAATAAAGGGGAAGTTAGGTTAGAGAGGTGTCAGACCATATTGGTGGGGGAGAAATAGACTGTGGGTAGAGGATTAGGCAACAGGATAAGGAGTTCCTTTTGTTACAAAAAAAATTGAAAACAAAAATGCCCTTTCAATTCATTTCCCCTTCAAATCGTATCTCATCGGGGCATGGAATTCACATTCAAGTCCTGGAGAGCCCTGTGTAAGCTTCTGGATGTGAAATTGGACTTTTCATCTTCATATCACCCACAACCCAACGGCCAAGTTGAAAAAGTTAACCAAGTGCTTGAGAATTATCTTCGCCATTTTGTATCTGCTCAACACGACAATTGGGTACATCTCCTTCGATGAGCCGAATTCTCTTACAATAATCACACGAGTGAATATACTACTACATCGCCATTTTTCATTGTCTACAGCCAACATCCGCGTGTCCCTTTTCTTGTACCTGCTACATCTCAAGTGCCTGCAGCTAATGTTTCTTTTGGGAGTTTTCTTCAGATCTGGCAGAAAACCAAGTCTGTGATTCTACAGGAAGTGAATCGAATGAAGAAGTATGCTGATAAGAAGAGAAGACCTTCTCCCTAGTTCCTTCCCGGAGTGAAGGTCTGGTTATCTTCGAAAAATATTACCCTGAAAATTCCCTCCTACAAGTTAGTTCCTAGATTTCTTGGTCCCTTTGAAGTCCTGCAACAGATCAATCCTGTGTCATACAAGCTACATCTACTACCCTACTCTCAAAGTTCCCAATTCCTTCCATGTGTCCATCCTGAAGCCTGTGGTCCTCAACCAGTACAGTAAGTCTCCTGGTTCTTCTACTGCCCCCAAAGGTTCCGCTGATGTGTTTGAAGTCAAGGAGATCCCGGATTCCAAGAAGGTTGGAGGAAGGACCTTTTATCTGGTGGACTGGAAGGGTTTTGGTCCTGAAGAGAGGTCCTGGGAACTAGAGGAGAATATTGATGCTCCCATTCTCATCAGAAGATTCCTTATATGCTTGGGACCTGAGAAGATGAGGCTTAAGAGTGGGGGTACTGTAATGCTGGCGGTCGCTGACCACCGGCTTCCCCCTCTTACTGGCAACTGCGACAACAGGCCTGTGAATCTCCGTCGGTGTCTCCCTTCCCAGGTACGCGGCGCATTCTGCTCTCTTCCTCTGTTCCCCTGAACTGTGCCCGTAGGGCGGGTGCACGCGCTGGTGTGCCTTCTTAAAGGGCTAGTGCGCGCATCAGTAAATTTGTCACCAGCCTATCGCTGGACTATTTAAGGAACCCTGACCATTAGTCCTGTGCCTGAGCAATGTTGTTGTTAGTCTGCAAAGGTTCCATAGTCTGTGTAAAGGATCTGCCAGGCACAACTTCTGTGTATACTCCCATAGGTAATCAGTCTGCACCTGAGTCTATGTCTCTGAGACTGACTCCATCTTCCACCACTCAGGATGGCAGGCTTAGGAGTGGGAGAGCCTATCACAGCCTGGCCAGACGGAGCTAGCTCCCGACCTCTGTCTATTTATACCTGCCTTTCCTGTTCCTCCTTTGCTTGTGATTCTTCTCGTGTGGTTTCCTGGCCCAGCTACAGCTTCTAACTATTTGATCCTGCTCCATACTGACCCTGGCTTACTGACTACTCTCCTGCTCTGCGTTTTGTACCTCGTGCACTCCTGGTTTGACTCGGCTCGTTCACCACTCTTGTTGCTCACGGTGTTGCCGTGGGCAACTGCCCCTTTCCCTTTGCTATGTGTTCCCTTGTCTGTTTGTCTCGTGCACTTACTGAGCGTAGGGACCGCCGCCCAGTTGTACCCCGTCGCCTAGGGCGGGTCATTGCAAGTAGGCAGGGACAGAGTGGCGGGTAGATTAGGGCTCACTTGTCCGTTTCCCTACCCCCGTCATTACATAATCACAAGCCCGTATACCTAGTCTACCCTGCTCCCTGACACTACTATGGGCCCCCTTGAGACCCTGGCCCAGCAAATGCAGGGTCTCTCCCTACAGGTCCAGGCCCTGGCTCAGAGGGTCAACCAGCCTGACGCTACCATGGTAGTGCCCCTCACGTCACCTCTTGAACCCCACCTCAAGTTGCCTGACCGGTTCTCAGGGGACCGGAGGACTTTTCTCTCCTTTCAGGAGAGTTGTAGGCTCTACTTTCGCTTAAAGCCTCATTCCTCAGGTTCTGAGAGCCAGCGGGTGGGTATAATTATGTCCCGGCTCCAGGAAGGGCCCCAAGAGTGGGCCTTCTCCTTGGCTCCTGACGCCCCTGAACTTTCCTCCGTTGATCGTTTCTTTTCTGCTCTCGGACTCATTTATGACGAGACTGACAGGACTGCCTTTGCCGAGAGTCAGCTGGTGACCTTACGTCAGGGTAAGAGACCTGTTGAGGAGTATTGTTCTGACTTTAGGAAGTGGTGCGTAGCTTCTCGGTGGAATGACCCTGCCTTAAGGTGCCAGTTTAGGTTGGGTCTGTCGAACGCCCTGAAAGACCTGCTAGTTAGCTATCCCTCTTCTGACTCCCTAGATCAGGTTATGGCTTTAGCGGTACGACTTGACCGACGTCTCAGGGAACGACAGCTTGAACGTTTTTGTGTTTTCCCCTCTGACTTCCCCATGATGCCTCCCGAGGTCCCGTTGCTTCGCTCTTCCACGGAAGACTCGGAGGTACCTATGAAACTCGGGGCCTCCGTGTCCCCCCGACAACGTAGAGAGTTCCGCAGGAAGAATGGTCTCTGCTTCTATTGTGGGGATGACAAGCATCAAGTGAACACCTGTCCTAGGCGTAAGAATAAGCAGCCGGAAAACTTCCGCGCCTAAGTGATCATCGGGGAGGTCACTTGGGCGCACAGGTATTTCCCGTAAATATGAAACATAATAAAATCTTGCTTCCCTTTCAGGTCTCTTTTGGTGGTAGGTCTGCTACCGGCAGTGCCTTCGTGGATTCAGGGTCTTCTGCTAATATCATGTCTGTGGAATTTGCTATGTCTCTAGCTATGCCTTTGATTGATTTGCCTAAACCTGTCCCGGTAGTGGGTATCGACTCCACTCCTCTTGCTAATGGTTATTTTACTCAGCATACCCCTGTTTTCGAACTCCTTGTTGGCTCCATGCATTTGGAGCAGTGCTCTGTACTGTTGATGCAGGGATTATCGTCCGATTTGGTTTTAGGCCTTCCCTGGTTGCAGTTGCATAATCCCACGTTTGACTGGAATACTGGGGAGCTTACCAAATGGGGTAATGAATGCTTGACGTCATGTTTTTCTGTTAATTCTATTTCTCCCCCTGAGGAGGTGAACACGCTACCTGAGTTTGTTCAGGACTTTGCTGATGTTTTCTCTAAGGAGGCCTCCGAAGTGTTACCTCCTCATAGAGAATACGATTGCGCTATCGAATTGGTACCAGGAGCTAAGCTTCCTAAGGGTAGGATATTTAATCTTTCTTGTCCCGAACGTGAAGCCATGAGAGACTATATACAGGAATGCCTGGCCAAGGGTTACATTCGCCCCTCTACTTCTCTGGTAGGTGCTGGCTTCCTCTTCGTAGGGAAGAAGGATGGTGGTCTTAGGCCATGCATTGACTACCGTAACTTGAATAAGGTCACTGTAAGGAACCAGTATCCCCTTCCTTTGATTCCTGATCTCTTTAATCAGGGGGCCCAATGGTTCTCTAAGTTTAATCTACGGGGGGCGTATAACCTTATCCGCATCAAAGAGGGGGATGAGTGGAAGACTGCGTTTAACACGCCCGAAGGTCATTTCGAATACCTCGTCATGCCCTTTTGGTTGTGTAATGCTCCTGCGGTCTTCCAGAATTTCATAAATGAGATTTTGAGAGATTACCTGGGGGTATTTCTTGTAGTGTACCTTGATGACATACTGGTGTTTTCCAAGGACTGGTCCTCCCACATTGAGCATGTCAGGAAGGTGCTCCAGGTCCTTCGGGAAAACAAACTGTTTGCGAAAACCGAAAAATGTGTGTTTGGGGTACAGGAGATACAATTTTTCGGTCAAATCCTCACTCCTCATGAATTCCGCATGGACCCCGCCAAGGTCCAGGCTGTGGCGGAATGGGTCCAACCTGCCTCCCTGAAGGCGTTACAGTGTTTTTTGGGGTTCGCTAATTATTACAGGAGATTTATTGCTAACTTCTCGGTCATCGCTAAGCCTCTTACGGACCTCACTCGCAAAAGTGCTTTTCTCCTCCACTGGCCTCCTGAGGCTGTCCAGGCTTTTGAGGTCCATAAGAAGTGCTTTATCTCGGCCCCGGTGCTGGTTCAGCCCAACCAAATGGAGCCATTTATCGTGGAAGTTGACGCATCCGAGGTGGGAGTGGGGGCTGTCTTGTCCCAGGGTACCAGGTCCCTCACCCATCTCCGTCCCTGTGCCTACTTCTCCAGGATGTTTTCGCCCACTGAGAGTAACTATGATATTGGCAACCGCGAACTCTTAGCCATTAAATTGGCATTTGAAGAGTGACGCCACTTCCTGGAGGGGGCTAGGCACCAGGTGACGGTCCTTACCGACCACAAGAATCTGGTTTTCCTAGAATCTGCCTGGAGGCTAAACCCGAGACAAGCTCGATGGGCGCTATTTTTTACCAGATTCAACTTTTTGGTTACCTATAGGGCTGGGTCTAAAAATATTAAGGCCGATGCACTGTCGCATAGCTTCATGGCCAGCCCTCCTTCGGAGGAAGATCCTGCTTGTATTTTGCCTCCTGGTATAATCATTTCTTCTATTGATTCTGAATTAGTCTCTGAAATTGCGGCTGATCAAGGTTCAGCTCCTGGGAACCTTCCTGAGGACAAGCTGTTTGTTCCCCTGCAATACCGGCTAAGGGTACTTAGGGAAAATCATGACTCCGCACTATCTGGTCATCCAGGCATCCTGGGTACCAAACACCTCATTGCCAGAAACTATTGGTGGCCTGGGTTGCCTAAAGACGTTAAGGCCTACGTCGCCGCTTGTGAGGTTTGTGCTAGGTCCAAGACTCCCAGGTCCCAACCAGCGGGCTTACTACGTTCTTTGCCCATTCCCCAGAGACCTTGGACCCATATCTCCATGGATTTTATCACCGATTTGCCTCCATCTCAAGGCAAGTCGGTGGTGTGGGTGGTAGTAGACCGCTTCAGTAAGATGTGCCACTTTGTGCCCCTCAAGAAACTACCCAACGCCAAGACGTTATCTACTTTGTTTGTCAAACACATCCTGCGTCTCCATGGGGTCCCTGTCAATATTGTTTCGGACAGAGGGGTACAATTTGTTTCTTTGTTTTGGAGAGCCTTCTGTAAAAAGTTGGAGATTGATCTGTCCTTCTCCTCTGCCTTCCATCCTGAAACTAATGGCCAAATCGAGAGGACTAATCAGTCTCTAGAACAATATTTAAGGTGTTTTATCTCTGACTGTCAATAGGATTGGGTCTCATTCATTCCCCTCGCCGAATTTTCCCTTAATAACCGGGTCAGTAACTCGTCAGGGGTCTCCCCCTTTTTCTGTAATTTTGGGTTTAATCCACGGTTCTCCTCCGTTTCACCTGGTAGTTCCAACAATCCCGAGGTAGAGGTCGTTCATCGGGAACTGTGCACAGTCTGGGCCCAGGTTCAGAAGAACCTAGAGGCATCCCAGAGCGTACAAAAAACTCAGGCTGATAGAAGACGTTCTGCTAACCCCTTGTTTATGGTCGGGGATCTGGTGTGGTTATCGTCTAGGAACTTGCACCTTAAGGTCCCGTCCAAGAAGTTTGCCCCCCGGTTTATTGGGCCGTATAAGGTCATTGAAGTCCTCAATCCTGTCTCCTTCCGACTGGAGTTGCCCCCATCTTTTCGAATAGACGACGTGTTTCATGCCTCCCTCCTTAAACGCTGCTCCCCGTCCTTGACTCCCTCGAGGAAACCTCCTGTTCCCGTTCTCACCCCTGAGGGGGTGGAGTTCGAGGTGGCCAAGATTGTGGACAGCAAAATGGTCCAAGGCTCCCTCCAGTACCTGGTCCATTGGAGAGGATACGGGCCCGAGGAGAGGACTTGGGTTCCCGCCCGGGATGTTCACGCTGGGGTATTGGTCAGGAAGTTCCACCTTCGTTTCTCCAATAAACCAGGTCCACTTAGAAAGGGTCCGGTGGCCTCTCATAAAAGGGGGGGTACTGTAAAGGATCTGCCAGCCACAACTTCTGTGTATACTCCCATAGGTAATCAGTCTGCACCTGAGTCTATGTCTCTGAGTCTGACTCCATCTTCCACCACTCAGGATGGCAGGCTTAGGAGTGGGAGAGCCTATCGCAGCCTGGCCAGACGGAGCTAGCTCCCGCCCTCTGTCTATTTATACCTGCCTTTCCTGTTCCTCCTTTGCTTGTGATTCTTCTCGTGTGGTTTCCTGGCCCAGCTACAGCTTCTAACTATTTGATCCTGCTCCATACTGACCCTGGCTTACTGACTAATCTCCTGCTCTGCGTTTTGTACCTCGTGCACTCCTGGTTTGACTCGGCTCGTTCACCACTCTTGTTGCTCACGGTGTTGCCGTGGGCAACTGCCCCTTTCCCTTTGCTTTGTGTTCCCTTGTCTGTTTGTCTCGTGCACTTACTGAGCGTAGGGACCGCCGCCCAGTTGTACCCCGTCGCCTAGGGCGGGTCGATGCAAGTAGGCAGGGACAGAGTGGCGGGTAGATTAGGGCTCACTTGTCCGTTTCCCTACCCCCGTCATTACAGTCTGTTCCTGTATCCTGTATCCGTGATGACATCAGTATCCGTGTCTGGTATCGGTGTCAAGTTCAGTGTCCCTGACGTTTTCAGTATCCCTGACAAATCCGATAATTTAGCACAAGCCAGCTTCCAATAATCCAGTACAAACCAGTTTCCAATAATCCAGCACAAGCCAGCTTCCGATAATTCGGCACAAGCCTGCTCCCATTTAACCGGCACAAGCCAGGTTCCAGCTACCCGGCACCAACCTGCCATTCAGGTACCCTTGACCTAGTTACTGATATATATTTGTTTGGCTAGCTACTACTCATTTATGGCAAAGTGGCCCAGTGAGTCCACATTCCCTACGGTTGTGACTGAAAGTAAATATGGTCCAAGCTAAGTTAAATCAAATAAATTTGCACAAGGCTCCAGGACCAGATAGGCTACACACAAGAGTTCTTAAATAACTTAGTTTAGTTATTTCCGCCCCACCCTTCATAATATTTAGGGTATGCTCACACAGCCTATTTTCGACTGTTTTTCAGGCCGTAAACACCCAAAAAATTGCCAAAAAATCTGGAGCAGATGGGCGGTTTTTTTACGCGGCCATATTGAAAAACGGTTAAATAAAAAAACAGCCGCAAAAAAGAAGTGCAGGTCACTTCTTGGGACGTTTTTGGAGCCGTTTTTCATAGACTCTATAGAAAACAGCTCCAAAAACGGCCATGAAAAATGCAGCGAAAATCGGGAGTGGCTTAAAATACATCTGAAAATCAGGAGCTGTTTTCCTTTGAAAACAGCTTCGTATTTTCAGACGTTTTTGAGTTTGCGTGTGAACATACCCTTAGGGTATGTTCACACGCTTAACAAAAAAACGTCTGAAAATATGGAGTGGTTTTCAGAGAAAACAGCCTCTGATTTTCAGACATTTTTGAAGCTGAAAATGAAGCTTCTTTTAATTTGGAGCTTCTTTTCATGCTTCTTTTCAGGCTTCTTTTGAGGCGTTTTATGAGGCGTTTTTCATAGTGTTCAATGGAAATTCAGCTCCAAAAAACGCCTCAAGAAGTGACATGCTGCTTCTTTTTATGGAGCCTCTTTTTACGCTCCGTTTTTTGTAACAGAGGCGTAAAAAGACGCCGCATATGAACTAAATGCTGTTTTTCCCATTGAAATCAATGGGCAGATGTTTGGAGGCGTTCTGCTTCTGATTTTTCAGACGTTTTTTGGGATGTTTGCGGCCCGAAAAAAAGGCTGAAAACACTCCGTGTGAACATACCCTGAAAGATTCTCTAGTGAATGATATAGTGCCAAGGGACTGGCGCAGAGCAAATGTGGTGCCTATTTTCAAAAAGGGGTCTAGGTCTTCCCCAGGTAATTATAGACCAGTAAGCTTAACATTTATCATGGGAAAAATGTTTGAGGGTCTATATATAGGAGTCGTATGTCACAAAAAATTATATTATAAGACAGCCATCACGGTTTTATTGAAGCCAGAAGTTGTCAAACCAACCTGATTTGTTTTTATGAAGAGGTGAGTAGAAGCCTAGACTGAGGGGCCACTGTGGATATAGTGTTTTGAACTGTCCCTCATAGACACTAGGTAAATTAAGGTAAATTAAGGTCTATAGGTTCAGAAAGAATAGTTTGTAATTGGATTGAAAATTGGCTCAAGGACCGTATCCAGAGAGTTGTGGTCAATGATTCCTACTCTGAATGGTCATCGGTTATAACCAGTTTAGCCCAGGGTTCTGTGCTGGCACCACAATTATTCTACTAATTTAATGATGATATAGAGAATGGGATTAATAGCATTGTTTCTATATTTGCAAATAACACCTATCTTTGTAGTATTGTTCAGTCTATGAATATGCAGTTCAGTTCTGGGCTCCAGTTCATAGTTCATTTGTAGTAGTGTTCAGTCTATGGAAGATGTTCGTAAATTACAAGCCGATTTGGACACACTGAGTGTTTGGGCATCCACTTGGCAAATTTGGTTTAATGTAGATAAATGTAAAGTTATGCATCTGGGTACCAACATTATGAAAAAGACAAGTCCATAAAGCTTACCAAGGAATATAAGAGGATATCTGCATGCATCTGTCATGTCCGTGGCTGCGGGCTGTCAGCTCCGTTCCTCCCCTGACAGCCGCAGCCACGAGTCGGCAAGCGCTGGCCCCAGTCTCCTCCTCAGGAGAAGCCAGCGCTCGCATCTACTCACCAATGCCGGATCCCGTAGGGTGCGCGCGCACGCTCGTGCCCGCTCTTAAAGGGGCAGCGTGCGCACCTGGACCTCGTTCCTGACCTTTGACCTGTGAGTACTCTGGACTATAAGAGGGGTCCAGCCCCCTAGTTCTATGCCTGAGCTTTGTTGTTGTATCCCTAGTCTGTCTTGCAAATGCCCCCCTAGTGTTTCCTGCTCCCAGTGGTTTCCTGTTCCTGTTCCTGTTTCCTGTTCCTGAATCTAGTGTCGTGCTTGCTGTAGCCGTGCTGTGCGGTATTCCACGCCTGACCTGCCTCTCCACACCTGACGTCCACCTGCTGCCAAGTTCCTGCCTAGCCTGCCTCGCTACTGTCCGAGTTGCCACAGGTACCCTATACGAACAATAGACTTTGACCTGCGTCCTGTTGGCCAGCTGCCATACCGCCAAGACTGTACGGCCCAGTGGGTCCACGAACCCTTCGTGACAGCATCATATGTCCTAGAGGGAGCTATACTGGGAGAATCACTTGTTGAGAAGGATCTGGGTGTACTTGTAGATTATAAACTAAATAACAGCATTCAATGTCAATCAGCTGCTTCTAGGGCCAGCAGGATATTGTCGTGTATTAAAAGAGGAATGAAGTCGCTGGACAACGATATAATATTACCACTTTACAAAGCATTAGTGCAGCCTCATCTAGAATATGCAGTTCAGTTCTGGGCTCTAGTTCATAGAAAGGATGCCCTGGAGTTTCAAAAAATACAAAGAAGAGCAACTAAACTAATTAGGGGAATGTAGAATCTAAGTTATGAGGAAAGATTGAAAGACTTAAACATATTTAGCCTTGAAAAGAGACGACTAGTGGGGGGGGGCATGATTAACTTATATAAATATATGAATGGCCCATACAAGAAATATATTAAGAAAACCGGTTACATGTAAAACCCCCTCAAAAGACAAGGGGGCACTCCCTCCTTCTGGAAAAGAAAAGGTTCAATCTCAAGAGGCGACAAGCCTTCTTTACTGTGAGAACTGTGAATCTATGGAATAGCCTACCACAGGAGCTGGTCACAGCAGGGACACTAGATGGCTTTAACCCCTTCCCACTTTTGCCACTTTTGACCTTCCTGACAGCCTCATTATTCAAATCTGACATGTGTCACTTTATGTGGTAATAACTTCGGAATGCTTTTACCTATCCAAGCGATTCTGAGAATGTTTTCTCGTGACACAGTGGACTTTAAGTTACTAGCAAAATTAGCTCGATATGTTCAGTATTTAATTGTGAAAAACACCAAAATATAGCGAAAAATTGCAAAAATGTGAATTTTTCACAATTTAAATGTATCTGCTTGTAAGACAGGCAGTTATACCTCACACAATTGTTTCTAATTAACATCCCCCATATGTCTACTTTAGATTGGCATCGTGTTTTGAACATCCTTTTATTTTTCTAGGATGTTACAAGGCTTTGAACTTTAGCAGCAATTTCTCACATTTTCAAGAAAATTTCAAAAGGCTATTTTTACAGGGGCCAGTTCACATGTGAAGTGGCTTTGAGGGCCTTGTATATTAGAAACCCCCAAAAGTCACCCCATTTTAAAAACTTCACCCTTCAAAGTATTGAAAACAGTATTTAGTTTTTTTTAACCCTTTAGACATTTCACAGGAATTAAAGCAAAGTAGAGGTGAAATTTACAAATTTCATATTTTTTTGCAGAAATAGATTTTTAATAGATTTTTTTTTATAACACAGAAGGTTTTACCAGAGAAATGCAACTCAATATTTATTGCCCAGGTTCTGCAGTTTTAGCAAATATCCCACATGTGGCAGTAGCGTGCTAATGGAATGAAGCACCGGACTCAGAAGCAAAGGAGCACCTAGAGGATTTTGGGGCCTTATTTTTATTAGAATATATTTTAGGCACCATTCAGGTTTGAAGGTCTCTTGCGGTGCCACAACAGTGAAAATCCCCCAAAAGTGACCCCATTTGGGAAACTACATACCTCAAGGCAATTATCTAGGGGTATAGTGAGAATTTTGACAGCACAGGTTTTTTACAGAAATTATTGGAAGTGGGCCGTGAAAATTAAAATCTACGTTTTTTCAAAGAAAATGTAGATTTAGCGATTTTTTCTCTCATTTCCACAAGGACTAAAAGAGAAAAAGCACTGCAAAATCTGTAAAGTAATTTCTCCCGAGTAAAACAATACCCCACATGTGGTCATAAACGGGTGTTTGGACACACGGCAGGGCTTAGAATTGAAAGAGCGCTATTTGGCTTTTGGAGCTCAAATTTAGCAGGAATGGTTTGCGGAGGCCATGTCGCATTTACAAAGCCCCTGAGGGGACAAAACAGTGGAAACACCCCACAAGTGACCCCATTTTGGAAACTACACCCATTGAAGAAATTATCTAGGGGTATAGTGAGCGTTTTGACCCCACAGGTTTTTTGCAGAAATTATTGGAAGTAGGCCCTGAAAATGAGAATGTAGGTTTAGCTAATTTTTTCTCATTTCCACAAGGACTGAAGGAGAAAAAGAACCCAACATTTGTAAAGCAATTTCTCCCGAGTACGGCAATACCCCATATGAGGACATAAACTGCTGTTTGGGCACACGGCAGGAATCAGAAAGGAAGGAGCGCCATTTGGAGTGCAGATGTTGCTGGATTGGTTTCTGGGCGCCTGTGGGCCCAAAACAGTGGAAACCCCCAGAAGTGACCCAATTTTAGAAACTACACCCCTCAATGCATTTACCTAGTGGTGTATTGAGCATGTTAACCCTGCATTTGTTTTGTAGAAATTAGTGTGCACTCGATGTTGCAGAGTGAAAGTAGGATTTTTTCCATAGATATGCTAATATGTGGTGCCCAGCTTGTGCCACCATAACAAGACAGCTCTCTAATTATTATGCGGTCTTTCCCGGTTTTAGAAACACCCTACATGGGGCACTAATCTTTTGCCTGGATATTCGACCAGGCTCAGGAGTGAAAGCGTACCATGTAAAATTGAGGCCTAATTTGGCGATTTGCAAAGTATTGGTTCACAACTGCAGAGGCTCAGATGTGAAATAATAAAAAGAAACCCCTGAGAAGTGACCCCATTTGGAAACTACACCCCTCAAGGCATTTATTAGGGGTGTAGTGAGCATTTTCACCCTACAGGTCTTTTCCATAAATGATTGCACTGCGGATGGTGCAAATTAAAAATTTATATTTTTCCCTAGATATGCTATTTCAGTGACAAATATGTCATGCCCAGCTTATGCCACTGGAGACACCCACCACAAAAATTGTTAAAAGGGTTCTCTCGGGTATGATGATGCCATATATGTGGAACAAAACTGCTGTTTGGGCACATTGTAGGGTTCAGAGCGGACGGAGCGCCATTTGGCTTTTGGAGAGCGGATTTTGCTTGGTAGTAGATTTGTTTTATTATTGCTGGTGTTTGCATTTATAATGTGGGGGTACATGTAAGCTGGGCAGAGTACATCAGGGGCATAGTCAGGTGGCATAATAATGGGGTAAAAAAACAATAAAATGATCCATAGATGTGTGTTACGCTGATCCTTTCTGCACAGGCCGGTGTCGCACATATATATGGCGTCCTTTGTTATCCCCATTTTGGTCCACACTCCGCACCTTTGCAGTTTGGGGAATTTTGCTGGGAAAGTGTTGTCCTGGTATATTACGGGCACCCTCGCTTCCAGCAGATATGTTTGGGCCCCACCCTTCCTGGTTCCCTAATTTTAGGTCCTTGATAAATCGCCTCTTGAAACAGAAGAAATGTTCCCATCGGGTCGGCACAGCTGCATATTTTTTATTTCCTGACTTATTGGAGCCTTAACTAATTTTATTTTTTCATAGACGTAGTGGTATGAGGGCTTTTTTTTGTGGGACGAGCTGTATTTATTATTGGTACCATTTTGGGGTACATGCGACTTTTTGATCACCTTTTATCCTATTTTTTGGGAGGCCAGGTAAACAAAAAAACGCAATTCTACCACAGTTTTTTTAGTTTTTTTTATACAGCGTTCACCAAGCGTTATAAAATACATGTTAGCTTTATTCTGCGGGTCCGTACGATTCCGGCGATACCTAATTTATAGCACTTTTTTTATGTTATACAACTTTTTGCACAATAAAATTACTTTTATAAAAAGAATGTATTTTTTCTGTCGCCAAGTTGTGAGAACCATAACTTTTTAATTTTTTTGTGGACGGAGCTGTATGAGGGCTTGTTTTTTGTGAGATGAGCTATAGTTTTTATAGGTACCATTTTTGGATACGTGCGACATTTTGATCACTTTTTATTTCAATATTTGTAGGTCAAAGTGACCAAAAAACTATGGTAAAGTTTTCTACGTTTTTTTTTACGCTGTTCACCGCGTGCAATACATAATATAATATTTTGATACCTCAGGTTGTTACAGTCGAGGCGATACCAAATACGAATGGTTTATTATTATTTTTCAATAATAAAGGACTTGATAAGAGAAAAAGGGCGATTGTGTTTTATTTTATTACTTGAAACTTTTATTGTTTTCAAACTTTTATTTTTTTAACTTTTTTTTTTTACACTTTTTTATACTTTTTTTTACACTTTTTCTCAAGTCCCACTAGGGGACTTGACGGTCCAACTGTCAGATTAATTTTTTTCTAATACATTGCACTACCTACGTAGTGCAATGTATTAGATCTGTCAGTTATTCACTGACAGCAAGCCGATTAGGCTTCGCCTCCCAGCAGGGCCTAATCAGCTTCCGTAATGGCAGAGCAGTAGGCCATTGTGTCTCCTGTTGCCATAGCAGCAGTCGCCAGTCCTGATTGCGTGTCAGGGCTGGCGATCTGCTAGTAACCGCTACGATGCAGCAATCGCTTTCGATTGCGGCATCGAAGGGGTTAATGGCAGGGATCGGAGCTAGCTACGGTTCCTGACATTACAGGTGGATGTCAGCAGTAACATACAGCTGACTTCCACCACTGATGATGCCGGATCAGCTCCTGAGCCGGCGCCATCTTGCCGGCGGCTACGTAAGCCGATCATGCACCACCGCCGGGCGGATCTTGACCGGCTTCCATGCTAGGCAGACCGGGAGGCCAGTATTAGGCCTCCGGTTGCCATTGCAGCCACCGGAACCCCGGCAATTTCATTGCTGGGGTTCCGATGAGCTGCAAACAGCTTAAATGTAGCGATCACGTTTGAACGCTGCATTGAAGGGGTTAATGGTGGGGATCTAAGCTAATTTCGGTCCCCGCCATTACAGCCGGATGTCAGCTGTAAGATACAGCTGAGATCCGGCGATGATAGCACCTGCTCAGCTTCTGAGCGGGTGCCAAACATTTGGCGTAAGTATACGACATTTTGCGGGAAGCACTAGCTTTCCATGTCGTATACTTACGACAAATGTCGGGATGGGGTTAAAAAAGACTTAGATAATTTCCTAGAATGAAAAAATATCAACTATTGTGTCAATGTGTAGAATTTTTGTTTCAGCCCTTCCCTTTTCCCATCCCTTGGTTGAAGTTCATTGACATATGTTTTTTCAACTATTCTAATTATATAACTATGTAATTTCAGCAATTTGCGCTACAGTAGCTCTTCTGTGGGATCGTAGCAAACGGGATGGCCTTCACTTCCCATGCGCATCAATGAGCATTGAGCGCCCATGACCCTGTTGCTGGTTCACCGGTTTTCCTTCCTTGCATCACTTTCGATAGGTATTAACCACTGCACACTAAACACAACCCACAAGTCCTTCTGTCACGTTAGGTTCGTGGACCCACTGGGTCATACCGCCTTGACGGTATGGCTGCTGGCCAACAGGGCGCAGGTCAGAGTCTATAGTATATATAGGGTACCTGTGGCAGCTCGGACAGTAGCAAGGCAGGCTTGGTAGGAACTAGGCAGCAGGTAGACGTCAGGCGTGGAGAAGCAAGACAGGCGTGGTATACAGCACAGCACGGCTACAGCTAAGCACGGCACTAGATCAGGATACAGGTTACAGGATACAGGAACAGGGAACACTGGGAGCAGGAAACACTAGGGGACCATTTGCAAGACAGACTTGGAATACAACAACAAAGCTCAGGCGTGGGAGGATGGGGCTGGGACCTTCTTATAGCCCCGGGTGCTTTGGAGCAATTAGCTCAATACCCAACATGCGTGTGCTCTGGCTTCTTATGTCTGGACTGAGCTCTTGAGCAGGGCCGGCCCTAGGATAGCTAGCTCCCTGTGCGAAATGATCTTTCGGCGCCCCACCCCATCATTAAAAAGAAATGCCCCATCAAAAAATTATAATGCCCCTTTAGTGCCCCCATACAGTATAATAATAACATTTAATAATATATTACAACCCCTTCAAGGACACAGTATTTTGTCCTCTAATTGTGCCCACAGTATTATGCCACTTGTAGTACCCCTACACAGTATAATGTCCGCTTAGTGGACACCACACAGTATAGTGCCCCCCTGTAGATCTTGCCATATAGCCTCCTTGTAGACAGTGCCATAATCCCCACCTCCTTTTTGTAGATTGTGCCATACAGCCCCCACCTCTCCCTTGTACAGTGTCATACATTCCACCACCTCCCCCTTGTAGACAGTGCCATACAGTTCCCCACCTCCCCCTTGTAGACAGTGCCATACAGTCTCCCACTTCCCCCTTGTAGACAGTGCCCCCAAACAAAAACAAAAATTGTACTCACCTAGTCCCCGTTCCCATGATGAACTGAACTGCTCCATGACGGGATCCTGTAGCCTAATACAGAGTTTCCCAACCTTTTCAGACTCGAGGCAGCACTGTAAAAATAAAATTTGCTCAGGGCCCCCCTACCAAAAATTGTTTAGAGAAAGACAGAAAACGGCTAAGAACAAGCACTACACTCGTAGGGTATGTTCACACACGTTTTTTGTAAGACAAAAAAAAATCTGCCTCAAAATTCCTTCAGCAACTGACAGCGTTGTTTGACCTTTTTTTGTGTTTTTTCTTAAGCTGTTGAAGCGAATGCAAAAGATGCAGTAAAAAAAAAAGCTCCAAACGAGTGGCGCAGGTATTTTCTGCCTCCTATTAATTTCAAATGGAGGTCAGAGGAGGAAAACACTTGAAGACCATCAGCCCGCCACTCACAGTAAAATGACCATCAGCCCCCCACTTACAGTAAAATGACCATCAGCCCACCACTCACAGTAAAATGACCATCAGCCAACCACTCACAGATTCCCCCTGTAGGTAGCGCCACACAGCCCCTTGTAGGTAGCGCCACACAGCCCCTCTTGGGTAGCGCCACACAGGCCCCTTGTGGGTAGCGCCACACAGACCCTTATAGGTAGCACCACACAGCCCCCTTGTAGGTAGCACCGGACAGCCCCCTTGTAGGTAGCGCCAGACAGCCCCCTTGTAGGTAGCGCCACACAGCCCCCTTGTAGGTAGCGCCACACAGTTGTCCTTTTTTTTTGTAGGTAGTGCCACACAGCCCACAGCCCCCTTGTAGATAAAACCCTCCCCAACCCCTTCCAGTATAGATAGCGCCACATTAGATCACTGAAGGAGCGGAATCCCCATGTGGCCGGGGATTCCGCTCCTCGAGCGCTGCTTGATATCTCTATCCACATATGGACAGTGACATCAGGGGAAACTCCTGAAGCGGAATCCCCGTCTATAGCATTGCTGACGCTGTGACCGGTCCTTGGAGAAGCTCCTGTCGTCTGTGTCCATGACGTCATTGGCTTCTCCTGGAGTGGAATCCCCGGTCATAGCGTCTGCAACGCTGTGACTGGGGATTCCGCTTCAGGATTTTCCCCTGGCTGGGATACACACCCGCTGGCGCCCCTCTTGCAGTGTGGCGGCTGGCGCCCTGTGCGACCGCACTGGTCGAACGTATCCAAGGCCGGCCATGCTCGTGAGCGCACCCTGGTGGTCACTGTGGCCGTATGTGCAGACATCTCTTGAGAGAAGGGCTTCGACTGGATGGAAGGAGTTCATGGTCAGCGACCACGGACGTTATACCTTCCATTTTAGAATTTAAAAGATATATATATATATATTTGAAAAAATATATATATTTAAAAATGGATATAACAGGAAAGCGCTACTCAAAAGGAAGGGATAAGCAGGGTACTGATGATAAGTAAATTTATTTGCAAAAACGGCAACGCGTTTCAACGCAGAACCTGCGTCTTCATCAGGCCAGAAGATAATAACATAACAAAACAAAAAGCTTATATGCACATGTGGATTAGGGGGAGGAGATCAAAGAAGAAACGCCAAAACAGGGTAATCAATTTAAACAAAGCAAACAGATGCAAATGACATCATCAGGGATTAGACAGTGATCAGAACTACAGTGTGGGAGATAACAACAAAGGCTTGCTAATTGATGTGATAATGGGTGTTTCACAGATGGATGCAGTACAAAGCATAGGTACATTGTGACAGGTTTTGCAGAAACAGAAATAAAGAACAAAGACAAACACATATGCAAAACTTAAAACATAAAATATAAAGATGTAAAGATCTGCCAGTAAAAGTAGTACAGAATAAATGAAAGTATTTACGTGTCTGCTGAGGACTAAAAAACGGCTGGGACGTGGAGAAGAAAGATGCAGTGGCATACAGAAGAAATGTGGACACGAGTGCGGCCGCCTGCGTCAGCATAGTCAAGGAAATCGAAGTACTACGGTGGCCCTAGAGGTACAAAAAGTTGACGAAGGCAAAGCGGATCAGTCATAGAAGATGCCGCTTGGAAGAAGAAAAGATCTTCAGGTAGGGGGCATGCAATATGTGAATCAAACCATATTCGATTGGTTTGATTAGTATAAGTGATAGAGATAAAAAATAAATAAATATAAAAATGAAATAATACCAATAGTTCATTATATACGTATTTGTTTTTGGTCAGGTGTGGGGAATAAGTATGGGAAGTATGTATGTAGGCAAATGTATGTGGAGAGTTAGTATATGTATATATACATATGTACACAAAGATTAAATAACGGAGGCCCGCCAGCGTCACCCGTTGGTATGACAACCAGGGAGCTACGGAGCCAAGGGAAAACACAAGGTGGAGGATGGCAAAAACATGTAAACAAGGGTATATAAATTAGAGAACATCAGTAGTAGACACAAAACCGCATAAATGTATATAGATGTATATATAACTAAAAGTTAAAAACAAGAACAATATAGTCAAGCAATGAAATTTCATAGAGTTACACAATGCAGATGAATGCCTAAGAACATAAAAATATATAAAAATATGGGATTTCATAAAACTATAATATACAACTAAATGCATATGACCATAAAAACCAAAATCTCAAGAGGTGTGCACAGGGATATTATTATCAGACAGTTTATACAAACAGTCAGGCGCGCAGAGATATATTCACCGCGTGCCAAATTATTATGCAAATGTTATTTTTCGCTGATTTTCCTAAATAGTCGATGCAAATGACAGTCAGTATAATCTTCAAGCCATCAACCGTTGGAGTATAATGCAAATTTTATTGAACAAATCTCCTAATGATTACAGTTTATTTTTTAGAAGTAAAAAAACTCAATATGCACTGTTTCAAATTATTATGCACAACAGAGATCAAAACATTTTAAAGGTTGTAAAGAGAACTAAAATGGTAATTTGTTGAATTTGCAGCATCAGGTCATATTTACAGAAATCAAAAGCTCTTTCAATCAAAAAAAACTTAGCAGGCCAAGTTACATGTTAACATAGGACCCCGTCTTTGATATCACCTTCACAATTCTTGCATCCATTAATTTTGTGAGTATTTGGACAGTTTCTGCTTGAATATTTTTGCAGGATATCAGAATAGCCTCCCAGAGCTTCTGTTTTGATGTGAACTGCCTCCCACCCTCATAGATATTTTGCTTGAGGATGCTCCAAAGGTTCTCAATAGGGTTGAGGTCAGGGGAACATGGGGGCCACACCATGAGTTTCTCTCCTTTTATGACCATAGCAGCCAATGACACAGAGGTATTCTTTGCAGCACGAGATGGTGCATTGTCATGCATGAAGATAATTTTGCTATGGAAGGCACAGTTCTTCTTTTTGTACCATGGAAGAAAGTGGTCAGTCATAAACTCTACGTACTTTGCAGAGTTCATTTTCACACAGTCAGGGACCCTAAAGGGGCCTACCAGCTCTCTCCCCATGATTCCAGCCCAAAACATGACTCCGCCACCTCCTTGCTGACGTCGCAGCCTTGTTGGGACATGGTGGCCATTCACCAACCATCCACTACTCCATCCATCTGGACCATCCAGGGTTGCACGTCACTCATCAGTAAACAACACTGTTTGAAAATTAGTCTTCATGTATTTCTGAGCCCACTGCAACCGTTTCTGCTTGTGAGCAATGTTTAGGGGTGGCCGAATAATAGCTTTATGCACACTTGCAAACCTCTGGAGGATCCTACACATTGAGGTTCGCGGGACTCCAGAGGCACCAGCGGCTTCAAATACCTGTTTGCTGCTTTGCAATGGCACTTTAGCAGCTGCTCTCCTAATCCTATTAATTTGTCTGGCAGAAACCTTCCTCATTATGCCTTTATCTGAACGAACCCGTCTGTTCTCTGAATCAGCCACAAATCTTTTCACAGTACGATGATCACGCCTAAGTTTTCTTGAAATATCCAATGTTTTCATACCTTGTCCAAGGTATTGCACTATTTCACGCTTTTCGGCAGCATAGAGATCCTTTTTCTTTCCCATATTGCTTGAAACCCGTGGCCTGCTTAATAATGTGGAACGTCCTTCTTAAGTAGTTTTCCTTTGATTGGGCACACCTGGCAAACTAATTATCACAGGTGTCTGAGATTGATTACAATGATCCAAAGAGCCCTAAGACACAATACCATCCATGAGTTTAATTGAAAAACTAATAATTAAATGTTTATGAGACTTAAATCCAATGTGCATAATAATTTGGAACACGGTGTAGAGAGTATTTCAATGGACAATATTTCAATAAAAATATATTTGCCATAAAAATTCATAAAGATATACTTATAAAAAAATGCATTCAGTCTAATGAAGATTCAGAAATGTCGTTAAGACCACTGGTCAAACTCTCTTGCCTGCAGCCCAGTAGTCTTAACGACATTTCTGAATCTTCGTCAGACTGAATGCATTTTTTTATATGTATAGTCTTTATGAATTTTTTATGCCAAATATATTTTTATTGAAATATTGTCCATTGAAATACATCAATTAGCAAGCCTTTGTTGTTATCTCCCACATTGTAGTTCCGATCGCGGTCTAATCCCTGATGATGTAATTTACATGTTTGCTTTGTTTACCCTGTTTGGTGGTTTTTCTTTGATATCCTCCCCCTAATTCACATGTACATATAAGCTTTTTGTTTTGTTATGTTATCTTTTGGCCTGATGCAGACGCAGGTTCTGCGTTGAAATTCGTTTCAGTTTTTCCAAATAAATTCACTCATCATCAGTACCCTGCTTATCCCTTACTTTTGAGTAGCGCTTTTCTGTTATATCCATTTTTAAATATATATATTTTTTCAAATATATATATATATCTTTTAAATTGTTATTTTCTGCGGCACCATAACCATGATTCTGATACCTGGATATTGAAAGCTGCAACCATTTTACTACTGCCTACCTGCATAAGTTGTACCTGCCAGTACAAACTACCTTAGGTGAGTTCAACTACTTACCAATACTATAATCACCCCACCTATCAGGTTTATCTTGCACCATGTGGCGCTGTGTACATTTTTTTCCTTCCAGACACTACTTCCATTTTGGAGGCACTCTGACGTAGTCGTCTAGCCATCACAATTTGTCCCTTGTCAAAGTCACTCAGATCCTTACGCTTGCTCATTTTTCCTGCTTCCAACACATCAACATCAAGAACGTACTGTTCACTTGCTGCTAATATAATCCATCCCTTGACAGGTTCCATTGTTATGAAATAATGTTATTCACTTCATCTGTCAGTGGTTTTAATGATATGGCTGAACTGTTTATACCTATATTGAAATAAAAATCATATATATCATGTAACTTCTCTTTTCACTGGATTTCCAACATAGGCATCTGATGTACAGCAGTTTGCATTATCATTACACGATTGAAACATAGAAGATTGACGACAGTAAAAAAAAATGTCATGGTCCATCTAGCTTGCCCTTATTTTATTTCCTTTCTATTTTTATCTTAGGTTAGATATATGTTTAGACAGTTCAGGGATGCTTAAATTTACTTAATGTGGATTTGTCCAACCACATCTGCAGGAAGTTTGTTCCAAGCATATACTACTCTTTAAGTTAAAAACATATTTTCTGATATTGCTTCTGCTCACCCCCCCAACTAATTTTAGATTGTGCCCCCTTGTTCTTAATAAATTAGTAAGACTCTACCTGAGACTGTTGCTGCTGACATGTTATGCGATTTTAGCTGTGGCTTCATGCTTTCAAAAGACATATTTTACTTTCTTCTTGACATTTCTGGTAATTATTGTTATTATTGTTAATATACCGTACATTTGTACTTTCTTTTTTTTATCAATTGGAATAATACTAATCAATTATAATTCAGTACACATATAATACAGTATTAAATACTGATGCATATCATGCTTCATTATGTATCAGAGGCCAACAATGCTTCTGACATTCTGGCAAGATTATACACAAGAAAAAAATATTTCAAACTGTAATGTAGAACATCAGGCATCACTGGTGAGGTGCACCGGTTTTGTTCATGAGATATGGCTTGGCGGTTTGGACAGAAGCTATCATATCCCGTCTGCTGTACAGGCCTTTCTCTGGCTGCAGCAATCTTTGATGGAGATAACTGCAGAATAATCAATAGATGCAAGAAGTAAAGGCCCCCATACAAATTATATTAATGTTTGCCGAACCCGCCATTTTTAGTGGGACGTCAACCATCTAATGTTTATGTGGGCCTTCTAACTCTCCCCCAACAGATGATGTCAGGGGAAAGAAGGATCGAGCATGTCTAATTTCAATGATTTATTAATTCATTTGTTTTAATGGGAGGTTGGAGGCGAAACCGTGGCAAGAAAGTACATGCTGCTTTTTGTTCTGCAAGTGGCCAAAAGCCACCTAGAGAAAAAAAGTGCCCCTGCCTCTCATTGAAATCAATGTGGGGCGTTTTCGATAATATTTTGGCACTGATTCCGACGCGGTTTCCGCATCAAAATCCGCACCAAAGAACTCTGTGTGAACTGACCCTTACAGTATTAGGAACCTTTTTGGGTTGAGATAGATTAGGAGAACAGTATAGGGATAGGGTATGTGCAATTTTTCAATCATTTTTATTTTTTTAATCAATCTAAAATAAGGAATAAAGCAATTTTGCAAACAGTCTTGATTACAAATATCCCAATGTTTTGTGTATTCAGCTCTAATGCAGACCTACAGTGTGTGCTAGAAAGGTTGCTACTTCTACATGGGAAAGCACTACATACATGCTCTATTTGATGTCTGTAATTCTGAGTTACTCCCTTCCATCTTGCTCAGGGCCAGCCTTTGGGGTGTGCGACCTGTGCCATCGCACAGGGCACATCACTTTAGCAGGTGGAACCGGGCGCTGCGCTGGTTCTTTTCCGCTGATTGTGTTTCTGAAGCGCCTGGGCCCGGCGACTCTGCAGTTGCTTTTCTTCCCCGGGCACTCCTTCTCTGCTCTAATGGCATAACTACCCCTGTAGCAGTCATAGCAGATGCTACGGGGCCCGCGGAATGAGAAGGCCCTTGACGCCCTGCCGGTACAGGCCCCCTTATGCCCGATTTGCACTGCTAGAAGCCGCAATGGCTGTTACAGTGGTAGCGACGCCACAGTATTTGCGTCCTTAGGTATCTCCCTGCTCTGCCATTTACTAGGCTACAGGCCGTTTGTCACTGGATCACGCTGGCCTAGGCAAGGATCCCGTTGGCATTGTGGAGCAGCTCCGTTCGCTGTGGTGAATTAGGTGAGTATAATTTTTTTGTTTTATTTGTTTGGGGGGTACTGTCTACAAGGGGGTAGGGCTGTATGGCTCTGTCTAAAAGGGGTAGGTGGGGGCTGCATGGCACTATCTACAAGGGGTGTACTGTCTACAAGCGGGAGGTGGGGGGCACTGTCTACAAGGAGGAGGTGGGGGCTGCATGGCACTATTTACAAGGGGGCTGCATGACAGAATCTAGAGAGGGTCTGTATGGCACAATCTATAAGGTGTGGCACCCAGGGGAGGGGAGGTGGGGGCCCAGACAAAAGTTTGCTTTGGGGCCCAGTGTTTCCTAGTTGCGCCCCTGGATCTTATGTCAGCGATGCACTGAGACTGACGCATGACGCGTCACGTGACAATGCAACGTGTGTGTCACAGGGCAGGACCAGGGCTAGAACAGAGAAAGACTCAGGAGCGCCCGGACGAGTGGAGAGTAAAATCAACCACCGCTCGGTTTCTGTGTCTCCAGGCTGCAAGGCAGCCATTATTTATACATAATAATTATTAAATTACAAAGTAGCACAGTGAGGGTGTAAGAGGCTGTATACTGTATGGGGTGGGCATAATTATACTGTGTGACAGTGGGGGAAAATGGTGGCAATTATATTGTCTGGGGTGGCATAAGGGGCATTATTTATATTATGTGGGGGTCACAAGGGGGCATTATACTGTGTGGGGGTCACTAAAGGGGCATTATACTGTGTGGGGGCAATTGGGGACATTATACTGTTTGTGGGCACTAAAGGGGCCATTATGCTGTGGGGGCAATAAAGGAGGCTTTATACTGTGTGGGGGCACTTAGGAGACATTATACAGTGTGGAGGCCACTATGGGGACATTATACTGTGTGGGGGCACTTGGGGACATTATACTGTATGTGGGCACTAAAGGAGGCTTTATACTATGTGGGGGCACTTAGGGGACATTATAGTGTGTGGAGGCCACTATGGGGCAATATACTGTGTGTGGCACTTAGGGGCATTATACTGTGTGGGCAAACTTAGAGGACACAATACTGTGTCCTTAAAGAGGTTATAATATATTATTAAATATTATTATTATTATAGCTTTGGGGACATTGTACTTTGTGGGGGCACTAAAGTTGCATTATACTGTGTGTGGGGAAATATACTGTCTTGGGGGCACTAAAGGAGGCATTATACTGTGTGGGGGCACTATAAAAGGCATTATACTGTGAGGGGGCACTAAATAAGGCATTATACTGTGGGGGGCATTATACTTTTTTCTGGGGAATTTTTTTAATGATGGGGTGGGGCTGCGAAAGAAAATTTTGCATGGGGTGCCATCTATCCTAAAGCCGGCCCTGATCTTGCTGACCTAAGAAATCCAAATACAGTAATCCTTTATGTAATGGTTCGTGTAACACGAATATAGAGAACCTATTAAGGAGAAAACACAACCTTTTGGTATACAATTTAAAAAAAGTTTTTATTTAATAGCTTTACTAAAATATACAAGCATGTATAAAGTTTAAAGTTTAAAATGAAACAGAATATGCAACCTACACAATAAGACAGAGAGAAGAAATGCGGTAGGTGTACTGGGAATAATAAATAAACAATCAATCAAAATATTAGATCATAATATGTCCCAACATAAGTACATCAGGGCAGAAACCTCTTACTATAGAGATGATGAATAGCTGACATATTTTACATATACAGATACCTAGCATAGCAAATAAGCAATAAAGTTGATTTCTCCTGATAATAGAATACATACATAGTGCAAAAGCTGGAACCAATAAAAGCACTCAGATAGGACCGGTCCCACACCAAATCCGCGCTCCCGACGCGCGTTTCGCCTTAGCTTCGTCAGGGAACTTACTGTGCATATACAGATGTAGCTATCTTTATCTTGACTTTTAATGCATTAAATACATAGTGTCAAGAAACGTTTTATTGACTTTTTCAATGGCTTTTGTTGTGTGATATGCTGCAACAAGTTATCAGAGTTAAGATAAAGATGGCTACATCCGTAGCTTTTAAACAATGCAAAATCCCATCTATAACACATACAAGATATAGTAAGTCTAAACTTGGCCAAATATATAATATCGTCTTTGGATATATTTTTTATTACAAATATATAATATACCTGTCCCCAAAAGATCATTCAGAAAACCACTATCTTCTCTAGCTCCCCCATTAACAACTGAAATTGGCTTGATAGGTATGTTATTTCTATGGAGAAAATGAATATTTTATTCACTGCTGAAGTGTCTCAAGTTCACATAGTACAGTGAGAGTTAATAGGCCGGGTGATCTGGATAGAATGTGATATGACAACAAGACTTTAATGCTAAGTGATTGCCCCAGTTAATTCAATAGGAAACACTTGATAAATAATTTATCTAGGACAGATGCATGTACCTTTCTCGTCAGTGATTCCAAAGAGAAAACTCAAATTAGAATTGGAGAAAAATGCATGATAGCCTTAATGTTGTTCTTAAAAGTTTAATTAAGACAGTCTACTGGGTAAAACAAATCATATTTTCCATTTCAGACAGTAGATGCAACATAACATCTTTTTCATCTTAACATATGATTGTGAGACAGCTGGCCGTCAACCAGCCACATTGTTTCAACCATTAATGGACTTGTTTTGTTTCCTCATTGACTTTCTGAAGTGACAGTAAGGATATAGCCATTGCATCATTCTGGCAGACTTTAGTTTTTATTAAAACTCTGATCAGACTAGTGTTCTTAAGATCCGTCCTCCCTTTAGTCTTCATTCACCAACAACGGGAATGGAACCACCATAATGAAGAACAGAAATATTACAATATTCCCAAACCCACGACACAGATTTTTAACTGCACGGCCTCTTCACAACGCCAGTTATGAAACCTGAGATGCTGGCTCTTTTAGAGGCTGATACATGGACTTGCCATGTTTGATTGAAATGTTTTTTTGGACATGAATCTAAACAATGTCAGAATGTCCAAGCATCACTTTCAACCAATCCTATGAATAAGCAGCTGTAACTAACTGCTCAAGGGGTGTCGTGGCCCAGGGGCCACGACAGGCTGTCACGATCCATTACTCATTAGGTCAGGCTGTTTGATAATGCTGGCTATGACTGTAGATGGGATGTATCTGCTGCTGTACTCCTCTTCCCTGGTGAATGGAGAGTAAGAGTTGTGGGCCAAGGAGGATGAGCAATAAAGTTGGCTGACTATGATACAGAGGCCTAGCTGAAATCTGCTTCTTCCCTGCCTTTCCTATGCAGTCGGCTGATCCAAAAGGCATCCTCATGGAACCAAGGAGATTAGATGTCTCTGTCTACTTTAGAGACAATAAGTGATATGGTCTTTCTGTAGATTTACTCTATTTAGACGGTCCTGCAGTGGCCTTTGCTGTGAGCTAGTATTAATTCCATTAAACCATATCTCTTCATTTTTGTGACAGTGTCAGCGTGAACAAATAAGATTCACCTTGGAATGGAAGTAGTCAAAGGGTTATTTCCATCAAAGATAGTGCTGGCATATTGCTAAGCTATGCCTGCACTTTCTGATTTGACGGCGAGGAATTCAACTGATCCTGAGATTGAAGGAGCTGCAGGGCTACAGCACGTCAACATTTTTCCCTGCACAGCGGTGCTCCTAGCCCCCGACTGTGCATGGAACTGCAGCACAGTTCACTTGAATGGAGCTGTGTTGCTGTTCTTTACACCAACACTGCAGCCCCTTCATTCTTAGGGTCCTAGCAGTCAGACCCCACGGATCAGAAAGTGATGGCGATATACCATAATTTTCTGTGATGGGAACCTTTAACTTCTTTTCTTTTTTTATGATAGTGCCTTCAGCTGTTCAAAAGTTTGGTGTTCGAACCCTTTGATGGTCATCCTGATCATATACAGTGGATATAAAAAGTCTACACACCCCTATTAAAATGCCAGGTATTTGTCATGTTACAAAATCAGTCCAAGATTAATCATTTCAGAACTTTTTCCACCTTTAATGTCACCTATAATCTGTACAATTGTATTGAAAAACAAACTGAAATCTTTTAGTGAGGAAAAATAAAAATAAAGAACAAAAATAATGTGGTTTCATAAATATGCACACCCTTAACCCCTTAGTGACCAGCCCATTTTAGGCCCTAATGACCAAGCTATTTTATTAGTTTTTCTATAGTCGCATTCAAAGAGCTTTAACTTTTTAATTTTTTCGTCTACATAGCTGTATGAGGACTTGTTTTTTGCGGGATTAGTTGTACTTTTTAATAGCACCATTTTTGGTACATATAATTTTTTAATTAACTTTTATTAACTTTTTTTGGGGGGATTATAAAAAAAAACGGAAATTCCGCCATTGTTCTATGTGTTTTTAAATTGACGCCGTTCACTATGCGACGTGAATAACACATTACATCGCGGCGATACCATATATGTGTACTTTTATTTATTTTTTACACTTTTACTAAACAAAACCACTTTTTATGGAAAAAAATGTTTTTTTTTTTTTTTTTACTGTAACTTTTATTATTAATCTTTATTTCACATTTATTATTTATTATTTATTTCACTAGTCTCACTAGGGGACTTTACTGTGCGATCTTCAGATCGCTGATATAATGCTCTGGTATACTTCGTATACCAGAGCATTATTGCCTGTCAGTGTAAATCTGACAGGCAATCTGTTAGGACGTGCCTCCGGCTGCCATGACACCCCATCGGAGACCCGCGATTGCATTCGCGGGCCGCCGATGGGTGACAGAGGGAGCGCACTCCCTCTGTAAACAAAGTTAAATGCCGCGGTCGCTATTGACGGCGGCATTTAATGGGTTAAACGGCCGCGATCTAAGTAAACTTCGATCGCGGGCATTGGAGCAGGAGCTCAGCTGTCATCAGACAACAGAGCCCCGGCTCCAGCCTGCACGGGAGACCCGTGCAGGACTTAGACTACGCTCACGTGAAAAGGCGTCAGCCTAGCCTAAGGCCCCTTAGTGACCAACGTAAAAAGGCGTATTGGTGGTCACTAAGGGGTTAAACTAATACTTTGTTGAATTACCCTTTGACTTTATAACAGAATTCAGCCTTTTTGGGTAGAAGTTTATCAGAATGGCACATCTTGACTTGGCATTTGTTGACCACTCTTCCTTGCAAAAGCGCTCCAAATCTGTCAGATTGCGAGGACATCTCCTGTGTACAGCCCTCTTCAGGTCACCCCATAGATTTGGTATGGAATGGGATTGAGGTGTGGGCTCTGGCTGGGCCATTCCAAAACTTTTATCTTCTTCTGGTGAAGGCATTCTTTTGTTGATTTGGAGGTATGCTTTGGGTCGTTGTGCTGAAAGTTGAAATTCCTCTTCATCTTCAGCTTTTTAGCAGAGGCCTGCAGGTTTTGTGCTAATATTGCCTGATATTTGGAACTGTTCATAATTCCATCCACCTTGACTAAAGCCTCAGTTCCAGCTGCAGAAAAACAGCCCTAAAGCATAATGCTGCCTTCACCATGCTTCACTGTGGGTATGTGTTCTTTTGGTGATGTGCAGTGTTGGCTTTGCACCAAACTTACCTTTTGGAATTATGGCCAAAAAGTTCAACCTTGGTCTCATCAGACCATAACAAGTTTTCCCACATGTTTTCGGCAGACTTGATGTAGGTCTTTGCAAAACATAGCCGGGCTTGCATGTTTTTCTTTTTTAGAAAAGGCTTTCGTCTTGCCACCCTACCCCACAGCCCAGACATATAAAAAAAATTGGAGATTGTTGTCACATGCACTACACAGCCAGTACCTGCCAGACAGTTCTGCAGCTCCTTTAATGTTGCTGTACGCCTCTTGTTAGCCTCCCGGACCAATTTTCATCTTGTCTTTTCATCAAGTTTTGAGGAACGTCCAATTCTTGGTAATGTCACTGTTGTGCCAAATGTAATCCACTTCTTGATGACCGCCTTCACTGTGTTCCATGGTATATCTAATGCTTTGGAAATTCTTTGGTACCCTTCTCCTGACTGATGCCTTTCAACAATCAGATCCCTTTGATGTGTTGTAAGCTCTTTTTTGCTGTCACATGCAACAAAGAAAATGTCAGGAAAATCCTAATAGAACAGCTGAACTTTCTATCGGGTTACTCAGAATCACTTTAAATAATGGCAGCAGTGTACTGACTACTATTTAACATGAGTTTGAATGTGATTGGCTAGTTCTGAACACAACCACATCCCCAATTATAAGAGGGTGTTCACACTTATGCAATCACATTATTTTTGTTTTTTATTTTTATTTTTCCCCTCTATATGATTTCAGTTTGTTTTTCAATGGAATTATACAGATTATGGGTCACATTAAAGGTGGAAAAGCTTTGAAATTATTCATCTTCTACTGACTTTGAAAAATGACAAAAACTGGCATTTCAACAGGGGTGTGTAGACTTTTTATATCCACTGTAAGTACAATGACATTGTATTGTACAATTTATGATGTGCATCAGTCTATCAGTCTTCATCAGTTCTATTATGATCAGTATTTCTTTTCCAGAATTAGTTGGGTAATGGAGTGAAAAACTGATGCAAAATGGCTCTCACCAGAAAAATCAGCTGTTTGCCGAGGGTGTTGGGAGCAGGATGAGACAACCCAGTGCAAACAAGTCAAATGCAATGTATCTGTATGTCGACAAAAGATACATATATTTCCACTTGCCAGAAAAGCTAATAGTATTATTCAATACATATCCACAAAATTCTGATGGACATCAAACTCCTAAATAACTTCAAAGCTTCTGCAGGAAGATGACCACACTATAGCCGCCTTAGTTTAGGTGCCTTAGGCTACCCTACAGTAGCTCAGGTATATTTTTACTTCAGATCTTCAGGAGACTGTTAGTCTCAAACAAGTTTCACATTTTTTTGTCACATATACAATACCTCCTCTCTTTATGATTCTTCTTTTTATCATGATTATACAAACAATACAAAAACTCAACTCAATCAAAGAGAATAATGGAGGATATACTTTATGTTTGTCACTATAAAATCTCCGAAATAACAACCTGTGAAGGCCCATGTACAAGAAGCTTGTAATTCTGGAGATTTGCATCATATTTAGGTACCAGATTTGTGCAGGATAATTGCTTGGAACAGTTAAATACAGGTAAAACGAGGACGTTCTCTAGGCTGTATGTTTGAAGAATCATAAAACTGAAATGCTAGCAGATGAAAATATAAAATTAGATTAGTAATGAGAGTGGGATAATAAAGGCAGAGTTACTAGTTAAAGTAATTGTACAGAATTAGGGCAAAACAGCACCACTGTTGCCCATGTAATATATTTGGTAGTGCAGCTCAGCCCTATTCCCTTGAATAGGGATGAACTGCAATACATGGCACATCCCATAAACAAAAGCGGCGCTGTTTCTGGGAGTAAGAAGATCCTTTTTTGTTATCTTAGACTACCTCTTTAACCCCTTGATGCACCATGTCGTGCCGGCACGTTATGTGCAGGGGAAGACGTATGGAGCAGTCTCACATGCTGAGCCTGCTCCATACGCTGCGGCTGTCAGCTGCGTATTACAGCTGATCATGGCCGCCATCAGGGCAGTACTAGAGGTACTGCTGTATGGGGCCCGGACCAAATCTAACAGAAAGGGGGCCCGCCGACTATTGCCTTTGGTAGAAAAAAACAGGCCCCAGCAATGGGGCCCGTTCTTTTCACCAATGTAGTGTCGTGGGCAGCGGCCCCCCCCTCTTACCTGATTTTGTGATGCTACTCTGCTCCTCTCGTCATGGGGGCCCGACCTTCAAACACCGCCCCCGTGCGTCACGCACCAGCCCGGACGCACGCAGCCTCGCACACCCGGCCGCTTGTAACGACGCGCATGCAGCCGCGCGCACCCAGCCACTCGCTCCTTTGCTATCTGCAGAGTACATTCCCACCCCCTCTTTTTTTTACTAACCTCCTCCTCAACGTAAGTGCGTAGCTGCGTAAGCAGAGGAGTCAAGTTATATCGCGCGGCGGCGGGCGTTTTCTGATCCCCGCTATTTTCTGAAGCCTGGAGGTAAAGGACTGGACCTGGAAGACGTGGGACAACAAGGACCGGAGTGGGAGCCAGCAGCTCTTCTGACACAGTAACTAAAGTGTCTGAAAGTGCTGATTAAGTATGGCCCTGTTCACACAGAGTATTTTGCAGGGAGAAAAAAATCCTTCAGGAATTTTGAGGCAGATTTTGACCTGCCTAAACTTTCTTGCTGTGTTTTTTGCTCGCAGCCATTGAGGACTGCGGGCAACAAACCCAGTGAAAAGCGCTATTTTTGCCTCCCATTGATTTCAATGGGAGGTCAAAGGCGGAACTGCGACACGAAAGAACATGCTGCTTTTTTTTCCCCGCGAATGGCTCCCATTGATTTCAGATAAAATCAATGGGAGGCAGCTTTGTGGTTTTTTTGGTGCTGATTTCGATGCAGTTTCCGCATCAAAATCAACACCAATAAAACTCTGTGTGGACTGGGCCTTATTAGGGTAGGAACACACTAGGCATGAACGCTGCGGATTTTATGCAACAATTTATTGTGGAAAATCCGCAGCGTATTGCAGTAGCATCAGAGTGGATGAGATTTGAACAAATCTCATACACACGCTGCAGAAAAAAATCTGCCCCAAAAAAAACAAAAAACGTCATTAATTGACCTGCTATCTTTTTTTTAAGCCGCAGCATGTCAATTTATGCTGCAGAATCGCTGCACCTCTGTTGCGGGTTTTCCCCATTGAATTCAATGGGGATTTAAAACACGCAACAAAGTGCCATGTGTTGTGATTTTTGCGCGTGGAAATGCTGCGATTCCTCCGCAAAAATACAAATGAGAAAAAAAGGTGTTTTTTTAAATTAATAAAAACATTTATACTTACAACGGCTGTAGTCTAGGCGATGCGATCCTCTATTCTGAGCGCAGCCCGGCCTCCTGTCCTGACGTTTCATTCCCTGTCACTGCTTCAGCAAATCAAAGGCTGTAGCGGTCACATGGACTAAAGGCGTCATCACAGGAGGCCAGGCTATGCTCAAAAGAGAGAGAGGTGACCTAGACTACAGCCGGGGGTAAGTCTAAACTTTTTTATCCCCTACAGGATTTCCGCAGCGGACATGACGCCAGAAAAACTGCACCACTATTTGGTGCGGTTTTGCTGAATTCCCTGTGGCTACCAGGGCGGATACGCTGTGTAGTTTTATGCAGCGTATCCGCCTAGTGATATCCTATACTTATGATGTGCTCCCAAAGTTGCTGCCTGTCTCTAAATAGGCAGTTGATTCAGTAGAATTTGTAATTGTTTTTTTTATTTTTATGTATCACTCAAAGAGTGTGATATGGTACTGGACGGAGTACCGTTAATGGGCGGTGCCACAGGAGGGGGGCCCAGACAATTGGGCTATATGGGGCCCTGAAATTCCTGATGGCGGCTCTGCAGCTGATACCCGGGACTAACAACCAGGAGCAGTGATCGCGCTGTTCCTGCCCATTTAACCCCTAAAATGCTGCGGTCAATCACGACCACAGCATCTGAGGCGTTAAAAAGAGGGGGGGCGCCCCCTCTGACAGCTTATCAGCCCCCTCGCGACACGATCGTGGGGTGCCGACAGGTGTGTTGGCAGCCCAGGGGCCTAATGAAGACCCACAGGACTGCCTTCTGTCTGCCTCTGTTAACCCCTTTAGGACAGGGCCTTTTTTAGCCTTCAGGACACAGCCGATTTTTACTGTTATTTTATGTGATAATAACGTGGGAATGCTTTTACCTATCCAAGCGATTCTGAGATTGTTTTTTCGTGACATATTGTACTTTATGATAGAGGAAAAATTTGGTCGATAAATTCAATATTTATTTGTGAAAAATGTCAAAATTTTTAGAAAATTTGCCATTTGCATTTTTCTAAATTTAAATGTATCTGCTTGTAAAATAGATAGTAATACCACACAAAATAGTTACTATTTTACATTTCCCATATATCTACTTCAGATTTGCATAGCTTTTTTTTTTAACATCCTGTTATTAATCTAGGACGTTACAAGGCTTCGAACTTTAGCAGAAATTTCTCACATTTTCAAGAAAATTTCAAAAGGCTATTTTTTTCAGGGACCAGTTCCGTTCTGAAGTGGCTTTGAGGGCCTTATATATTATAAATTCCCCATAAATCACCCCATTTTAAAAACTGCAACCCTCAAAGAATTTAAAACAGCATTCAGAAAGTGTTTTAACCTTTTAGGCGTTTCACAGGAAATAAAGCAAAGTAGAGGGGAAATTTACAAATGTCTTTTTTTTTGTCAGAAAATCAATTTTAATCCATTTTTTTCTGTAACACAAAAGGTTTTACCAGAGAAACGCAACTCAATATTTATTGCCCAGATACTGCAGTTTTTAGAAATATCCCACAAGTGGCCCTAGTGTGCTAATGGACTGAAACACAGACCTCCGAAGCAAAGGATCACCTAGTGGATTTTGGGGACTCCTTTTTTTAGAATATATTTTAGGCACCATGTCAGGTTTGAAGAGGTCTTGTGGGGCCAAAACAGTGAAAACCCCCCACCCCTCAAAGAATTTATCTAGGGGTATAGTTAGTATTTTAACCCCACAAATTTTTTGCAAAATTTATTGGAATTAGTCCATGAAAATGAACAACTACTTTTTTTTCTGAAAAACTTAGACCTTTTAAATTTTTACAAGGAATAAAGAATTAAAAGCACAACAACATTTGTAAAATATCTTCTCATGATTACGGCAATAACCCATATGTGGTAATAAACTGCTGAGCTCAGAAGGGAAAGAGTGCCATTTGGATTTTGGAACGCAGATTTTGCTGGAATGGTTTTCGGTGCCATGTCGCGTTTGCAAAGCCCCGGAGGGACCAAAACAGTGGAAACACCACAAAACTGACTCAATTTTGGAAACTACACCCCTCATGGAATTTTTTTTAGGGGTATAGTTAGCATTTTGACCCCACAGGTTTTTTGCAGAATTTAGTGGAATTAGGCCATGAAAATTAATATCAACAAGCCGCCCAACATTTGTAAAGCAATTTTCCAGAGTATGGCAATACCGCAAATGTGGTATTAAATTTTTTTTTTTTATATTACAAATTAATTAACCCTTTTTGCTTTTCTCATTTTCGTTTTTTACTCCCCGCCTTCCAAGAGCCATAACTTTTTTATTTTTCTGTCAATGGCAGGCATGGAGGCCATTGTTTGGCCTCTGGTTGCCATGACATCTGCAAATCCTGCGATTTCATTGTGGGATCTGCCAATGTGCTAGAAACCCCTAAAATGCGGCGAGCGCAACCGATCGCTGCATTTAAGTGGTTAATTGCCAAAATCAATGGCAAAGGACCTCTGACCAGCAACAGTGGAGTGTCAGCTGTCGGAGACAGCTGACCTCCGGGTTCCCGGTGCACCAAGTCACCGACAGTGTACACCCGGAACGACTCAGTAACTATACGACCTCGTGTGGGAAGTAACCTCCCGCGACAACGTATAGTTACTGAGTGGTGCGGGCAGGGGTTAAGCCGTGCCTCCGGCAGGGCTTAACAAGAGCCTGTAAAAATGGCAATATACTGCTATACGTTAGACCCTTGGGGGACTAATAAAATGTTTAAAAAAAAAAGTTAAGTAAAGTTTTTAGTAGTGAAGAAAAAACAAAACAATTTTCCTCTTAAGTCATGTAAAAAATAAAAAAATAAACAAAATTGGTATCGCTGCGTCTGTAAAAGTCTGAACTATAAATATAGCATTATATAATTAGCATGGTGAATGCTGTAAAAAGAAAAAAAAATGGTACCAATAAAAACAACAGCTTGTGCTGCAGAAAAAAAGCCCTCACACCGCTCAATTGATGAAAAAATAAAAAAGTTCTGGCTTTCAGAATGTGGCACCACAATTTTTTTTTTCTAACAAATAGTTTTTTTTTTCTAAAACGAGTAAAACATTAAGAAAATTATAATAAGTTGGTATCGCCGTAATAGAATTCTGCTGGTCAATACGATTACGGCGATACCAAATTTAATTAGTTGTTTTTACCGCACGGTGAAAGACGTAAAAACGAAACCCAAAAGAAAATGGAGGAATCACATTTTTTTTTCAATTCCACACCACAAAGAATTTATTTTCAATTTCCCAGTACATTATGTGGTACTTTAAATAGTCAGTGGTGGATCATTATTTGGTCGGTCCGTTGCTGCCTGAACCACACATGACCGCACGGTCCCCCGCATACCCGGTGGCGTCGCTAGCACCAGAGGGGGCGCGGTGCTAGGGACAGCCACATTCACTTGTATTTGCGTCCGCGGGACGCAAATACAAATGAATACTTGTAACGTTCATGGTTGCTGACCACGAACTCCTCTCATCCTGCCGACACCTTTCTCTCCAGAGATGCCAGCACATGCGGCCATCCTGTTCCGCAGTGACCACTAGGGTGTGCGCACGAGCTCAGTCCAGCCTTAAAGTACCAAAGCGCACACATGTGTGAGATTGAGCTGATTGCTCCCACATCAGCCTGGACTATAAGAAGGGTCCTGCCCCTTCCTTCATTGCCTGAGCGTTGTTTGTACCTTCCCGTGTCAGTCTTTGCAAATGGTCCCTTGAGTGTTCTCCGTTCCTGCTACCTCTATCCTGTATCCCGTGCTACCATGTTCCTGTGCTGTACAGAGTTGGAGTCGTGTTGTGTCGCCTGCTACACTAGCTGTGTTTCACTCTCTGCCAATACCTCATCGCTATGATGGAGACGTGAAGACCTGCAGGGGATTTTTGAACCAGTGCCAGATTCACTTCAGTCTGTATGCAAGAGCATGTTCCACTGATGGTGCAAGGGTCGCTTTCATCGGCTCTCTCCTCATTGGCAGGGCCATAGCATGGGCGAACCCCATCTGGGAACGACAAGGACCAAAGACCAGTAATTTCCAGTGGTTCCTACGGAAATTTCGAATGGTATTTGAGGAACCTGGACGAGTCTCGTCGGCAGCCGGCTCCTTGCTGAACCTTCGCCAGCGAGACACTTCCGTAGGCGAGTATGCTATTCACTTCCGCACCCTAGCGGGAGTGCTGTTATGGAACAACGAGGCCTTGGTTGCAACATTTTGGCAGGGACTGTCCCCCGAGATTAAGGACAAGCTTGCCGCCCGAGATCTGCCATCTACCCTGGACGGATTGACATAAGGATACGAGAACGGTTCCAAGAGGATCGTCGGGAGGGAGGACTCCCTTGTCCTGCTCTCACATTTCAGCAACACTTGCTGTCCTCATCAGCTGTTCCACCTAAGGAGTCTTTGAAGGTGCACCATCTCAAGCTGTCTACCGAGGAGGGACTATGCAGATGCACTTCGGGACTCTGTCTGTATTGCGGCCTCGGAGGCCATCGTGTGCGTCTGTGGCCCCAAAAGCCCCAGAACCTAGGATTGGTTGGAAGAGACAACCCTGGGTGAGGAGGGACTTTCTTCCAAATTGTCCACCCCCGTGACCATAGTGTCCGGTGAGAGAACACACCGGGTCTCTGCCTATCTGGACTCTGGATCCACAGCTAACTTCATTTGGAGAGACCTGGTGGATCTTCTCCAGTTGTCCACAACCGCCTGGAGAGGCCTTTGATCGTTGCCTCGGTGAATGGACTGCCTCTGCCTGACACTATTGTAGCTGTGACCAAACTACTGAAGCTCCAAGTGGGAGCCCTTCATTCTGAGCTCATCTCGTTTTTTGTCCTGTCCAAAGCCATCAATCCTGTGCTGCTGGGCCTGCCCTGACTCCGACTACATGCCCCAGTTCTGGACTGGAATTCTGGAGAGGTTCTCTAGTGGGGTTCCGAGTGCCTCAACTGCTGCCTGGGTCAGATCCATCTGGCTCTGTCTCCTCAGTCTCAGTCATTGGCAGGATTGCCTACTCACTACTCACAGTTTGCGGATGTCCTTAGCAAGAGGGAGGCTGAGACACTGCCTCCACACCGGGTGTATGACTGCCCTATTGATCTAATTCCTGATGCATCCCTACTCCGTGGGAGGGTATACCCTCTCTCCTTGCCAGAGACTCAGTCTATGTCCGCCTATATAAAGGAGAATTTGGAGAGGGGTTTCATACAGAAGTCCTCCTCTCCAGCCTGACGATGGTTTCTTCTTCATCAAAAAGAGGGACGGATCTCTTCGACCCTGCATTGACTACCGGGGTCTTAACCAGATCACCTTAAAAAATAGATATCCGTTGCCATTTATTTCAGAACTGTTTGATCGCATAAGAGGAGAAAAATTTTCTAAGCTAGACCTGCGGGGCGCTTACAACCTAATCCGCATTCGCCGGGGTGACGAATAGAAGAAGGCATTTAACACTCGAGACGGGCACTACAAATACCTGGTAATGCCCTTCAGTCTGTGATCTTCCAAAAGTTCGTCAATGACATTTTCCCGAGATCTCCTCTATGTCTGTGTTGTGGTCTATCTCGATGACATTCTGATTTTTTCCCCAGATCCAGTGACTCATCAGAGACATGTCCGTCAAGTTTTGCTGCGATTAAAGGAGAATCGCCTGTATGCCAAGATGGAGAAGTGCGTGTTCGAGAGAAAGTCTCTACCCTGCCTGGGCTACATAATCTCAAATCAAAGTCTCAAGATGGATCCTGAGAAGGTAAAGGCCGTCCTGGAATGGCCACGCCCTCAAGGCTTAAGGGCCATACAGCGTTTCCTGGGATTCGCCAATTTCTACCGGCAGTTCATCCCAAACTTCTACTCACTGACAGCTCCCACCTCCACCCACACCAAAAAGACATGAACACCAAGGTGTGGACTCCAGAAGTGGAATACATATTTAATAGCTTGAATAGTGCCTTCACGTCAGCCTCAACCCACCATCATCCTGATGTATCTCTACAGTTTTCGTCTGAGGTGGACGCCTCCTCTGTTCGTGCTGGGGCACTTCTGCTCCAGAGGGGTTTTAAAGGCAAGACAGTGGTATGTGGCTATTACTCCAAGCTCTTCTTTTCTGCAGAGCGTAACTATTCGATTGGGGATCAGGAGTTACTGGACCTGGAGGAGTGGAGACACCTACTAGAGGGCGCAGCTCATCCCATCCTGATATTCACTGACCACAAGAACCTCACCTATCTCCAGACAGCTGAACCCTCTACCGCCCTGCCGACAAGAATGTGAGGGCTGATGCCTTGTCCAGGTCATTCGAAACAGAGGACACCATTGAGTCTCCACAAAATATCATCCTGCATCATCTCTGTCAACCCTCTGCAAGTTAGAGACATCCCTCCGGGAGGACTTTTGTGCGTCTGGCAGACAGAAGAAGAATCCTCGGCTGGGGACACAGCTCCAAATTGGCAGGTCACGCGGGTGTCCGTAAGACTCGAGACCTGATTACCCGTCAATTCTGATGGCCCACGCTGCCCAAGGACGTCATGGACTTTGTCTCCTCATGCACGGTGTGCGCAGAAAACAAAGTTGCTCACTCCTTACCGGCTGGCCTGCTCCCGCTGCTGCCTGTGCCCAATGCTCCTTGGCAGCATATTGCAATGGACTTAGTCATGGATCTGCCTAGCTCTGCTGGATTCAGTACGGTCTGGGTGGTTGTGGACTGATTCTCAAAAATGTCTCATTTTGTTCCGCTGACCGGCCTACCTTCTGCTTCTCGACTAGCCAACCTCTTCATCCAACACATCTTTCGCCTACACAGCTTACCTCTGAATATCGTGTCTGATCGGGGGGGTTCAGTTCACCTCAAAGTTCTGGAGGTCCCTTTATAAACTCCTCGATATAAAGTTGGACTTTTCCTCAGCCTACCACCCCCAGTCCAATGGCCAAGTGGAGAGGATCAATCAGATCATGGAGAACTACTTACGACACTTCATCTCCAGGCAGCATGATGACTGGGTGCAGCTTCTTCCTTGGGCCGAGTTCTTCTATAACAGCCACACAAGTGAGTCCGTCGCTTCCACATCGTTCTTTATAGTCTATGGCCAACATCCACGTATTCCTCTCCCTGTGTCTGCTTCATCCCAGGTGTCTGCAGCTGACTCTGCAGTCCGGGACTTCCTACGGATCTGGCAGCAAACCCGGACCTCTATTCTGCTGGCGTTTAATCGCGTGAAGTGAAAGGCAGATATGAGGAGAAGATAGCTGCCTCAGTTTCTTCCGGGAATCAAGGTCTGGCTGTCCTCAAGATATATCCGGCTGAGGGTGCTGTAATGCAAATTCGCTCCCAGGTTCCTTGGACCCTTTCAGATCCTGCAGCGGATCAACCTGGTCTCTTATAAGCTTCGCTTGCCCGCTACCCTCCGGATCCCTAACCCCTTTCACGTGTCTCTTCTCAAACCTATGGTCCTGAACCGCTACTCTAAGATTCTTAGCCCTGCAGTTGCCCCCAGCGGTTCTGCCGAGATATTTGAGGTTAAGGAGATACTGGACACCAAAAAAGAAAAAGGAAGAACCTTTTATTTAGTAGATTGGAGCGGGTTTGGTCCATAGGATAGGTCTTGGGAGCCAGAAGAGAATCTCAATGCTCCTACCCTCATTAAGAAGTTTCTCTCTTGTTCTGGTCCCAAAATGAGGGGCTGCTGACCACGAACTCCTCCCATCCTGCCAACGCCTTTACCAGCACATGCGGCCATCCTGTTCCGCAGTGACCACTAGGGTGCGCACACGTGAACTCAGTCCAGCCTTAAAGAGCCAGAGCGCACACATGGGTGAGATTGAGCTTATTGCTCCCAGATCACCCTGGACTATAAGAAGGGCCCTGCCCCTTCCTTCATTGCCTGAGTGTTGCTTGTACCTTCCCTTGTCAGTCTTTGCAAATGGTCCCTTGAGTGTTATGGACAGTGTGTCAGGGTCTTCCCCAGAGCGGAGTCCCGGGCAGAACGCTAGTATCGGCTCTGCTCCGGGACTCTGTGGAATTCCCTGACATCGCTGTCCATATATGGACAGTGTGTCATGGTCTTCCCCAGAGCGGAGTCCCGGGCAGAGCGCTAGTATCTGCTCTGCTCCGGAACTCTGTGGAATTCCCTGACATCGCTGTCCATATATGCACAGTGTGTCAGGGTCTTCCCCAGAGCGGAGTCCCGGGCAGAGCGCTAGTATCGGCACTGCTCCGGGACTCTGTGGAATTCCCTGACATCGGTGTCCATGTATGGACACACGATGTCTGGGGCTTCCCCAGAGCCAGAGTCCCGGGCAGAGCGCTAGTATAGGCTCTGCTCCGGGACTCTGTGGAATCTTCTGACATCGCTGTCCACATATGGATAGTGATGTCTGGGGCTTTGCCAGTGCTGAAGTCTCGAGCAGAGCGCTAGTATAGGCTCTGCTCTGGGACTCTGGGGAAGCCTCTGACATCGCTGTCCATACATCGACAGTGATGTCAGGGACTACCCCAGAGCAGGAGTCCCAGTGATGTCAGGCGCACAGCTGGACTCCCAGGAAGAGCCTACTAGCGCTCTGGGGTTGCCCCTGACATCCATGTCCATATATGGATAGTGATGTCAGGAGTAGAGCTGGAATCCTTGGCAGAGTGCTAGAAACAGCTCTGCTCCAGAACTCCAGCTCTGGGCAAGCCCCTGACTTCACTGTCCATATATGAACACTGATGTTAATGGCTTCCCCAGAGGTTTGGAACAGAGCCTTTACTAGTGCCCTGCTCTGGGACTCCGGCTCTGGGGTTGCCCCTGATATCACATTCCGGTCCAGGAGGATGCCCTGATGTCACTGTGTATGGACAGTGACGTCAGGGGCTCCAACAGTAGAGGAATCCCCAGCCAAAGCGTCGGCAATGCTCTGGCTTGGGATTCCACTCCTAGAGGGAGCCCCAATGGAGCTATCTACTTGGGGGGTGTGTGGCATTATCTGTAGAGGGCACTGTGGCAGCAACTGTGGAGGGCACTGTGGCAGCATCTGTGGAGGGCACTGTGGCAGCATCTGCGGAGGGCACTGTGGCAGCATCTATGGAAGGCACTGTGGCAGCATCCATGGAGGGTACTGTGGCAGCATCTATAGAGGGCACTGTGGCAGCATCTATAGAGGGCACTGTGGCAGCATCTACAGAGGGCACTGTGGCAGTATGTACAGAGGACACTGGCATTATCTAGGGGTGTGTTGCATTATCTACAGAGGGCACTGTGGCATTATCTACATAGGGCACTGTGGCATTATCTGCAGAAGGCACTGTGGCAGCATTTACAGAGGACTGTGTGGCAGCATCTACAGAGGGCACTGTGGCAGCATCCACAGAGGGCACTGTGGCACTATCTAAAAAGGGGCTGACCAATCTTGACATGTTTGTCTGCCAAACACTGCCAACTGAGCCGCCGTACTGCATTTAGCGACACTTATACTGGAAAACTGGATTGTTGAAATAAGCAGGTGGAGAAATATCTCAAATTTTAAACCTAGCAGTATTATTATAGTAATTTAGAGGGCGTGATGACATCACTGCATCACACTGATCTAAGCATGCGTCCCACCCAGAGGTTGTGTAGCGCTCCCACCGTCGTGGGAACAGGGCAAGGATGTAAAATATTTTTTTTTTTTGGGGGGGAGAGATGTAGCACTATATACAAGAAGGGCGGGAAGCGCTGTGTAGCACTATATACAAGGATTGCCTCGGGACTATAAAAGGGGCTCTGCCCTCCCAATCATTGCCGTTGTGTTACCCTAATTTGTCTTTGCAAATGGTTTCCTAAGTGTTTCCAGTACACAGTGTTTCCCGTTCCTGCTGCCTGTACCCTGTACCGTACTGTGCTACCGTGCCTCTGTGCCTTGAAGAGTTGGAGTAGTGTTGTGCTCTCCACTGCGTCTACTGTGTCACACCCCGCCAGGTGTCTGTCTACTGCCGGAGTCTTATCTTAGCCTGAAACTCTTTGTTTTATTAGAAAAATAGAAAAACATAACAACAAAACTAATACATAACATAAATCACAACAATATATACAATATATACACAAAATACATTACTGCATTTTTTTCCCATCCCTGGTCTTGGCCAATTCCCTCATCCATTTGCACTCATCCACATTCAACCTTTATCATATTCCCCCCTCCTCCCACCAGAATCCACTCACCCCCACTCACTCCCTTCCGTACTCATTTGAAACAATCAGCCGGAAATGTGTCAAACCCCTGGCATACATACCTATATACATGGTGAAACACAATACACCGCACACATTATATACACCCTTACATTTTTATTTTTTTATATATATATATTTTTATATATATATATATATATATATATATATATATACACATATATATTTTTATATATATATATATATATTTTTTATATTAATATACTGACCCTAACTCTATCTAGACTAACCCATCACCACACCACCAGGCCAACACCCCGCCCCATGTCCTCTCATGTCCGCTTAGTCCTGGCGTTGGCCTCCACCACCTCACCCTAAACCTCACCCTAAACCTCCCACTCAGACCCTCGCCCCATGTCTTCTCATGTTCTGCATAGTCCGGGCCTGAGCGGGAAAATAAACTTTAACCACACCCCTCCCCACTCCCCCCAATTCCCCCACCCAACCTATCTAAACCCCTTTCACTATCCCTCACATATTCATAGCAACGAAACAACAAAACCACAACCCGAAAGCACCAAGTTCGGTTCCTGTAAGCCTTTATACTGCCTTTACGTATCAAAAAACAAAAACCTGAAGTGCACTAAACCAGCCTACCACCAGAAGGAAGGAGAAAGGAGACCCACCCGACCCCCCCAAGGCCAGGTCCCACCCACGCCGACACTTTCCCTATCGCTTCCCCTATCGCTTTCCCCTATTGCTGTCCCTTCTCTTCCCCCATGTTTAATCTAGCCCTAAACTTATCCTCCTTTCCCTATTATTCTCCCTATCGCTTCGTTTTATGTGCCGGAACGAGGACGAACCCCTCCCCCAGACGAGCCGGATGAGCCCCCCCCCTGAAGGCCGATACCCTAAGGCACCCTAAATGAAAAGCCCCTCCATAAGCGAGAGGCTTTGGGTGCTCCCAGTCTATCGACCTCCAAAGAACGTACCTTCACCAGGTCACCGATGATATTCCCTACGACCTCATCAACCCGGAGGATTTTGCTCTGCGTAGATACTAAACACTGTGCATTCCAAGTAAAGTGCCTAACCACTATGCTAACTAAAAAGGAAGTGTTACGGTTCCTACCACCTAGGTCTCTGAACATCCCATAAGCCCACCCGGCATAGGAGAGGTTGGCTAACCCGGGCCAGCCGATGGAGGTACCCACCCTTTTATATACCTCTGCATTAAAGGGGCAATGAAGCAGGAAATGCTCCATACTCTCCAGTGTATTGCTACACTCCTCCCGAGGACATCCTCTGTCATCAGTGTTTCTGTACTTCAGATTGCCCCTTACATACAGTCTCCCGTAGAAGCAGCGCCAAGCCAGATCCCAAAACTTCTGGGGAATCCTCACTGAATTTAAAAGTTTTAATCCCTCCCCGAGGTCACTACTTGGGCAGTCTTTGAGTGCCAGGGGCTTCTGGAAGTGGGTCATCAGAACCCTTCTGTCGAGAAATTTTCTCGGCATGGTCCCGATCTCCCGCACCTCCAGACCCCACCGGCGCACCATCTTCAAAACCAGGGCGGCATAAGCCGGGAGATGCCCGTGGGGTGTACACAGGTCTTTCACTTGGCCTCCTCTCTCCCATTCCTGGAAGAAGGGCTGAAACCACTCCCTGCAGGAGAGAATCCACCAAGGAGCCCTCTCTTGTCTGAGGTTTGCTAGATTAATCTTAATAAAAGTGTTCACTAGGAACACCACTGGGTTAACCATACCTAACCCTCCTAGTCTCCTTGGTAGATACGTGACTTCTCTCCTAATTAGGTTAAGTCTGCTCCCCCACAACAGTTGGAAGAACAGGCTATAGACCCGAGCCCAGAGAGGCTCTGGCAAGATGCACACACCGCCAACGTAGAGCAACATGGGCATCAGGTAAGCTTTGGCCAAATGAACCCTTTCTCTAAGGGTTAAGGACCAACCCTTCCATTGGCCGACCTTCTGGGCAACTAAGTTTAGCCTGCCATCCCAGTTTTTCTTGGGATAATCACCCGGGCCAAATTCCACTCCTAAGATCTTTGCAGACCCCTGAGGCTCAGGAAGGGTGTCCAGGAGACCAAAACTAGGATCTCCTCCTCCCAGCCAGAGACTCTCACACTTGTCACGGTTAATCTTGGACCCAGATGCCCGCGAGTAACATTCCACTTCTGACATCACCCACTCTGCCTCCCCTTGCGAGGAGACGAAGATGGAGACGTCATCCGCATATGCAACCACCCTCTGAGTGGCTTCTGGCCCTTCCAAGCCGATCCCGATCCCCGCCAATGGTCCACGGTCAACCCTTCTAAGAAAAGGGTCAATCGCAAACACATATAGCAAGGGACTCAGAGCACAGCCCTGGCGGACACCTGACCCAACCTCAAAGGGGGTTCCAACCCAACCGTTAACCAGTGCAAAAGTCTCTGCCCCAGCGTATAAGGTCTGGAGCCAATTGACAAACCCACCCGGCAGGCCATACCTCAGAAGGACCGACCATAGATACTCATGATTCACCCGGTCAAACGCTTTGGCCTGGTCCAAGGACAGGACGTACCCCTTCCACTGGCCAGAATTTCCCCGCTCCACTGCCTCTCTGACACTGAGGACAGAACTAAATGTGCTGCGGCCTGGAATGGAACAATGCTGGACAGGTGAAAGGAGCCGGGGTGCAAATTTCACCAACCGATTAAACAGCACCTTGGCGAGAACCTTTCTGTCCGTATTGAGGAGCGCTATGGGACGCCAATTCTCAATACGAGTCGAATCCTTACCCTTTGATAGAACAATCAAAGCTGACCTCCTCATTGACCTCGGCAGAGTGCCCGAGGATAGACACTCATTAAACACCGATGTCAAGAGGGGAACTAGGGTTCCTTTAAAGGTCTTATAGAATTCGGATGTTAAGCCATCCGGCCCTGGCGATTTTTTCAGACCTAGCCCGTCAATCGCCAACATTACTTCCTCTTCTTTGATTGGATCTATCAAAACATTAAGAGAGGAATCCTCTCCTTGCTCGGGAACAGTTTCAGCCAGGAAAGCCGACATCTCCTCTCGGTCTGGATCCTGCTTACCCAAAAGGTGAGAGTAGAAGGATCTAACGATCTCCAGAATCCCTGACTTGGATCTCCTCAGGGACCCTGTACTGTCTATTAGTCCAGTCACTATTTTACGACTCACTGACATCTTACAGTTCCTGTAGGGGTCGGGCGAGCGGTACCTCCCGAAATCCCTCTCAAGAACCAAAGATGCGTGCCTATCATACTGACACCTCTTGAGCAACGCTTTCACCCCGGAGATCTCCACCTGGCTACCTCCGGCCGAGACCAGATGTTCGAGTTTCCTCCTCAGTTCCCGATACAGGCGGTACCTGCTCATGGACCTGAGGCCTGAAAGCCGGCGGAAAAATCCTGCCACCCTATATTTGAACAACTCCCACCACTCTGACTTAGTGCCACCTAGATCCAACAAAGGTACCTGGTCCTGAAGAAAATCCTCAAAGGTCTGTCTTATCTTTGCTTCTTCCAGGAGAGTGGAATTCAGCCTCCATATACCTCGTCCCATCCGGAGGGATTCTGCAATGTCCAGAGAAAACAAAATCATACAGTGGTCGGAGAATTCCACCTCAACAACGGACACTGGTGAAGAGATGGCTTCCTCCTTCAAAAAAAACCTGTCTATCCTAGACCTACAACTACCTCTTTGATAGGTGAACCCGGGGTGACCTGGGGTATGCCTAATATGGATATCCACCAGGCGAGCCTCACTAGCTATGCTATTTAAGGCCACGCTATCATAGCCCAGTCTATCTTTGGAACCTCCTCTATCACGGGGTCTAACGACAGTGTTAAAATCCCCTCCAAAGATGACCTGCCGACTGGAAAAAAGGAAAGGCTTAATCCTCATAAAGAGACTTTTTCGGTCCCACTTTGTTTGGGGACCATAGATGTTAATTAGCCTTAATTCTTGTCCCTTCATGAGAACATCTAAAATCAGGCACCTCCCCATTTCTAATTCTATCATCCGTCGGCATTTTACCGGTGCGGTGAAAAGAACCGCCACACCGCTATATGGCTCAGCCGCAAGAGACCAGTAGGAGGGTCCACGTCGCCAATCCCTCCTGGCTTTTACGACATCTGCCAAAAGTGACAGTCTGGTCTCTTGCAAAAACAAAACGTCAGCTTCAACTCGGCTGAGAAAATCAAAGGCTGCAAATGTAGCCATATCTGACTTAATGCTGGCGACATTAATGGAAGCCAGCGTCAACGGTGCGGGTACCGCCATCCTGGATGATAAAATTAGACGGCTTTCTTCTTCCCTCCCCTGTCGTGATCTGAAGAGGACCCTCCAGACCCTTTCTCTTTAGTTCTTTTTTTGGAGGTAGTGGAGTCCATCTCCTCCTGGCGGACCTCCGCCCCCTCACTCACACTCCCATCCTCATCCCCTTGTCCCATGTTGACCCCTGCCCCAGAGGCCTTTGTACCTCTCGGGGGAAGGGGCCCAGCACCCCCTGAGACCCCTACCTCACCCTCCTCCTCACTTTGCTGAGGAGCTGGAAGATCCATGAGGGCTTGGTAGCGGTTGGGGGAGAGCACCAGAGGGGTGCAGATTTTCCCTTCCGTGGCCGGGGCTTGGCCAGATGAGTTTGGCCCCCTCAAGATCTTATCCTGTGTCCCAGATGTTTTTTTAGGCTGTACCCTCTCTTCCTCACCAACACTTTCATATTGGGAGGATTGAGAGTCCTCAGCCACTTGCTCCCTCTGGATCCTCCTGACCTCCTCATCCAGTTCAGCGTCCCCAAGGGAATCCGTCTCCATGGCAGGCTCCGGGTTCAGGCCAGAGGTCCCCCCAGTTACCTGGGCTTCCCTCAGCTCCCTCTCCTTTTGCCTCTTCTCCAGCCTTCGATGGTAGGAAGGCTGGAGCCCTTTCCTTGATGTCTTCACTTGCCCTTTTGCCCCGCCATCCCTGCATGCCTCCTCACCCACAGGAGCCACCCCACTCTCTTCTCCTGCAGGCTTGGAGACAGCATTGACCACGGAGCGAGGACACCTACTGAATGGGTGACCTAAGTCACCACACAGATGACACCTAATCTGGCCACACGATGTAGCTAGATGACCTACCCCCCCACAATGAGCGCATTTCTGCACCGTGCAGGCTGCGCTCAAGTGCGAGGGGTCGCCACACCGGTGACACAGCCTCGGCTGTCCCTGGTAGAAGACCAGGATGCGATCCCTCCCAAGGAAAGCAGAGGATGGAATGTGGGACACAGTTTGCCCCAGACGCTTAAGTTTCACCATAAACGTCCAGGCCCCCACCCAGATGCCAAACTCATCCAGATTTTTCCTGGGCATCTCCACTACCTCTCCAAACCGACTTAACCAGGTCATGATGTCAACACAAGAAAATCACTCGTTACGGGTGAGAACGGTCACCTTCTTGAGACCATTCTCGTCCTTCACCAGCTCATAATTCCCCCAGAAGACCTCCAGGCCTCCTGGTTGAACAAAGCTGATGTCAAACTCAGCTGAGCCATGAGGGTGTATCAGGGCAAAGATGTCACATGCCCTGAAGCCCATCCCCAGCAACAGCTCCATCACCGTCTTTCTGGGGGGACAGATCTCATTGCCGCGCCACTGGAGACGGAACACATTCCTCCTGACAACAGCCTGCCCGGTTGTCGGGAGTGACCACTGATCCCCTCTTTTCTCTCGGAAGGCCTCCAACCCGTACCTATCTATCCAGAAAGATAGGTCCCTCTGCACACCCCCTACAGTTAGGGACTGCTTCCCCTCCCTTAAGGCCTGCAGGAGGCGCTGTTGCAAGTGACCTTCCCCAGGGCCAGAGGACGAGGATGGGTGGGCTGGTGGTCCTCCCCCCACTAACCCAGCATAAGTCCTGCTTGGGGCACTCGGAAGAGGAGAACCAGGCCCCCCCACATCACCGGCTGATACATTCACCCACGATCCTACCATTCTCTTGGCCAAGCTAGGTTCTTTATTTTTTTTCTTTTCTGTTACCTTTCCTGCCCTGACCCCAACCCCCACCTCTGCATCATCAGGTGCAGCTATGGAGCTGACATAAGCGGCACCTCCACGCGACCCTCCGCGTCATCGGTGTCCATATCACTTGCCAGGGCAGGAAAAGACACTTCTTTATCTGCAGAAACATTTTTTTCCATATCTTTTTTTTTACTTTTACTTTCTTCATTAACTTTATCTGCAATTTCTTTTACTTTTTCTTTTGCAGGGCTGCTTTGCGGCGGCCGTTCTGCACTTATTCTTGTCAGGCCACTCCCCTCCTCCGTTCCCGAGTGGCTGGCTCCGCCCCTTGCAGAGGCTATGACTCCGCCCTTATCCGAGGCATCGGGTGCCTGCAGACCTATCACGCTGGCCGGTCCCGGTGTGCCAGGACTGGCCACGTTACAGGCACCCGACCCACGGGACCGCGCTGCAGCCGACTTCCGGTCCGCCCGCTCCTCCGATGCACGGCTCACACCGCTCACCGGTCTCCGGGGCTCGCCGTCCGCCGGGTCTGGGACCACGCCCCCTGCTGCGCTCTGGCTGCTAGCGCCACCCACTTCACAGTGAGCGGCGTCCGGCGCCATTTTGCCCGTCCTCGCTTCAATCTTCCCGCTCTCCCGCCCCGACTCCACTGCAGAAGCCGGGGCTGGGGGGTTTGCGGGACCTGCACTCTGGACCAGAATCTCTTCTGACCCGGAGTGCAGGGGAGACCCATGAACATATACGAGCCTCACCTCTTGTTTTAGCCGTCTCTCCTCCCTCTGCTTCTGTCTCAGCTTCTTCCTTCTCCGCTTCTCTGCTGCCGCACTTCGTGCTTCCTCCTCCGGGGGCAGATCCGGGCCGAAGCTGAAGTTCTCCAGAGACACGGGGGACTCCTGATCCCGGATCTGTGTTAGTATCCCGGGGGGATGCTCTCCCTCTGACCCGGAACTGGACTCTGGCAGGCGTACTGTGTTGGGAGAGATCTCCTCCCTCACCGTGAGCTCCCCGGACTCGCGCGGTGCCTCAGAGTCAGTGGTTTCTCCCACGGTGACCTCCATGCTGGTCTCCATGCTGGTCTCAGCTGCCTCCTCTTGCTGCTTCCCCCCTCTCTGGCTTGCGTCAGCCATTGCCTGGAACCTGTCTTCGTTTTTCAGTTTTTCGGCGAAGACTCCCCCTCCGGTCATTATCGTTCCCCTCCGCTCCTCCACCTCCTTCACTTCCCATAGCAGGGCACGGACCTGTGCAGTGAATTTCGCCCGCTTGCTGCCCGATGACTTGGCCGCTCTCTGCCGGGCCACGGCCAGGTCATCGCGGATTCGCTGCAGGGACCTCCCCAGGTCTTTATACTCCTCCATGTGGGCCACCAGGCGGGAGCCAAACGTGGCGGCGTCTTCTCCTGGCCTCATTGACCCCGACTCGGACGGGTCCCTGCAGCCTTGTTGATCCATTCCCAGTTGTCCTTCTCCTCCTCTCCTCACGGCATGCTGCGATGCCCCAACCCTGGGAGAGGACGCGGCCACGCTGTTACTGCCTCGAGATGTCCTTCTCTCCCCCAGGGCTGGCTCCACTTTCCCAGCCGGCTGGGATGTCCCTCCACCCCCCACCGGCTTTCTCCGGAGGGTGGAGGACCGGGACTCCATCTCCAAATGGAGCCCCCCTCGGGGCACTCTGCTAGCCCAGGCAGGTGTAATAAACCTGGGCAGGTGAAAAAGGCAGAGTGCCTGGGACAGTAGTTGCTCCAAGCACAGTGCACCACACCCAAAACACTCCTCTCTCCTCAGAGATCAAGCTCGTTCTGGCACCTGTCTTAGCCTGAAACCACCGCTACTGTCTACATTGCCTCAGGTATCCTTTCTGAACTATAGACATTGCATATACCTGTTTGGCCAGCTGCTATCCCGCTACGCGGTACAGCCCAGTGGGTCCACACCCGCACCATGACAGGGGAGAGCGCTGTGTGACACTATATACAAGGGGGGCGCTGTGTAGCACTATATACAAGGGGGAGCGCTGTGTAGCACTATATACAAGGGTAGAAGCACTGTGTGACACTATATACAAGGGGGGAAGCGCTGTGTGGCACTGTATACAAGGAGGAAGCACTGTGAGACACTATATACAAGGGGGAGCGCTGTGTAGCGCTATATACAAGGGGGGAAAGAGCTTTATGACACTATATACAAGGGGGATTGCTGTGTGGCACTATATACAAGGGGGAGCGCTGTGTAGCACTATATACAAGGGTAGAAGCACTGTGTGACACTATATACAAGGGGGGAAGCGCTGGTGACACTATATATAAGGGGGGAAGCACTGTGAGACACTATATACAAGGGGGAGCGCTGTGTAGCACTATATACAAGGGGGGAAAGCACTTTATGACACTATATACAAGGGGGATTGCTGTGTGGCACTATATACCAGGGGGAGCGCTGTGTGGTGCTATCTATAGGGGGGCTTTGTGTGGCGCTGTTTACAGGGGATGTGTTTGATGCAATCTACAGGCGGTCTGTGTGGAGCTATCTTTAGGGGGTCTGTGCTATCTACAGGGGTGTGTTTAGTGGTATCTACATGTGGGGTTGTGGCACTATCTACATGGGGATTTGTGTGGCGCTATCTACAGGGGGTGTGTGTGGTGCTATCTACATGGGGGGTGTGTGGTACTATCTACAGTGGGCTGTGTGTATGTGGTGCTTTACTTTACAGTGTGTGACACAATTATATTCAGGGGCACAATGTTTTATTCAGGGACTCAGTATTTGGTGCTATTATATTTAGGGGCACAGTGTGTGGCACCATGACAATTTTATCTTTATTTATAGGTGTGGAAATGTTGGAAAAGTAAAGAGCCGAAAACATCTGAGTGGCAAATTTTGCATAAATGGGTCATAGCTGGAAAAAGTCGTCATAAACTCTGAACCGGATGGACAAGAAAAAAGGAGAAAAACGACTAGAATCTAAGACATCGTCACCTGTGAGTCACTAAATTTAGAGAGAATCTGTCACCTCTCCTGACTTTATTATAGGAAATCCTTGTATTTCACAAAAAGTCTTTGTGCAGTCCTGGACTGATAGACAAATTGGTGTTACCATTCCCCTTGTCAGGAGGATGTGTCCCTGCACAGTGTGATACTGTCAATATGTAGGGACACAGCCCTGTGATAAGCGTAACACCCAGTTGTTAACGTTTGTACAAAAAGGTACTGTTAACAATAGTTACGGCGCAGGTGGAGAAGGGGTCCCAAGTATTGGTAACAGCCCAGGGCCTATTGTCTACTTAATCCGCCACTGTAAATAGTGCCAATAAAAACTACATCTCCTCCCGCAAAAAATAAGCCCTCATTGACGGAAAAATAAAAAAGTTATGACTCATAGAAGTCGGGGAGTGAAAATCGAAAATCAAAAAATGGCTTGGACAAGGGATTAATAGACTTACAAATTTACTTTCCGTTTTCTTCCTGTGAGGCAGTTAATTATATTCTTCCATTATGAATCATAAGTATCTTCTTTTTCAGAAATATCAGCACAGGTACAATCTCATCCCCATGCTTTTTGCTCCAGGAAATTTGCCAATATTTCTGGTGACTAATTAAGATATTTTAAAACAAAGTTAATTTTAACTTTACAACTCAGCAATGGTGTTAACATCTCATGCAGACATCAGTATCCCTTTCCCAAGTTCATATCATGCTTCCTTGTTCTTCGTGTATACAGGAGTGCAACATCTTGGGTAGATCTGGATATTATGATTCATTGTAAAGATGATGTCAATTAGAATATAAGATAAAGAAAATATTCTTTATACATATTTTAAAGCAGTAACATATTTTCAACTTCTAGGAACACCCTGCATTTAAATGACATAGAACTTTAATTTTTAAAAAGCTTTATAGATGTTGCTGATAAATTATTCATTTTTCCCCTGCCATTCGCATTTTTCATGTGAGTTCAGTGGACTGTACTGGTAAAATATGCTGCAGAAATGGCTTGTTGACAAGTCTCCTCCTTGTGTTTCAAATAAAGATCAATATATACAGATATGTCTTGTACTGTACTATTAAAATGTATTAAACTCTACAGTTACTCTTAATAGATTTTTCAGTGACCCCTTTAATTTGCATGATTTATCAATTTTTGGACCTCTAATGCTCTATAGATTAACACCCAGTCAATTGTAATTAGAAAACATTGGAAAGTAATGCATCCTTTATATCAACTCCTTGTCTTTCAAGAAAAAAAAGTGGATCCGTCAAGATCCTGTTTTATTACAGGATACAATCACACAACATGCTAAATTTTTTAGATTTTAATCCTAAATCCTGATGGCATCAGTTTGATTCCAATTAAATTAGTATTTGATCCATCAAAAGATCTGTCAATGTATGAGAAAATACTGTATGTGTGGAATAAATGTAAGCGAATATCCCTTTGTGAAGAATAGAACTGATCCTGACATAAACATAACGGGGCAATTTATCAGCCTTTCTACGCCAGTTTTGTGGCGTAGAAAAGGCGCAATTTGCAGTGCACATTGCGACTTTTGGCCTTTATAACCCGCTCTCGCCAGTTTTGTGGAAAGGCAGTGCGGCTTTAGAAAGGGGTGTGGCCACAGCAGCCCAACAAATTTGTTAGAATTAACACCATAAAACTAACGTAAATTGTAGTGATTTCATTCTATGGGGCATAGCAAGGTAGAGGCCCCTACCTGGTTTCCCCCAATCAGACTATCCCCCCATCTCCCCATTTTAATAAATAAAAAAATAAAAAAAAAATAAAGTTTAATAAATAAAAATAAATAAATAAATAAAAGTTTAATAAATAAATAAAAATTATACTAACCGCTCCTCTTTTTCCCTCCGGCTCCCTCACCATGACGCAGCTCATGCAACGTAGTAAGGAAGTGACTGGAAGGATGATAGATGGTGTATATATTCTACCAAAGTTTCTTACCTATACACGGGATGGGCTCTAAGTGTCATAAAGTAGGTGGAAAAACACATTACTAGTTTTTCCTCCTTGTTTAAACGGTATGTTCTGGGACTTGGAGCTTGGAGGTTTTTAGTGTCCTGGATGGGATGAAGCCTCCATTCCCAGTCCAGTGACTATTTCCCTCTGCAGTAGCCTCATTAGTAAATGCAGCTGTACTGAGGTCAACACAAACCCGCGCTGCACTGTGTAAGGTCTCTCTGGGAAGAGCAGTGTTGCTGCTCACCAGCTGTGTACAAACTGAAGGTACCGGTTGCTGCTATATTGTATGTAAGAGAGAGAGGGAAGTTATACTGTTTAGTTAGTGCTTCGACAAAGAGGATTTTGTTTATGTTTTGTTTTGTGCAACCTGTATATTGGTTAGCACTGTTGCCAGTGTTGGACTGATGTACCGTTGGCTCACCAGAGGAGACGATTCTGAGGGAAACAATTCAACACTTAGGCCCTGTTCACATCTGCATCAGGGCATTCCGTTGTTGTCCTCCATCAGGGGAGCAGAACAAGGGAATACTGGACACAACGGTTCCGTTGCAGCACGGACTGAACCCATTGACTTTAATGGGTACCATTGGCTTTCCATCGGGTTGTCTTTTACCAGAAACAATAGCACAGCATGCTGCACTATTGTTTCCTTTAATTTCTGCCGGATCAGCGATGGAGGCCCCTAATGAAGCGTCCAACACAAATGTGAACAGCCCCTTAGATACATCCTAATCTATACTGTTATCATTGCACAGGTCATATCACTAAGACATTTTAATAGATTATTTGTGAATCATTTCATTAGAATTGTTCCTAGCAGCAGGAGAATAAAATGAGGTGGTCTTCTGTCTGACCTTTGGGGCACAATGCTGGCTCAGAACCTGTGTCCAGCAGAGTATTTGCTATTTCTCTGGTGGGCAAGTTGGACACCAACTGTTGCCTTTTAGCACTGGAGTTCTTGAATTGAATCCGGCCCAGATCAACATAAGCAAGAAGCTTGTATGTTCTAACAAAAATAGGAGGGTTCCTCCAGCTCACCTTGTCACGGGTATGATTGTTAGCGCACGGATCCTCGTTTCGGTACACGGCTTTGCAGAGACAGAGAAAATAGGAGTAGATGGGTCCAGCGCTGGATATAGTGCAACTGTTAAAACAGGAAACTTCTTACCAGAGTGGCCCTCATTGTTATCCTCTGCTGGCGGAGGATCGAGAGGGAGACGCCCGCTCCCTGGGCCTCTATCTGTGGCAGAGGGTCGCCCTCCACGAGGACCCCGCAGAAGATCTAGACGCCGACAAGAACGGGACCCTACTCCACCCACGGAGACCGCCCGTTCGGCGTGATGACCCGGATTTCACACCCCTGGAATCCTTCCTTTTACGTATTTACTTGCTGTCGGTTTTCAAGAATGCCTGTGGTTTTGAGTATTACCTTCAGATGCCTTCCAATGTCTTCCTCTCGCTCATTATTTAAAGTGTGCAATGATGTTAAGCTGTCAATATTTATAATATGGTACGCTGGGGAGTGCGGATAACTCTTATGCGTAGTTGTCACCTTCCCCCTGTAGGGTTTGGACCGAATTTTTGGTCTACCGCAATTGTGCGCTTAGCTGGTGCGGCAGTTGTTTTCTTACTGCCTTTTTTGTTTGATTTTATGTCTGTGTTTTTCTCTAATGCTCTGTTCTTTACTCCTAGCTTGTTTCCCTCCTCTGCCTCCCTCCTGGCGATCCTGGACTCCGATCCCTCGTGCGTTAGCCGGCATACTTCAGCGAGCCGCTTAGTCTGCACCCATGGCTGACCTTACTATTGCCTCCTTCAATGTGAAGGGGCTGAATGTTCCTGAAAAGCGGGCGCAAATTCTACACCATCTACACAAGCGTAAGGTACACATTGCATGCTTCCAGGAGACACACTTTAAGGAGGGACATACCCCTACTATCAAGCACAAACATTACACTACGTGGCATTTCAGTAATAATCCCCTCTCCAGATCGTGTGGAGTTGCCATAGCCCTCCACAAGTCCCTCCCCCATCAGGTTGTTAATCTGGTTGTCGGTCCCGACGCAAGATACATCATCTTAGTGCTTAATATTGGTGGGAGGGAATTCACGGTGATTAACGCTTATGCTCCCAATCAGGGTCAGGTGCCCTTCGTTCTCCAACTTATAGAAGCCGCCCTTCCGGTGGTCCGGGGGACTGTGGTGCTGTGCGGAGACTTTAACCTTACTCTGGATCCGACGGTGGATAATTCTACTGGTCGCTCTAGTGTTGCATATGGTGCTATTAGACGGGCGAGGCGTGCTCTCCTACAGCTTCAACTTTGTGATGCATGGCGCCTACAACACCCCACTGATAGGGATTATAGTTTCTACTCCCATCCGCATGGCACCTACAGTCGCTTGGATTACATTTTCATCCAGCAACATGCTCTCCCCTGGGTAGCCTCTACGTCCATTGGCAGTATCCTGTGGTCTGATCATGCCCCGGTATACTGTACCTTACATCTCCCCTTCATCACTAAAGGCTCCTGGACTTGGAGACTGAATGAGTCCCTGCTCCTGGATGGGATGTGCCATGATGATTTACTTCAAACGGTGGAATATTTCACACTTGATCACGCTCAGGATGACACGTCCCCCTTGGTGCGTTGGGAAGCCCTTAAATGTGTTCTCAGGGGGGTCCTCATAAAACACGGAGCGCACCTTAAAAGAGAAAGGGCCCACTCCCTTAAAATTGCGCTCCAAAAAATTAGCGCTCTTGAACTGGCCCACAAGCGTGCGTTGTCTCTTCCGATTTTACGGGAGTTACAGGTTGCCCGACAGGACGCCAGACGGCTGTTGGACTCTGCCCAGCAGCGCGCTCTCCAAGTCTGTCGCAGTAAATTCTACGAGTTTGGCAATAAGAGCGGACGCATGTTGGCCAGAGCTTTAAAAACTAAGATTGCCCAATCACACATCCCAAATACTAAAGCTCCTTCTGGCCAGGTGGTTCACACGACCCCAGAGATAGCGGATTGCTTCCATACCTTTTTCTCTAATCTTTACAACCTTGACTCTCCCACCCCTACCCACTCTCATCTGCCAGACGGGGATTCTTTCTCTTCTCCCTTCACACCGTTGTCTAGGGAGATAGCTGAGGAACTTGATAAGGACTTCACCTCCCCGGAGCTCCTTGCGGTTATAACCGATCTTCCTGGGGGAAAGAGTCCTGGCCCGGATGGCTACACTGCCAAGTTTTACAAGGTATTGGCTGACCGGTTGTTACCGTTTTTACTGCCAGCTTTTAATTCTATCTCCCCGGAGGTCCGGTTTCCTCCTAGCTCCACCTTGGCTCATGTCACGGTTATCCCTAAGCCGGGTAAGGATCCTCAACTCTGCTCCAGTTATCGTCCCATCTCCTTGCTCAATGTAGACCTGAAAATTTACGCCAAATTGCTCGCCAATAGACTAAATAACTACCTGCCTGATCTAATCCACCCGGATCAGGTGGGCTTTGTGCCTGGTCGGGAGGCCCGTGATAACACCCTTAAAACTCTAGATATTATCCACCACGCCCAGACTAACCACATCCCGCTCATGATCCTGTCCCTAGATGCTGAAAAGGCGTTTGACAGAATATCGTGGCCTGCCCTTTACCAAACCCTTCGGCATGTGGGAATAGGACCCTCTCTCTTGGCAAAAATCATGGCATTGTATCGTACGCCTTCGGCCCAAATAAAAATAAATGGCTCCCTCTCGGCACCTTTCCCTATTTACAATGGCACGAGACAGGGTTGTCCCCTATCCCCCCTGTTATATGTTCTGGTTATGGAACACCTCATGGCCTCCATTCGGAGCAACACGGATATTAAGGGTATTAATATTGGAGGGATGGAATACAAGTGCTCGGCATTTGCTGATGACCTATTGGTCTATCTCACAGATCCTCATGTCTCTCTTCCTTCATTGATGTCCGAGTTGTCCCGTTTTGGAACATGGTCTAATTTCAAAATCAATTTCTCTAAGTCGGAAGCGCTAAATGTTTCTCTCCCGGGCCCGTTAGTGTCGCTTCTCCAAAGTAATTTCCCCTTTTCCTGGCCCTCCAGAGGTATTACATATTTGGGTGCCCGTATAAGTGGTGACCTTACACAACTGTTTACAAATAATTATATCCCCCTACTGGCCAAGTTTCGCACTGATCTTAATTCCTGGCATAAGACTGAATTTTCCTGGTTTGGCCGTATCAATATTATTAAGATGTCGCTCCTCCCCCGCTTGCTTTATCTCCTGCAGACGATCCCCATCTCTATCCCATCCTTCTATTGGTTGCGGCTTCAGCGATGCTTCGGCTCCTTCATTTGGCCGACTGGTCGCCCACGTCTGAGCCGGGCTCTTCTGACTCGCTCCAGGGGTACGGGTGGGGTTGGTCTGCCGGATTGTAGGCTCTACTATCTAGCATCAACTCACGCACGTGTTTTAGATTTTTTTCATAACCGTGAATCAAAACTATGGGTCCGTTTGGCTCAACAACTATGTCCCAGTACCCTATCATCCCTGCCGTGGACCCTGCCCGGGAACAGACCGACTCAAACCTCCTTTGTGGTCCATCATACCCTTCTGGTATTGAGGTCCTTAGGACCTGGAAGTACGCTTATAGACCCCCTGGGTCCTTTAACTCCTATCACAGACAATCCAGCCTTTCCTGCTGGTAAGGCTGGTCGCTCCTTCCTAGGCAGGCCGTCCACCAATCCCATGTATTTTGCCCAGGTCCTCTCCGCTTCCTCTCTTCTCCCTCTAACATCCATCTGCCCCGATGCTGTGCCCTCCACTCGCCGTATATATGAATATGCCCAGTTAAAGCACTTTTATGGAGCGGTTAAGCGACGCGCACATCTTCACCGGTTGTTGACGGACTTTGAGCGCCTATGTGTCTCCACCCAGCCCCCTACCCATATCATATCCACGATATATAAGTTACTCCTTTCACAGCGTTCCCAACAACTCCCCTCCTTCTGCGGGGCCTGGGAGAGAGAATTGCATACTACATTTACTGACGCACAATGGAAGCGATGTTTCTCCCTCTCACAAAAAGCATCTATAGCCACTAGGGCCCAAGAAACTAGCTACAAAATAGTATCTAGATGGTACCGGGTCCCGGCTGCGCTTCATAAATGGTATCCATCTATGCCTGACAATTGTTGGCGTTGTGGTGATGTAGGAGGTTGTATGTCTCATGTTTGGTGGAGTTGCCCCTTGTTGAGGAGTTTTTGGGATGCGGTACTTAAATTGATATTGGAGGTTACTGGAGTCTCTGTCCCCAACTCTCCGGAAGCAGCTCTTTTATTCATGTTCCCGATGCCAATACAAGTTTATAAAAGCTCACTAGTTAGACATCTCCTTCAGGCAGCAAAGTCAGTGATCCCGCGCAGGTGGAAAACGGCAATACCCCCAACATTAGATGAGTGGTTTCGGGAAGTTGCCGCGATACAGCGAATGGAACACCTGGTGGCTCACTCTCCGGCAGCTGTGGTAAAATACACATCTACGTGGTCTCCTTGGATAGTGTTTCTTTCTTCTCCTTCCTACCTCACGGCTGTAACCTGAGTTGGCCTATGCTCTTGTGAAATGTACTGTGACGCTTGCTGGCTGATGTTTTTTCACCCAGAATACCCCAGAATCGGAGTCCAGGATCCCCTTGTCCTCTCCCCTCCCTCCTACTCCTCCCCCTCTTGGGACCTTTTTCTATACTTTCTCTTCCCCTGTCTAGGGTAATGTGCCGCTCCCTCTCTGTTTGAATTAAGTGGCCTCACTGTGCCTCCTGATGTTTTGCTGTAAGAATTCTCCATGCTACTGTTGTATACTGCGCAGTCTCCTTCCTATTGAGATGTGATGCACATTATTGATTGATTTCTCTTTTTTGTTGTTGTTCTGATTTGTTTTTGATTTGGTCCACTGACCTTGTTTGTCGGTTCCATTTATGGTGTGGAGGCCTTCCCTCCACTATGTTGTGTAATTTTGTGTTTTGAAACTCAATAAAAATTTTTGAATAAGAAAAAAAACAGGAAACGTCTTCCAAGATTTATTATAGACCATTAAAAACAGTGAAAAAAGAGATGAATGGGTTTGTCCAGAGTATGTTCTACCTGTGCTTTCCACAACCCCGAATGTGTCGGTAGAATTTTTTTTTTTAGTTAAACAGTTAGTAAATACATAATTAGACATTGTGCTAATTTTTAAAAAAATTTTCAACAGGTCAGGAAATATTATAAATTAGATTCTAATTTATAACATTTCCCTGTGCTGGTCACTAGAAGGAGCAATTCCCAAAATTGCAGCATTGGCATGTGGTAAAGCAACCACATTGCTTTATGCTGCAAAATTTGAGAAGACACACTCGCTCTAGCGGCCTCAAACAATCTTGGCTAGTGCCAGGAGAAAGGAGGGGATTGCATGTTCAAACCTCCTACACTGTGTGCCGTCATTTTTTGAGCGAATACACAGTGTAGTAGGCTTACAGTGGTAATCACACACTAAAACACGTACATACACAGAAATAACTTACCTGCTCCTGCTGACCCCACTGCCGCCGCTCCCTCCGGTCCGTCCGCTCCCTCCACTCGCTTCTGAACACATGTCCGGAAGCCGCGACCGGAAGTAGTCATCTTACTGTCCGGCCACGGCTTCCGGTCCAAAAGAAAATGGCGCCGGATGTCGCTCGGCCAAAGACCTTCCATCTGGACCGTGTGGGAACGGCGCATGCGCCGTTCCCACACAGACGGCGTACACCATAGTGAATGCGAACGGCTCCCGTTCTAATTCTCTATGGGGATGCATGTGCCGTATTCCATCTCTGTATGTGTCCGTTAATCGACACATACAGACATGAAAAAAAAAGTGCCAGCCCCCATGGTGAAGTAAAAGTTAGAAAAAAAAAAGTAAAACACAAACACACAAATAAATTAAATTTATTTTAATAAAACACTAAAAGCAAATTGATATAAAAAAAAATTTCGCGACACCCGTCCTTTAAAGGGTTTTTCCATGTTCTGACAACTGATGACCTATCCACCAGATAGGTCATCGGTATATGGTCGGTGCGTATCCGAAAGCCCGATCCCGCACCGACCCGCCACTCTGGCTGCCTCCGGGCACCGGACGATATTGACGGAAGCAGATGGCTCCGGTCAAAGAATAGATGCCGAGCTTCCGTACTGCAGCTCTGCTCCTATTCAAGTCAATGGGGGCAGAGCTGTAGTTCTGCCGAACGACCACTATGCAGTGGTTGGAGCCATCTGCTTCTGGCTCCAACTACTGCATACCGTTTCAAAACATCCGGTGCACGGAGGCAGCTGGAGTGGTGGATCGGTGGGGGTCCGGGTGTCAGACATGCACCGTTTATATACTGATCACCTAGCTGGTGAATAGGTCATCAGTTGTCAAAAAGGGGAAAACCCCTTTAATCTTAGAGAATATAAGATCTGTGTGTCTGTCTGTTTCACACGATACCCATAAAAAGAACCAACCAGGCAACACAATTTAACATATAGCTCCCCCTGTCTTACGATTTTGGTCAGGGTCAAGGTACTTAGTTGGGCCCAGGAATATGGTGCTTTAAGCTAGCCCAACAAATGATACAAAGGTTTGAGATACAGTTGCTAAAGGTAACAGCCAACAGTCCAAAACAAGTTCCACTGAAGAGCAGAAGGACTCACGTAATAAAGGATCCGCAAAGGTGATATTGATATAGCTGATATTGTTGGGTGCGTGGTACTGCAGGTACAACAGTGAGGAACAGGTAGATACTAGCTCAAGTAAAAGCTGAACCAGGTAGGGAAACTAACAATAAGGCCTTATTTACACGAACGTGTATTAAGTTCGTGATACGCGCTTGAAAATCACGCGTGTCGCACGGACCTATGTTAGTCAATGGGGCCGTTCAGACAGTCCGTGATTTTCACGCAGCGTATGTGCGCTGCGTAAAACTCCCGACATGTCCTATACTTGGCCGTTTTTTGCGCATCACGCACCCATTGAAGTCAATGGCTGCGTGAAAATCGCGCACGGCACACGGAAGCACTTACTGATTTGCGCTACAGTAGTAAAATATGCGCGGAAATCACGCAGGCATGCACCAAATACTCATGCCACACGGAACTTTTGCGCGCGCAAAATGCAGCGTTTTTTGCATGCGCAAAACGGACACGTTCGTGTGAATAAGGCCTAATGGACACAGAAGCCAGCATGCTGGTGCTTTATAAGTAAGGCACCTAGCAATTTGACTGTTTGCATGCACCGCTGGACATCCCTAAAAGCCCCGCCAAGACATTCTAAGCGGGGCAGGGCATTGGATAATGGTGAGATAAGTTCATTACACTGTGTATAGAGCTAATTTCTCTGTTTTATATAATGTAGATATATAAAATGTATATATATATATATTTGTATTGCAGTTGTTCCCTCAAAATGGTCTGCATTTTACATAACTGAGAAAATTTAATCTGCCACTGTTCCTAGTTTCACAAACTAATCAAGCTGATATGCAGCCTCTACATCCCGCTGTGAGAAAAAATATATTTTATTGTCAGATGGCACTTTATTGTATTAAGTTAGATTGAGGGAAAGACTAATTAGATCTCTGCCTCTTGGTGGCATTTAAGAAAGTCTTTAGTGTGTGACATCTAAGGTCCATGCAATAACTATACATCAGTCAAGTGAAGACATAAATAACAAGTCAATTTTATTAGACTACACCAGTTGAGAGTTGATTACCCTAAGAAAACACAATGCTGGCAACTTTAACTTGATACTTTAACTCTGAAAATTGATTAACCGCTAACTGCTGCTTCATTGACCTTCAATGATTTGTTGTATTGCTTGTCATCTAATTCCTGCAGGGTAATGTGACCTATCTTTTATGTTCATATGCAAACTATCAAACAGTGACTGAAAGATTAGATGGACCTTATTCACTTTTTGTTTATAAATTTATCTTCCACAGCTGATTGCATTTTATATATTATTACGGTTTTTTAAAGTTTTAATAATTTATCTTTTTTGCTAAAGAATATTGAAAATTAACTAAATAATATACATACTTACCAACATTTGAATTCCAAATTGCAAGGCATTACGTATTTACCCCACCCCTGTTCTGCCTGGGAATTTCCACCAAACTGACAGAAACACCCCTCCTACTATCTAATTATATACAGTAATATACTTCCAATGGAATAAAAATAGGGAAATGTATGCTCCGGTAAAGAAATTACTTTATATCAGTGACTACATTCTGGGTTCAATGAAGCTGAGTATGTAGGCACTATAAATAATAAATAATTGGCCTACATGGTGTCTCAAGCGGTAGCACTACTCTCTTACTGCAGTAGTCATATAGGTTTAACCCCTTCCCGCTGCAGCCACTTTTGCCCTTCCTGACAGAGCCTCGTTTTTCAAATCTGACATGTTTGACTTTGTGGTAATAACTTTGGAATGCTTTTACCTATCCAAGCGATTCTGAGATTGTTTTCTCGTAACACATTGGATTTGATGTTACTGGCAAAATTTGGTCAACACATGCAGTATTTAATTGTGAAAAACACCAAAATGTAGCGAAAAATTTCAAAAATTTGTTTTTCTTTATAAATTTTCATGTATCTGCTTGTAAGACAGATAGTTATTCCACACAAAATAGTTGCTAATTAACATTTCCCATATGTCTACTTCAGATTCGCATAGTTTTTTTGAACACCTTTTTATTTTTCTAGGACGTTACTAGGCTTTGAACTTTAGCAGAAATTTCTCACATTCTTAAGAAAATTTCAAAAGGCTATTTTTTCAGGGACCAGTTCAGTTGTGAAGTGGCTTTTTGGGGCCCATACAATACAAACCACCATAAATCACCCATTTTAAAAACTGCACCCCTCAAAGTATTCAAAACAGCAGTCTCTAAGCCCTTTAGGTGTTTCACAAGAATTAAAGAAAAGTAGAGGTCAAATTTACAAACTTCATTTTTTTTTGTTTGTATAAATTTAATCATGTTTAATCTTTTTTTCCTGTAACACAGAAGGTTTTACCAGAGAAACGCAAATTATTATTTATTGCCCAGATTCTGCAGTTTTTAGAAATATCCCACATTTGGCCCTAGTGTGCTAATTTTCTGAAGCACAGGCCTCAGAAGCAATGGAGCACCTAGAGGATTTTGGGGCATTCTTTTTATTAGATTATATTTTAGGCACCATTTCAGGTTTGAAGAGGTCTTGTGCTGCCAAAACAAAGGAAACACCCCCCAAAAGACACCATTTTGGAAACTACATCCCACAAGGAATTAATCTAGGGGTGTAGTGAATATTTTGAAAACACAGGTGTTTCATAGATTTTATTAGACTTTGGACATGAAAATGAAAAATGAAAATTTTTTGTTTCAATAAAATGCCGTTTTAGCTTAAAAAAAAAATTTCCACCAGGAATAAAGAAGATAAAGCCCCCCAACATTTATAAAGCAACTTCTCCAGAGTACGGAAATACCCCATATGTGGTCATAAACTGCTGTTTGGGCACATGGCAGGTCTTACAATGGAAGGGCCATTTAAAAAGGTATATATTTTTGGAAAAAATATATAAAAAATTGGATATAAGAAAGCGCTACACAAAGGAAGGAACGGCAGAGAAATAATAATGGGTGGATTTATTTAGCAAAGAAGGGCAATGCGTTTCAACACAGAACCTGCGTCTTCATCAGGCCAAAAATAAGTCATATATACCTTTTTAAATGGCTATTTCTCGCGGCACAATACAATTGATGCCGGCATCTGGATATTGAAAGCTGCAACCTTATTTTACTACTGCCTACATCCCTAAGTGGTACCTGCCAGTACAAACTTCTTTAGGTGAGTGCTATAACTTACTATCACTTCGAATTAACTTACCTATCAGTTTTATCTTTCACCATGTGGCACTGTGTACATTTTTTTCTTCCCAGACACCTTAAAATGGAAGGAGCACCATTTGGCGTTTGGAGCGCAGATTTTGCTGGATTGGTTTCTCGGCACCATGTCATATTTGCAAAGCCCCTAAGGTACCAGACAGTGGAGACTCCCCAAAAATGACTCTATTTAGAAAATGAAATAATTTTTATTAGAATAGGGCAGTAAAAAAAAAGAAAAAACGTAGCTTATTACATAGTTACATAGTTACATAGTTAGTACGGCTGAAAAAAGACACATGTCCATCAAGTTCAACCATGGGAAGGGAAAAGGGAAGGAAAAATTTCTACACATAGGAGCTAATATTTTTTTGTTCTAGGAAATTATCTAACCCTTTTTTAAAGCCATCTACTGTCCCTGCTGTGACCAGCTCCTGCGGTAGGCTATTCCATAAATTCACAGTTCTCACTGTAAAGAAGCCTTGTCGCCTCTGCAGCTTGAACCTTTTTTTCTCCAGACGGAGGGAGTGCCCCCTTGTTTTTTGAGGGGGTTTTACAAGGAACAGGATTTCACCATATTTTTTGTATGTGCCATTAATATATTTATATAAGTTAATCATGTCCCCCCTTAGTCTTCTTTTTTCAAGGCTAAATAGGTTTAATTCTTTCAATCTTTCCTCATAACTTAAATTCTCCATGCCCCTTATTAGCTTCGTTGCTCTTCTTTGTATTTTTTCCAACTCCAGGGCATCCTTTCTATGAACTGGAGCCCAGAACTGAACTGCATATTCTAGATGAGGCCTCACTAATGCTTTGTAAAGTGGCATTATTACATCCCTGTCCCGCGAGTCCAGGGACTTCAGCTTCAGCGCAACATTTTTAATTTTCACAACAAATAAAGGAGAAAAAGCACCCCAACATTTGTAAAGCAATTTCTCCTGAGTACGGAAATATCCCATATGTTTTTTATAAACTGCTGTTTGGGCACAGAGTAGGGCTCAGAAGGGAAAGAGCGCCATTTGGCTTTTAGAGTGCACATTTTGCTGGATTGGTTTCTGGGCACTATGTCGCATTTGCAAAGCCCCTGTGGGACCAAAACAGTGTAAACCCCCCAGAAGTGACCATTTTGGAAGCTACACCCCTCAAAGTATTCCCCTAGCAGTGTAGTGAGCATGTTAATCCCACAGAGGTTTTCCAGAAATTAGTGTTGCAGAGTGAAAATGGCAATTTTTCCATAGATATGCCAATACGTGGTGCCCAGCTTGTGCTACTATGAAATGACAGTTCTCTTATTATTATGCTGTGTTTCCCGGTTTCAGAAACACCCTACATGTGGCTCTAATATTTTGTCTAGATATTAGACAGGGATCAGGAGTGAAAGCGAATCATGCGAAATTGAGGCCTAATTTGGCGACTTACAAAATATTGGTTCACAATTGCAGAGGCTCTCATGTGAAATAATAAAAGAAACCCCTGAGAAGTGACCCAATTTTGGAAACTACACCCTTCAAGTAATTTATTAAGGGGTGTAGTGAGCATTTTCACCAAATAGGTCTTTTCCATAAATGAATGTGCTGCAGATGGTGCAAAGTAAAAAATAAAAATTTTCCCTAGGTATGCAACTTCAGCAGCAAATATGTCATGCCCAGCTTGTGCCACTGGAGACACATACCCCAAAAATTGTTAAAAGTGTTCTCCTGGGTTTGACGATACCATATATGTGGTAGTAAACTGCTGTTTGGGCACAGTGTAGGGCTCAGATGGGAGGGAACGCCTTTTGGCTTTTGGAGCGGGGATCTTGCCTAGTAGTAGTTTTGTTTGGAGTATTACTGGTATTTCAGTTCTTGTAGATAGTGCCTTTTTTACAGCCCCCCCTGTAGATAACGCCATACAGCCCACTCTGTAGATAGCGCCATACAGAGTCCCCCCTGTAGATAGCGCCATACAGTCCCCCCTGTAGATAACGCCATACAGCCCCCTCTGTAGATATCTACAAACGGGGCTGTATGGCACTATCTACAAAGGGGGCTGTATGGCGCTATCTACAGGGGGGCTGTATGGCGCTATCTACAGGGGGCTGTGTAGCGCTATCTACAGAGGGGGCTGTATGGCGTTATCTACAGGGGGGCTGTATGGCGTTATCTACAGGGGGGACTCTATGGCGTTCCCTACAGGGGGGACTCTATGGTGTTCCCTACAGGGGGGACTCTACGGTGTTCCCTACAGGGGGGACTCTGTATGGCATTCCCTAGAGGGGGGACTCTGTATGGCGTTCCCTACAGGGGGTGTCTGTAAGGCGTTTCCTACAGGGGGTGTCTGTAAGGCGTTCCCTACAGGGGGGACTGTATGGCGTTATCTACAGGGGGGACTGTATGGAGTTATCTACAGGGGGACTGTATGGCGTTATCTACAGGGGGTCTGTATGGCGTTATCTACAGGGGGGACTGTATGGCGTTATCTACAGGGGGGACTGTATGGCGTTATCTACAGGGGGGACTGTATGGCGTTATCTACAGGGGGGACTGTATGGCGTTATCTACAGGGGGACTGTATGGCGTTATCTACAGGGGGTCAGTATGGCGTTCCCTACAGGGGGGGCCTGTAGGGAATGCCATACAGCCCCCCTGTAGGGAACGCCATACAGCCCCCCCTGTAGGGAACGCCATACAGCCCCCCTGTAGGGAATGCCATACAGCCCCCCCTGTAAGGAACGTCATACAGCCCACCCCCTGTAGGGAACGCCATACAGCCCCCTCCTGTAGGGAATGCTATACAGCCCCCCCAACCCCCCAAAAAAATGCGACCTACAGTGTGAAAAGACAAAAGACATGTATCCCCTATCCACAGGATAGGGGATACATGTGTGATCGCTGGCAGCGATAGGGAGAACGGGGGACCGAAAGTCCCCCTGAAGTTCTCCATGACTAACCTCTGACTTCCGGCGTCTGCGCAGCTCAATAAAAATGAAAGGAGCGCTGGTCACGCATTCGCACACAAGCGTGACCGGCGCTCCATTCATTTCTACGGAGCTGCCGACACAGACCCCGGAAGTCCGAGGTTTGTGATGGAGAACTTCAGGGGACTTTCAGTCCCCCGTTCTCCCTATCGCTGCCAGCGATCACACATGTGTCCCCTATCCTGTGGATAGGGGATACATGTCTTTTGTTTAATGGCAGAGCGGGGAGATACCTCCCTGCTCTGCCGTAGTGTTCAGTGGCGTCCCGCTGTAGCAGCCATAGCGGCTGCTAGCGGAGCCTCCGGCCATGGTGGGGGCCCGTGCCGGATGGCGACACGGGCCCCCTCATGCCGCGGGCTCCGTAGCAGCCGCTACGGCTGCTACAGCGGTAGTTACACCACTGGACACAATCCTTTCTGCAGAGGCCAGTGTCACACTGATAAATGTCCTTCCTTATCCCCCTTTTGCTCCACACTCCGCACCTTTGCAGTTTGGGGAAGTTTGCTGGGAAAGTGTTATCCTGGTATAATACAGGCGCCCTCGCTTCCAGCAGATATGTTTGGGCTCTCCCGTTTCTGGTTTCTTAAATTTTAGGGCCTTGATAATTTGCCTCTTGAAACGTTCCCCTTGGGCCTGCAGAACTGCAGATTTTTTATTTCCTGACTTATTGGAGCCTTAACTAATTTAATTTTTTCATAGCTGTAGTGGTATGTGGGCTGATTTTTTTTGCGGGACGAGCTGCAATTTTTATTGGTACCATTTTGGGGTACATGCGACTTTTTGATCACTTTTTATCCTATTTTTTGTGAGGCAAGGTGACCAAAAAACAGCCATTCTGGCATAGTTTTTTTTTGTATATCATTCACCATGCGCTATAAATTACATGTGAACTTTACTCCGCAGGTCAGTACGATTCTGGCGATAAAATTACTTTTGTAAAAAAGAATGTATTTTTTCTGTCGCTATGTTGTGAGAACCAACACTTTTAATTTTTTTCGTCAACGGAGCTGTATGAGGGCTTGGTTTTTTGCGATACGAGCTATAGTTTTTATAGGTAAAATTTTTGGATACATTCGATTTTTTGATCACTTTTTATTCCAATGTTTGGAAGGCAAGGTGACCAAGAAACAACAATTCTGCCATTGTTTGTTAAGTTTTTTTTTATGGCACACCCCTGGGGCGGACGTTCGCTGTGTTTCTTCCTGCATCCATCATGGGTATGATATATCCCTTTGATATGCCTCAGTATTCCTGTGTATAATGGCTTTCCCCCACGTTTATATGGACTTAATACATGTTTTATCACTATTTATATTCTTTGTGCTTATTAAGCACATCGTTGTATGTATATATGGTCACCTCACTTCAGTGTATATCTAAAGCTTCTGTAAGGCTTGTCATTGGTACAATTTTGTACTCTATTCATTTGTTAGACACACAGCTTATTGTCCTTTTTATCTGCTGGTTTATGGATTCCTCATTTTATCTACTGTCTTTTATCATGAGACGAAACCAATAAAATACCAACAGACAGGATGCAACTAGAAAGTAGTGCTCAGGAATGTCACCAAATAAACTGTAAAGCACCATTGCTAACCATATTGAATGCACTATATTGGATCCTGCGTAGTGACCAAGATATACTTGGTGCATCGATCAACAATTAACATAAGACCAACCCAAGAAAATATGATCGACTGAAGGACAAATTTAGAAAAAAATATATGAAAATTTTTATTGAAATAAAGACATGAGACAAATAAAAATGGAAATAGGGGATGAGTCACACAGTAAAAAAGACGTCTGATCAATCAAACAAACCATGTATGGATATTATGTCCACATGTAAGCAGTGTACATGTTTTATAGCAGCAAAAATGAATGCATGTAATCACATAGGAAACCGTGTCTGATTGAAAACAACACGGATTCTAGTAAGGTACATCAAATGACAACAGCACAGTAGCAAGAGGGGAAATAAAGTACCAGTAGCTGTGGTGATTGCAAAGTAAGTGTACAACTTAAGTATTAATCACAAACAGTTACGTAAATAGTATAATCAAAGTTAGGCCAGATATGCTTGAGATCAAAAGATGACCAACAATAATGAGCGCAATGAAGCTATAGCTGCTAAACAGGGCAGAAAAGGTAAAACAACATACCAGTGGACATGGTGGAAACGGGGTTGAGACGTCCCAACCCTATAGCTTCATTGCGCTCATTATTGTTGGTCATCCATACTTGGTTTGTTTGATTGATCAGACGTCTTTTTTACTGTGTGACTCATCCCCTATTTCCATTTTTATTTGTCTCATGTCTTTATTTCAATAAAAATTTTCATAGATTTTTTTCTAAATTTGTGCTTCAGTCGATCATATTTTCTTGGGTTGGTCTTATGTCTTTTATCATGTAACTCAATAAAGATTTTTTCTATTTTCGCATATTCCATTGTCTTTTAAGCATCTGTGTTTTCTAAGTTATATATACAGTGAAAGAAATAAGTATTTGATCCCTTGCTGATTTTGTAAGTTTGCCCACTGTCAAAGACATGAACATTCTAGAATTTTTAGGCTAGGTTAATTTTACCAGTGAGAGATAGATTATATATATATATATATATATATATATATATATATATATATATATATATAAAAAAGAAAATCACATTGTCAAAATTATATATATTTATTTGCATTGTGCACAGAGAAATAAGTATTTGATCCCCTACCAACCATTAAGAGTTCAGCCTCCTCCAGACCAGTTACACGCTCCAAATCCACTTGGTGCCTGCATTAAAGACAGCTGTCTTAAATGGTCACCTGTATAAAAGACTCCTGTCCACAGACTCAATTAATCAGTCTGACTCTAACCTCTACAACATGGGCAAGACCAAAGAGCTTTCTAAGGATGTCAGGGATAAGATCATAGACCTGCACAAGGCTGGAATGGGCTACAAAACCATAAGTAAGACGCTGGGTGAGAAGGAGACAACTGTTGGTGCAATAGTAAGAAAATGGAAGACATACAAAATGACTGTCAATAGACATCGATCTGGGGCTCCATGCAAAATCTCACCTCGTGGGGTATCCTTGATCCTGAGGAAGGTGAGTGCTCAGCCGAAAACTACACGGGGGGAACTTGTTAATGATCTCAAGGCAGCTGGGACCACAGTCACCAAGAAAACCATTGGTAACACATTACGCCGTAATGGATTAAAATCCTGCAGTGCCCGCAAGGTCCCCCTGCTCAAGAAGGCACATGTACAGGCCCGTCTGAAGTTTGCAAATGAACATCTGGATGATTCTGAGAGTGATTGGGAGAAGGTGCTGTGGTCAGATGAGACTAAAATTGAGCTCTTTGGCATTAACTCTACTCGCCGTGTTTGGAGGAAGAGAAATGCTGACTATGACCCAAAGAACACCGTCCCCACTGTCAAGCATGGAGGTGGAAACATTATGTTTTGGGGGTGTTTCTCTGCTAAGGGCACAGAACTACTTCACCGCATCAGTGGGAGAATGGATGGAGCCATGTACCGTCAAATCCTGAGTGACAACCTCCTTCCCTCCACCAGGACATTAAAAATGGCTCTTGGCTGGATCTTCCAGCACGACAATGACCCGAAACATACAGCCAAGGCAACAAAGGAGTGGCTCAAAAAGAAGCACATTAAGGTCATGGAGTGGCCTAGCCAGTCTCCAGACCATAATCCCATCAAACTTATGGAGGGAGCTGAAGATCCGAGTTGCCAAGCGACAGCCTCGAAATCTTAATCATTTACAGATGATCTGCAAAGAGGAGTGGGCCAAAATTCCATCTAACATGTGTGCAAACCTCATCATCAACTACAAAAAACGTCTGACTGCTGTGCTTGCCAACAAGGGTTTTGCCACCAAGTATTTGCCAAAGGGATCAAATACTTATTTCTCTGTGCACAATGCAAATAAATATATATAATTTTGACAATGTGATTTTCAGTTTTTTTTTTTATATCATCTATCTCTCACTGGTAAAATTAACCTATCCTAAAAATTCTAGACTGTTCATGTCTTTGACAGTGGGCAAACTTACAAAATCAGCAAGGGATCAAATACTTATTTCCTTCACTGTATCTATTTTGATGCTTTTTCATAAACTAAAGACTGTTTATATTGTAATCATGATTACAGTACGGGACAGTTGTCCTGCAGCGAGGCAGAGACTCCTAGCATCGTACATCACTATGATGCTAGGAGCCCGGCCCCCTGCAGTGTGTTCGGTCCGGGTCTTCCGGCCGAAATACGTTCCGTACATTACGGACGTAACATGGTCGTGTGAACCCAGTCTTATAAAGATTCTCAAGTCGATTAATTCATAGACTTTACCTCCACTACACATGATATACCATTTTTGCATTTGTGTTTCTCTGGGTCACTTTCATTCTATTGTTGGGGCTATTATCCTGCTGGGACAAAGTATTTGATCTTCTTTATACCAAAGCAGGATGTTCCCTGCTTAATACATTGGTACCCTCATTGATTTCTGTATTTTATTCTGGTCCTTGAAACAAGGAGTCAGCTACAATATTTCACATACACATATAATATAATTGTTTTGGGTCGATTCACACTGTTATATCAAGCTATTAAAGTTCTGGGACCTGAAAATTAATTCTAGTGATACCACAAAGGTCTTCCTTCAGTTGGTTAGTGGGCCCTTCACCTGTTTTTGCAGAGATACAATGTTCATTCTTTTTATTGATTGTTTTATTTTTATCACTTCTCTCCCAAAGCCAAATGTGATGTGTTTGATAATTGCCACCCCATGGACATTTTTTTTTTTTTTCAAGACTAAGGAACATGTTCTCTTATACCTTATGATGGCTGTGTTATAAGCAATGTTATTGGCCAGTTTGGATAGTTCTACTGTGGTGCCATATTCTCTTGATATATTTCTAACAGATTTTACTTTGCACATTTTAACTGTATTCACCATCTTTGTGTTAGTTTCACCCTACCCTTCCTGTACTCAAATTACCTTCGAAAGTTACTAGGTATAGATTTGGAAATTTAACAATAATGATTTTATTATTGTTTTAATTTAAATTACAATGTGTGTTAATACACAAAAAAAAAAAAACAACACAATTTAGAAACAATTTTGTATTGTACTTGAAGGTAAAACGTGACCAAAAACAACAAGGGAAGCATTGTTAATATTTATTATAAATTCAAATGTCCTATATTGCGTAAAATTATTTTATTCAAATTACAGTTTCTTGTAGGTCCTTCTTGTAGAGAAAGCTAAAAATAATTTAAAGCCATATAGAATGTAAATGGTTTTTTATTGTCCAGATAGAATAAGCTATATGTGAAAAGGTCCATATTAGTTTTTAATTGTATTTTTAATAAGGGCTAACAAGCAAGACATAACGTCAGTGTTTGGCTTTATATACTGTTCAAAAAGTTCTCCATTCTGTATTTGAAATGTCAAATGCATATAACCTACAGACTGTAATACACAGCATGGCCAAAAGTATGTGGACTCCCCTTTCAATTATTAAGTGTTGTTATTTCAGCCACACTCATGAATAAAGGGTTTAAAAATCACCCATACATCATGCCATCTCTATACAGGAATATTGTAGTACAATGTTTTGTACTGAGAACTGTGACAGTAAATGTGGCACTGTCATAGAATGCCCTTTTCTAAAAAATTGGCCACATTTCTGTCCTGCTAGATTTGTATAAACCCCTGAGAAGTGACTCCATTTTGGAAACAATACCCCTCAGGGCATTAATCTAGGGGTGTAGTGAGCATTTTGATCCCACAGGTGTTTCATAGATTTTATTAGAATTAGGCAGTGAAAATTAAATTAAATTTTTTCCAAAAATATGTCGTTTTCCTCCCAATTTTTTATTTTCACAAGGGGTAATAGGAGAAAAAACACAACACAATTTGTTACCCAATTTCTCCCGAGTATGGCAATATGCCATGTGTGGCCCAAAACGGCTGTTTGGGCACATGGCAGAGCTCAAAATGGAAGGAGCGCCATTTGGCTTTTAGAGCGCAGATTTTGCTGGACTGGTGTACTGGCACCATGTCACATTTGCAGAGCTCCCTTAGGTACCAGAGTAGAGTGGAAAACCCTGAGAAGTGACCCCATTTTGTAAGCTACCCCCTTCAAGGCATTTATCATTTGCCTGGACATATGACAGGGCTTAGGAGTAAAAGAGCACCATGCGCATTTGAGGTCTATTTTGGTGATTTTCGCAGCATTGGCCCACAATAGCAGGGCTCTGGGGTCAAATAGTAAAATAAACCCCAAGGTGTGACCTCAATTTTGGAAACTGCACTCCTCAAGGCATTTTTTAAGGGGTGTAGTCAGCAATATGACCCCACAGTTTTTTTTTATATTAGAAATGAACGCTCAGTGGATGGTGCAAAGTGAAAACTAAAATTTTCCACTGATATGCCATTTTAGTGCACAATATGTTGTGCCCAGTTCGTGCCACTGAAGACAAATACCTCATAAACTGTTACCCGGTTTCTCCTGGGTATGACGATGCTATATATGTGGATGTAAACTGTTGTTTGGGCACGCTGTAGGGTTCAGAAGGGAGGGAGCGCCATATGGCTTTTGGAGCGCAGAATATGCTTGGTAGTTGTCCTGTTTGGGGTTTTCCTGGTGTTTCAGTTTATAATGTGGGGGCACATGTAAGTTGGACAGAGAACATCAGGGCATAATAGGGTGGTATAATAATACACTAAATAAATAATAATCAACAAATGTGTGGCCGGTGTCACACTGATAAATGTGCACTGATAAATTTTATCCGCTTTTGGACACTCTGCACATTTTGCGTCGCCATATTCTGAGAGCCAGAACTTTTTTATTTTTTCGCCACCGGAGCTGTGTGAGGGCTTAATTGTTGCGGGACAATTATTGGTACCATTTTAGGGTAAATGCAATTATTTTTGATCACTTTATATTTCATTTTTTGGCAAGGAAGATGACCAAGAACCAGCAATTCTGATGTATTTTTTTATTTGTTTTTTTTTTACGGCGTTCACCGTGCACTATAAATGACATATTTACTTTATTCTGCGGGTCTATACGATTATGGCGATACCAAATGTATATAGTTTTTTTTTAATGTTGTACAGCGTTTGCACAATAAAATCACTTTTGTTTCAATTAATTTATTTTTTGTGTCACCACATTCTGAGAGACATAACTTTTTTATTTTTTCGTCAAAAAAGCTGTGGGAGGGCTTGTTTTTTGCGGGACGGGCTGTCGTTTTTAATGGTATAATTTTGGGGTACATGCAACATTTTGTTCACTTTTTTTATTCTGTTTTGGGACTGGTGGTGGCCAATAAACAGCGATTCTGAAAAAAAATGTATGTTTTATTCTTTTGGTGTTCACCGTGCGGGTAAAATAGCGTGATATTTTTATAGTTCGGGTTGTTACAGACGCGGTGATATCACATATGTGTACTTTTTAATTTTTTCCATTTTTTCCTTTAATAAAAGACTATTATTTTTATGGGAAAAAAGGCAGCTATTGTTTTTTTAACTTGAAACTTTTATTTTTTAACTTTTTGACAAAATTTGTATACATTTTTTTTGGCCCACTATGGGACTTCAAGGCATGAAGCCCTTGCTATTCTAATACTCTGCACTACCTACATACCTATTCACTGACAGCAAGCTTGTTAGGCTTCGCCTCCCGGCGTGGCCTAATAGGCTTCTGTACTAGGAGGCCATTGTTAGGCCTCTAGTTGCCATAGCAACCATCGTGCCGATCATTGCCATTAGCAACTATCGGGTGCGATGTAACCACCTAGATGCAGTGATCGCATTTGATCGGCACGGGTTAATCGGCTGGATTGGAGCCTAGCTCCGGTCCTGGCTATTACAGCACGGTGTCGGCTGTAATATACAGCCGACATCCGGTGTTGATGGCGCTGGCTCAGCTTCTGAGCCAGCTCCAACACGTACTCGTTCACAAGGAATCTGTGAAAACGCAACAAAATAGGACATGTTTTATTTTTCAACGGACCCTTAACACGGCCCGTTGAAACAACGGCCGTGTGAACGGCCACATTGAATTACATAGGTCCGTGTGACGGCCGTTGTTTCACATGGACGTATTCAACGCTCATGTGAATCAGACCTAAGGGTGTATTCACACGGTGCAGTTTTGTGGTGTTTTTTTGCCATGCGGCCGAAAACCGCATTGAAAAATCATATGCTTTTTACCGCAATTTGAGAAATCGCAGCAGAGCGCTGTAAAATGTATGCGTTTTTTTGTGCGTTTTTTTGGCCGCACGGTGAAAACTGTGACAAAACCGCATCGTGTGAATACACCCTAAATGTCTGATAGATGCGAGTCCCACCTTTGGGACTCACACCTATTTCTGGAGCCTTATGGCTATTGTGTCTTCTATACACTGCACACATAGAAGGGGAGAATCGTGTTTTTCTATCTCTATCTACCACATAAATATATATAGAAGCTGCAGCAGCATGGAGGAGAACATTATGCAGCAGTAATGATTAATCTAGCTTTCAATCCAACACTGGGGTGAGATATAAGGGTATGTTCACACGTGCACGTCCGTTACGGCTGAAATTACGGAGCTGTTTTCAGGTGAAAACAGCTCCTGAATTTCAGACGTAATGGCATGTGCAGGCATTTTTCGCAGCGTCCATTACGGACGTAATTGGAGCTGTTTTTCAATGGAGTCTATGAAAAACGGCTCCAATTACGTCTCAAGAAGTGACATGCACTTCTTTGAAACGGGCGTTTTTTTACGCGCCGTCTTTTGACAGCGGCGCATAAAAAAAAAGACCGTCTGCACAGGACATTGTAAAACCCATTCAAATGAATGGGCAGATGTTTGCCGACGCTTTCAAGCAGTATTTTCGGCCGTAATTCCAGGCGTAAAACGCCTGAATTACGTCCGTAAATAGTGCATGTGAACATACCCTAACACTTACCAGCAACCTGTGTCTCCTCACTGCTGCTGCTCTCCCTTCTCCACTCCGTAGACTTGTATGGGCAGCATGTCTGTGTCTGACTTACTCTGCTCCTGCTCCCTCCACCCTACTCCATAGACTTGTATTGACAGCATGTCTGTGCCTCTTTCTCTTTCTTCTCCCTCCCTCTGCTCCCCCTCCCTTTCTATAGACTTGTATTGACAGGCAGTGGAGAGACACTCCCCCACTTCCTGCAGTTCGTCTCCTCTGCTCTGTAACTAGGGATGGATTTTGCTTGACAACAGGGGGTGGTCAGCAGGTTACAGGAAGGGAGAAACCTAGTGACAACTAAATTTTAACAGTAACTAAATTTCAATGTTGATCTGTATCAGTTATACTATTAGATTAGCATTAGTTGCTTGAAACGTTAGTATCCATTTAAAGTATTTGAAGAAGGAGTTAGTACAACCCTAAAACATTTTATTTAATATTTCTAATAAATAACATGCAAGTGATTATAGAACATTAAAACTAATCTGTCACTATAAAATGCTCTCCGATTTAAGGGCAGCATACAATAGAAACAAGTGCGCTGCACTTTTAGACCAAAAGGCATGAAAAAATATTGGGGCAAATTTACTTGCTTGTTTTGGGCGCAAATCAGTTTAGAAAAATTGTTTATTATTATTTGTGCCAAAAAGTACAGATGTTTGTGGATCACTAAACACTTATCAAAAGTGTCAACAAAAGAGGCGTGGTATAGCGGAAATGGGGTGTGGCTTAAATGTGCCAATGTGCCCCAAAATTTAGTTGCACAAAACTGGCTTAGCAAATTCAACCAAGAGTTGAATGTCTAGCAAAATGCGCCAAAATTATTATTAGTTTGGAGCATCATCTGACTGCTTGGTCTAAGTTTACGCTGCCTAAATATTCGACAGCATTAGTAAATCTGCCCCATTATGTAATTTGTATAATTGCATTTAACACAATACAGCGGACTCATAGTGATGAGTCCTCTGTATTCGTGACAGGACTGCTCCCCTGCCTTCGCCTATATTTAGTACTGATATGTCCAGTGACTCCGACTGCATGAACTGGGAACTGCTTTACAACACACAGACCAATCCACAGCGCCCACCGGCGCTGCCCAAAACTTCTCTCATGCACCCTGTCCAGTGTCACAGGGATGCCTCCTCCCAAAGTCTGACATAGGCTGCCCCACCACCCACTGTCCCCTTGTCATTTAAAGAATGTGCCAGAAATATAAAAATGTTTTTCTTGTTTTCTATCCTCAGAACTTGGATTTGGCGTCTTTTTATCAGGTGCGTCCTATAATCCGTCCTGTATTTCTGTGTTCACTGAAATGAATAGTGCAGCATGCACAGAGCGTTGGTTAAATAAATAAATGGTCCATCATTTTAGCTATTACCTATTATTAAACAATATCATAGTATTTGCCCCGGATGTTATTTGTAGAATCTTACTAAATAAAAGCAACATCTGGAGACAAAAGGAAGTTTGGCATAATAAAAGTGTGTGATAGGGGTGTTACAGTAAAGCAGGTGTCAGAAAAGGAAATAATTCTGTGGGCAAGTTACTACTATACAATATATTTTTTTTTTTTTTTTTAATTTTGGGTATAAAACCATCTGCCTTGAAATGAATGATGTGCAATAAATCTGTTTAAGTGTTTCAATGAGGGTTTGTTTTATAAAAGGAATATGGTTATTTAATTAGATACAGAGCTTCCTCTTCTGTCTGGCAGTCTACCTTCCTTCTCATGGATATTTCCTATTCTGGATTTGTAGGGCTTCAATTACAATCTGTTATTCATATTTCGTTTATTGCTCTCCTCTGTATCTGTTGACATGTTTCCATTCATTGGATGTACCGTTTCTGTATTCTCCATTGTGATGCTATAAATGTTATCATAATGTCACACTGTAGATTGCAATTTACAATGTGTAATGTGTAAATTCATTGGGGGCACTGCTATTATCCTGAAATAGAATTCTAACTAGAACAAGTTGTCCCATCTGATCCCACAAATAATGATTGAGTGATTGCTCTGAGATTTCATTTGTAGACCGAGTTTATTATCATGTTCCTAGAACTATTTTGTGAACAATCTCAATATTGTAGCATAGAGCAATGTCTTACTAAAAATTCATACATTTTTATCAGGTGGTTCATCATTTATCAGTCAGCTTAAGACCTGACATACCACCGCTACCCATTTGCAGAGATGACACATGGTACAAGGGCTGGATTAAAGAGAAACAAATGCCATGGAGCCTCCACCACCCCTGGATGATTCACAGTATTTTCTGTCTACAAGTCTTAACATGGCAAGACAACAAGGGACGTGAGTTCTGTTATCTGGGCATTGTGTAGAACTGTTATTTAGACATGTCTGCTTTATTATGGCACTGTATGAATTTACCATTCCCCTTAAGGACCAGGCCACTTTTGGCCTTAATGACCGAGCATTCTTTTTTGTTTTTTCACTGTCACATTCCAAGAGTCATAACTTTTTTATTTTTCCGTTTTCATTTTTCTGAGGCTTGTATTTTTGCGGGACGAGTAGTATTTTTTAATTGCACCATTTTTGGGTTCATATGATTTATTGATTAACTTTTTTGGGGGGGGGGGGGGGAGTTGATGAAAAAACCCCAGCTATTGTTTTCTGCATTTTAAATCTACGCTGTTCACTATGCGACATAAATAACATGTCACCTTTATTCTATGGGTTTGTACAATTATTGGGTTACAAAACATATATTGTTTTTCATGTTTTACTACATTTGCACAGTAAAAAACTATTTGTTTTTGCATCGCCGAATTTCAAGAGCCGTAACTTTTTTGTTTTTCCATCGATGTGACCATATGTGGGCTTGTTTTTTTTTGAGGGGATTGGAAAACAAAAGCGATTTTGACGTTGTTCTTTGCGTTTTGTTTTGTATGCCGGATAGATCATCAGTATATGATCGGTGCGTGTTCGACACCCAGACCCCGCACCGATGAGCTGCTCCGGCTGCCTCTGGGCACCGGATATCCTTGCTGGAAGCAGATGGCTTCGTTCATGGAATAGTGGCCAAGCTGCAGTACTGCAGCTCTGCTCCTATTCAAATGAATAGGAGCAGAGCTGCAGTTCTGCAGCACGGTCATTATGCAGTGTATGGAACCAACTGCTTTCAGCTCCATACACTGCATACTGTGCAATAACATCCGGTGACCGCGGGCAGCCGGAGCAGCTGATCGGTGCAGGGTCCAGGTGTCGGACCGACACCGATCATATACTGATGACCGGTGAATAGGTCATCAGTGTTCCGGTAGTGGACAACCCCTTTAACTTTATTGTTTGAGTCGTTCCGATTGCGACATTACAATATATGTATATATTTTATTTTATTTTTTACATATTTGCTAAATAAGACCACTTTTTATGGAAAAGAGTGTTTTTATTTTATTTTTACTGTAATCTTTTTTTTCTTTGTTCATAAAATTTATTTAACTGTTTTATATTTTTTTTTTAGTCCCACTAGGGGAATTCACAATGCAATCTTATGATCACAGATATAATGCTTTAGTATACTTAGTATATAAAAGCTTTATTGACAGTCAATGTAAAACTGACAGGCAATTTGTTAGGCTATGCTTCTGGCAGTTACTGATGGCAGACCTGGGGCCTTTGTTGGGCCCCTAGCTGCCATGGTAACCCATCAACACCCCGTGATCGTGTCGCTTGTGTGCCGATGGGTTGACAGAGAGAGCTCCTTAGATGCCACGGTCTCTACAATTTCGGCAGTTGCGGCAGGAGCCTGGCTGTGTATAACAGTATTGCTTCTGCCACTGGTCTCGTAGGTTCAGTAGTAGCACCCAAAAGATCCAAGTGATGGATATAGCTGTCAAAATGCGGGAACTAGCACCTGCTTGTGATGGATTTATCAGTTGCTCGTTGTTTAGGGGTTAAGCACTATATATAATTCTGTTTTTTTTGTGGTGGTATTATTTGGACACTGAATGTTTTTCAATAAATTGCTTTGAAATTTTTATCTTTTACGTGTAGCCTGATTTATCCAAGCTAGCCTCCATTCCTTACAATAAAGGGGCCCGCACAATGTTTTCTCTAGGTGTCCCTATTTGATCAATATCAAAATCTCAATTGCAATTGTTGCTTGACTTGTGTGAGACATATTCAAGTATGAATCATGAGTGACTTTTTCATGTTTTTTCATTGATAAGCTTATCTCATGCAGGGGCAGACATATTGCTGGTGCAACCGATTCATCTGAACAGGGGCCCGGAGGAGGTGGGTGCACGCTCAGCTGCCCTAAATGCTGTGCCATAATAACATATGTTAAGGAAGGGGGCCCAATCTGTAAATTGCTGAAAATGCACAGGGTGGGAGGTGGTGGGAGGGGGCACCTCTGTCTGCTGCGCGGCCTCGCCGATCTTTTACTTAGAAAATGTATTAAGAGGGGAGGGGCCTGGCAAGGCTTGCTCTGTCTGGTGGTCTTCGTCACCAAGTAACCAGCGTCACCAGATAGAACGCGCCGCACCTAGCAAGCAGCATCGCTATCTTCGGACCAGTTATTGATCTGGGATAGCGGCGCTGCTGAAATGAAGCCTAATACTGGTTGGCTGAGCCTCTCAGCCAATCGGTGTTTGGGTTCTTCTTGCTCCACCCCCTGAGCTTTCCTGTGCTTTTACTGTGTGGTGTGTGTGTTGAGCGTCGTGAAGGGGACTGACTGAAAATAAAAAAAACTAGGAGGTAGTGGTTGCTGCCCTGTCTGTAGAAAATGTTTGGAGTGGAGCTCAGTGGACAGTTAAAGGGGTTTGACTTTAACATTTATGGCATATCCATAGTATATGCCATAAATGACCGATAGATGCGGGTCCCACCTCTGAGACCTGCGCCTATCTCTAGAACGGGGCCCCCTAAACCCCGTTCTGCCTTTCTCGGCTTCTGATGCTTCCCGGCCACTTCCTGATTAGAGGGTCGGGAGATCCGAAAACAGCATAACTTGCTGAGCTATCCTGTTTCCGTAACTCCCATAGAAGTGAATTGTAGTTACGGAAGCAGCGTAGCACGATGAAGTAATTATAAGTTAGTTACATGAGTGCTTTGTGTTATATATGGAAATTATTTGCATTATTTATGTTTGTTACTTGTGTAACTAGTAAAAAAAATGTGCAATATAGTTTTATATGCACGCAGGCGTGGTTAGGTTATGGGGGGCCCAGGCACATTCTTTGCACAGGGGCCCTCTGCCGTCTGTGTCCGACTATCATCTCGCGTGAACATCTCATGAAAGTATCATGTACATCTCTATTCCTATGGACTGAAAAAAGTCTGTGTGCAGTCCTAGACTAAAGCGTAGGTTCAGCAGTCTCCTGATTTAAATGTCTAAAATTGGAATTACTCCTTTTATGAGTGGGAGTATTCTATCGAGCAGGGCAGGCGCCAGAACTACAAATTGCTTGCGGCATCCTTATAGACCATAAGAAGACACAGGCTATTTAAACTTGTTGAACTTAATATTTGTGACTGCTGTGCACTTGCAGCGATCCAAAAGTATTTTGCTGATTTGTGGAATGATTGTTGACTGCACTACACAGACATTCCATAAGGTGGCACTTGAGCTATTCTATCAAAAGGACAGCACAATGCTAATATATTTAGAAACACTTGTATATATATACTATTATAAATAAACATGCTTAGGAAAGAAGAGATTTCAATGTTAAATGATACCAGACATACTGACAAAACTGTTAAATCAAATTTACATTTTATTAGATTAACAAGGAATATGATATCATTAGAGTAAATACATGTTATATACATTGTACTATGTATAATACACTGTATTGTACTTTACAACAGCATCAAAATTCCATTCAGGGTAGTGAGTTGCTTAATTTTTATGTTAGGCATTTTGCTACGGCAACTTGCAAAGAGTTAATGGTTTGACTTTCTAAGATGGAACACAGTGAAGGACAATGATTAGTCAGGTATAAGGATCTTGGATTCCTAATTGCAGACTAGAAATAATACCACATTGATGTGGTCGGGAGAAATATGCCCTTATTATTAGTAATATAAGATTTCCTCATTTAATGAGAAGAAAAGAATAATCCTTTTCAACTAAGGAAGCAGGATATATGACCTTCTTCTGCCGATTAGCATATGAAGGACTTGAAATTATCACAGTGAAAGGGCACATTATAAAGACAATTTAAAGCTGTGTACAGCAACAACCATTTCAAAAGAGAAGGAAAAAAGCTCCTGCCCATATCATCTTTCCCGCATTACTGACATTTATTAAAAGGCTTCTTAACAAGAACTGAATATTACAGCACAAAAAAAAAAAATAACCAACCAAAAGAATATCACAACAATAATAATAAAATAGTATTATTATTATCATCAATAATATGATACAAATCCTCATTAAAACTGTGTTTGACGAAGATCATTTTTTACATTTATGTTGTATCATTTAAAGAGAACGCTCACTTCTAGGAAACGTAAGCCTAAAATATGGATACGTTTAACTGAAGGAGTTGCTAATATTTTTTATTACTAAAATATCTACGATGTTATGCTATCAGGGAGCAGACAGCAGAAAACTTCTGGTATCTAAGGGGGAATTTATTACTAGTTCTACTGTTAAGTAGCTCATAGCTGGCGTTAATTTGACTTTTGTGGCACACGGACAGCCAGAGATGTTAAATCAGGTGCATCTTACTCCAGCGTGTTTTAGATTGACTGGCGTATGAAACGCAAATCTTAATAAATTCCCCATAAGTGTAATCTGTCAACAAATGCATTAGCCATTATTGACAGGTCCTTAACAATAACTACTTTTATACTTTTTGTAACAGTTTAGTTTATAACTTTAAATTATAGAAAATTTAATCTGAAGATCAGTTTATAACACATGGTAGGCATTTATTTTCTTACCACGAGCATTATCAAATTATTTCCAAAAACAAAGTTAGTTATAGCTGCACACATCAAAATCTCATTCTGTTCTTCATTTTTATACTTGGCGAGTTCTATGTTTATCGTGTGCATATCAAAAAGGAAAAGGCTTAGGCTTAGGCCTAATGCACAAAGCAGCGCTGTGTGCAGAATCCTGTAAAGCGGCAGTCGGAGTCGCTGTGGCTCAGTACTACTTCATGTGCCACTATATGGTGCTCCATGTGACAATGTATTACAGGGTTATTCTCCAATGAAGCAATGCTTATAGGGGCTAATATCACTGTAATACAGTGTCCAATAGAGCATAACACAATGTTTTGTTCTGTCAGATTCCCTATGAAAAAGCCTCTGTATGCCTCTGTATGAGATAGGAGGCATACGGAGGGGGTATAGACGTCCATATCTTGGACACTAAATTTTCATGCAACTTAGTCTCATCTAATAGTATGTTTTAACGGCCATAGCACGGACGTATACTACGGTTGTCTGAATTCGGCCTAAGACGGAGACAAAAACAGGGTAGATATTCAGACCTGTTTATCTAACCCTAAACAGGAAAGTAGCTCTTGGGGGCCCTCACCCAATACTACACAAACCCTCATATGTCTCTGCATTATCCCAACGCGTTTCATCCCCCACAGGACTCATCAGGGGATTTTGAATAGTTTAGTACTGCTTGTCACTACAGGAGTCAGAACTCGCCTGCTGGAATGTGGCTTTCTGGTAACTTGGTTAGCCTGTTGTATCCTCTGGGACTTGTGGTTCCACTGAATCCTGGCCCCTTAGTGCTTTACTGCTGGTCCTGTTTTACTTATACTACAGACCAAACGCTAATAGCATAATGCTACACACCTGGTATTGACTTTTTGGTCTTTTGTGTCTGAACAGGTACATATAAGGCTGTGTAGTTTATATAATATATAGCAATCTATATTTAGTTTTGTGGAGTATCATTCCTTGTAACATAAGGACTCCACGCTGTTCCTAAAATTGTCTGTGTAGAATCCCTTAGATTTTTTGCATGAACTCCTCTTAAAATTGTTGTATATTTATAATCTTAACTAATTCTTCTGGCTAATTCTTGGAAATCCCCTGATGAGTCCCATGAGGAATGAAACATGTAGGCAGGGCCACCATCAGGAATTTCAGGGCCCCTTACAGCTACATTTTCTGGGCCCCCTACCGTGGCACCGCCTGTTAACGGTACTCCGTCCAGCACTATATCATGCTACCCCTTCATTTCTACTTGCTCTCTGGGAATCGTCGACACAGATGTAGTGCAATTCAGAGTATTGCAGCTTCCTCACATTCACATTCAATCGACGATTCACAGTGAGCAAGTAGAAATTAAGAGGAAGCAGCGTACGGACTGACTCATCAGCTATTGATGGCCTATCCTGAGGATGTAACTACATTGTGCTGCGCCACACGAACTTTTCGGCCGCAAGTCCCGGACCGAACACAGTGCAGGGAGCCTGGCTCCTAGCATCATAGTTATGTACGACGCTAGGAGTCCCTGCCTCACTGCAGGACAACTGTCCCGTACTGTAATCATGTTTTCAGTACGGGACAGTAGTTCCACGGAGAGGCAGGGACTCCTAGCGTCGTACATAACTATGATGCTAGCAGCCCGGCTTCCTGCACTGTGTGTCGGTCCGGGACTGGCGGCCGAAATATGTTCCATCCTTTACGGACCGAACATGCTCGTGTGAATCCAGCAGCCTCAAGTTTTGTATTTTATTAAGCTGGTTCACAGAAAAAACTAATTGCAAATTCTACTGAACCAACTGCCTATTTAGAAACAGGCAGCAGCTCCAGGAGCACACTATGCGGATATGCTGAGTAAAACTACACAGCTTATCCGCCCCGGTAGCCGCAGGGAATTCCGCCAGCAAAACCGCACCAAATAGTGGCGCAGGTTTCGTGAGGCATGTCCGCTGCGGGAATCCTGCAGGAAAAAAAAAGTTTAGACTTGCCCCGGCCGTAGTTTAGGCGACGCGTCTCTCTCTTCTGAACGAAGCCCCGCCTCCTGGGATGACGCTGTAGACCATGTGACCGCTGCAGCAGTCACATGGGATGAAACGTCATGACAGGAGGCCGGGCTGCGCTAAGAATAGAGTATCGCGTCACCAGGACTACGGCCGGGGTAAGTCTAAACTTTTTTATAAATAAAAAAAAATACGTTTTTTTTTCTCATTTGTGATTTTTGCGGCAGAACCGCAGCATTTCCGCAACAGAGGAGCAGCGATTCTGCAGCATAAATTGACACGCTGCGGCTTAAAAAAACACACTGCAGGTCAATTTTTTTTGCAGCGTGTGAATGAGATTTGTTCACATCTCATCCACTCTGCTGCGACTGTAATACGCTGCGGATTTTCCGCAATAAAACGTGTTGCATAAAATCTGCAGTGTTCACGCCTAGTATTTTCCTACCCTAACAATAAGGCCCAGTTCACAGAGTTTTTGGGCCTGGATATTGACTCGGACACTGCGTCGGAATCAGGGCCAAAAAACATCCAAAACCGCCTCCCATTGATTTAATCTGAAATCAATGGGAGCCAGTCGCGGAAAAAATAAAAAGCAGCACGTCCTTTCTTGCCGCGGTTCCGCCTCTGACCTCCCATCGAAATCAATGGGAGGCAGAAAATTCATTTTTCGCTGCGTTTTTTGTCTGTTGTCCTCAATCGCCGCAGGCAAAAAACGCAGCAAGATAGTGTGGGCAGGTCAAAATCTGCCTCAAAATTCTTTAAGGAAAATTGAGACAGATTTTTTCTGCCTGCAAAATACACTGTGTGAACAGGGCCATACATAATCAGCACTTTGAGACACTTTACACACTGTGTCAGAAGAGCTGCTGGCTCCCACTCCAGTCCTCGTTGTCAGGCGATGTCTTCCAGGCGATGTCTTCGGTCCAGACGTCCAGTCCTTCACTGCCAGCGAGGCTCCAGAAAATGGCGTGAATTGTAGAACGCCTGCCGCCGCGCTACATTTGGACTCCTCCCCCTCTCCTTATGCAGTTACGCGGAGGAGGAGGACGAGGCGGAGGAGGAGGACGAGGCGGAGGAAGACGAGGCGGAGGAGGAGGAGGCGGCTTAGGAGGCGGAGGAGGACGAGGCGGAGGAGGAGGACGAGGAGGAGGAGGAGGACGAGGCTTAGGAGGCGGAGGAGGACGAGCCGGAGGAGGACGAGGCGGAGGAGGACGAGGCGGAGGAAGACGAGGCGGAGGAAGATGAGGCAGAGGAGGAGGAGGAGGAGGCGGCTGAGGAGGCGGAGGAGGACGAGGCAGAGGAGGAGGACGAGGCGGAGGAGGAGGACGAGGCTTAGGAGGCAGAGGAGGAGGCTTAGGAGGACGAGGCGGAGGAGGACGAGGCTTAGGAGGCGGAGGAGGACGAGGCTTAGGAGGCGGAGGAGGACGAGGCGGCGGAGGAGGCCGAGGAGGAGGCCGAGGCTTAGGAGGTGGAGGAGGACGAGGCTTAGGAGGACGAGGCTTAGGAGGAGGAGGAGGAGGACGAAAGAGGACGAGGCTTAGGAGGAGGAGGAGGATGAGGCTCAGGAGGAGGAGGACGAGGCGGAGGAGGACGAGGCGGAGGAGGACGAGGCGGAGGAGGACGAGGCTTAGGAGGCTTAGGAGGACGAGGCGGAGGAGGACGAGGCTTAGGAGGCGGAGGAGGACGAGGCTTAGGAGGCGGAGGAGGATGAGGCGGCGGAGGAGGCCGAGGAGGAGGCCGAGGCTTAGGAGGTGGAGGAGGACGAGGCTTAGGAGGACGAGGCTTAGGAGGAGGAGGAGGAGGACGAAAGAGGACGAGGCTTAGGAGGAGGAGGAGGATGAGGCTCAGGAGGAGGAGGACGAGGCGGAGGAGGACGAGGCGGAGGAGGACGAGGCGGAGGAGGACGAGGCTTAGGAGGCTTAGGAGGACGAGGCGGAGGAGGACGAGGCTTAGGAGGCGGAGGAGGACGAGGCTTAGGAGGCGGAGGAGGACGAGGCGGAGGAGGAGGTGGAGGAGGAGGCCGAGGCTTAGGGAGGTGGAGGAGGACGAGGCTTAGGAGGCGGAGGAGGATGAGGCGGCGGAGGAGGCCAAGGAGGAGGCCGAGGCTTAGGAGGTGGAGGAGGACGAAAGAGGACGAGGCTTAGGAGGAGGAGGAGGACGAGGCTCAGGAGGAGGAGGAGGACGAGGCAGAGGAGGACGAGGCGGAGGAGGATGAGGCGGAGGAGGACGAGGCTTAGGAGGCTTAGGAGGACGAGGCGGAGGAGGACGAGGCTTAGGAGGCGGAGGAGGACGAGGCTTAGGAGGAGGAGGAGGACGAGGCTTAGGAGGCGGAGGAGGACGAAGCGGAGGAGGAGGCCGAGGCTTAGGGGGTGGAGGAGGATGAGGCTTAGGAGGACGAGGCTTAGGAGGAGGAGGAGGAGGAGGGGGAGGAGGAGGAGGAGGACGAGGCTTAGGAGGCGGAGGAGGACGAAGCGGAGGAGGAGGCCGAGGCTTAGGGGGTGGAGGAGGATGAGGCTTAGGAGGACGAGGCTTAGGAGGAGGAGGAGGAGGAGGGGGAGGAGAAGGACGAAAGAGGACGAGGCTTAGGAGGAGGAGTGTGCCCGTCGGTGTCTCGTTTGCGGGTGTGCGCTCCGGCGCTTGCGGTTACGCACGCGGAAAAAATAAAAAGCAGCACGTCCTTTCTTGCCGCGGTTCCGCCTCTGACCTCCCATCGAAATCAATGGGAGGCAGAAAATTCATTTTTCGCTGCGTTTTTTGTCTGTTGTCCTCAATCGCCGCAGGCAAAAAACGCAGCAAGATAGTGTGGGCAGGTCAAAATCTGCCTCAAAATTCTTTAAGGAAAATTGAGACAGATTTTTTCTGCCTGCAAAATACACTGTGTGAACAGGGCCATACAAAATCAGCACTTTGAGACACTTTACTCACTGTGTCAGAAGAGCTGCTGGCTCCCACTCCAGTCCTCGTTGTCAGGCGATGTCTTCCAGGCGATGTCTTCGGTCCAGACGTCCAGTCCTTCACTGCCAGCGAGGCTCCAGAAAATGGCGTGGATTGTAGAACGCCTGCCGCCGCGCTACATTTGGACTCCTCCCCCTCTCCTTATGCAGTTACGCGGAGGAGGAGGACGAGGCGGAGGAGGAGGACGAGGCGGAGGAAGACGAGGCGGAGGAGGAGGAGGAGGAGGCGGCTTAGGAGGCGGAGGAGGACGAGGCGGAGGAGGAGGACGAGGAGGAGGAGGACGAGGCTTAGGAGGCGGAGGAGGACGAGGCGGAGGAGGACGAGGCGGAGGAGGACGAGGCGGAGGAACACGAGGCGGAGGAAGATGAGGCAGAGGAGGAGGAGGAGGAGGCGGCTGAGGAGGCGGAGGAGGACGAGGCGGAGGAGGAGAACGAGGCGGAGGAGGAGGACGAGGCTTAGGAGGCAGAGGAGGAGGCTTAGGAGGACGAGGCGGAGGAGGACGAGGCTTAGGAGGCGGAGGAGGACGAGGCTTAGGAGGCGGAGGAGGACGAGGCGGCGGAGGAGGCCGAGGAGGAGGCAGAGGCTTAGGAGGTGGAGGAGGACGAGGCTTAGGAGGACGAGGCTTAGGAGGAGGAGGAGGAGGACGAAAGAGGACGAGGCTTAGGAGGAGGAGGAGGACGAGGCTCAGGAGGAGGAGGAGGACGAGGCGGAGGACGAGGCGGAGGAGGACGAGGCGGAGGAGGACGAGGCTTAGGAGGCTTAGGAGGACGAGGCGGAGGAGGACGAGGCTTAGGAGGCGGAGGAGGACGAGGCTTAGGAGGCGGAGGAGGACGAGGCGGAGGAGGAGGTGGAGGAGGAGGCCGAGGCTTAGGGAGGTGGAGGAGGACGAGGCTTAGGAGGCGGAGGAGGATGAGGCGGCGGAGGAGGCCGAGGAGGAGGCCGAGGCTTAGGAGGTGGAGGAGGACGAAAGAGGACGAGGCTTAGGAGGAGGAGGAGGACGAGGCTCAGGAGGAGGAGGAGGACGAGGCGGAGGAGGATGAGGCGGAGGAGGACGAGGCGGAGGAGGACGAGGCTTAGGAGGCTTAGGAGGACGAGGCGGAGGAGGACGAGGCTTAGGAGGCGGAGGAGGACGAGGCTTAGGAGGCGGAGGAGGATGAAGCGGAGGAGGAGGCCGAGGCTTAGGGGGTGGAGGAGGATGAGGCTTAGGAGGACGAGGCTTAGGAGGAGGAGGAGGAGGAGGGGGAGGAGAAGGAGGACGAAAGAGGACGAGGCTTAGGAGGAGGAGTGTGCCCGTCGGTGTCTCGTTCGCGGGTGTGCGCTCCAGCGCTTGCGGTTACGCACGCGGGCACGCACGAGCGGGCAGGCGCACGGGCAAGCGGGCGGTGTTTGACGGCCCCCACGACGAGAGGGGGGCCTGCAGCTCACGACATTACTTTGGTGAAAAGAACAGACCCCATTGCAGGGGCCTGTTTTTTCTACCAGATGCAAGTCGTGGCAGTGGCCGGGCCCCCCTTTCAATTAGGGTTGGCCGGGCCCCTTACAGAAGTACCCCTAATACCCCCCTGATGGCGGCCCTGCATGTAGGGATAATGTGGAGACATATGTAGGGTTTGTGTAGTATATCGTGAGGGCCCCAATGGGCCACTTTCCTGTTTAGGGTTAGATAAACAGGTCTGAATATCTGCCCTCTGTTTCTCTCAGTCTTAGGAGGAGGCCGAGGCTTAGGAGGTGGAGGAGGACGAGGCTTAGGAGTACGAGGCTTAGGAGGAGGTCTTAGGCCTTATTCACACGAACAGCTCCCTTTTTGCGTCTGCAAAAAACAGACATATTTGTCATGCATTGCAGTGTGGCATCCGTGTGTGTTCCGTGTGGCATCAGTTGTTGATGTCTGTTTATGTACACATTTCTTTATTTTTTATTTTTCTTCTCCTCATTTCTTATGAACGTGTGTGTGAATCACGGACAGCACACGGATGTGGGTTCATGTGCTGTCCGTGATTTTCACGCACCCATTGATGCACAAAAAACGCACAAGAATAGGGCATGCAACAGAAACACACTGCGTGAAAAACACTGCATGTCTCAATGGCCCCATTGATTTGCATAGGTCCATGTGACGGCCAGTGTTTTAACGGCCGTCACAAGGACGCATTACACGTTCGTGTGAATAAGGCCTTAGGCTGAGTTCGCACAGGGCGGATACGCTGCGTAAAAGCGTAAAAATTACGGGCGAGAAACCGTAGTGTGGTGCAGTTTTTCGCACAGAATGTCCGCTGCGGAAAACTCCAGAACTTAGCCGGCTTTCTAGCAGGCCGACCTCCTGGGGTGACGTTTCATCCCAGGAGACCTCTGCAGCCTTTTTGGGTAAGCATGAGATGTTTTTTTTTATCTGAGTTGCGTTTTTTGCGGTGGAATCGTTGCGAACCCACCTACTATTCAATGGGGAAAAGTCGCAACAAATAGGCAGAGTTTATGCAAATACATTTGACATGATGCAGAATAAAATTCCACACCGCAGGTCAATTTCTGAGCGGTTCCCCTGCAAAAAATGCAACTCAGAAAAAAAATTATCTTAAAATTACCCAGTAGTCTGTGTTTCTTCCTCCAGGCCAGGCTCCTGGGATGACGCTTTATCCCATGTGGCCGCTGCAGCCAATCACAGGCTGCAGCAACCTCCTGGGATGAAACAGCGGACATTCCGGGTAAAAAACTGCACCACAGTTTTTCACCCGACATTCCCTGCGGCATGTATCGTCCGCAGACCGCCACTCCTCTTTACCCCCTGACGCCAGCGACGCATACTCCTCTCTTCCTGCTGATGTCTACAGCCTCTGAGATGCCATGACATGCATCCACTCTGCCCTGAAGTGTCCTCTAGGGTGCGCACACGCGCTCGTTCCCGGCTGTAAAAGGAAGTGTTTTCCATGTCAGATATTAGTTAGGTGTGTATCTCTGCCCTCTGGGGGAGGGGTGAGAAGACATTAGACACATCCAATGCATTCACACAAGCTGCCCCCCCCCCTTACCAGGTAATGAGACATCCTGGGGGGGTGGAAGCCATAAGCAATGAACAAATCCAGGAAGCAGGAGGTTCATACTGTCTGCCCTCCCCACCCTTCGCCAGGTAATGAGCACATGGCCCCCCACTTGCACGTGCATGAGCTTGTGATGTCACACAGATGTGCACGGACAAGGTATAAGAGGGTCAACTGTCCCACACTCAGCCTCTTTCTTCTGCTCCCCGGCTCCACAAACGGACATCTCCTCTCCTGGTCTCCTCTCCCGGTCTCCTCTCCCCTCGTGGCCTCCTCTTCCCTGGCTCACCGCTTCACCGACGTCCTCCTCTCCACCAACGCCCCTGGACAATGAGCGCTAAGTATCTTCTCGCCCTATACAATGAGCTAATACCTACAGTTCCCTAAGTAACCCTTTCTCCCCTGCTCCTCACCTGCACATTCCCATACCCTATTAACCCTTGTAGCCCTGAGTTCCCTAAGTAACCCTTGCAGCCCTAAGTTCCCTAAGTAACCCTTGCAGCCCAGAGTAACCCCTAAGTAACCCTTGCAGCCCTGAGTTACCCCTGCAGTAACTTGCTGTTCCTGAGTTACCTGCATATCCCTTGGTATACAGCAACCCATTCCCCTTGTTAACCCTTTTTCCTCCTGAGTTCCTAAGTTAACCCTTGCTGTCCTTGCTACCTGATTAACCCTTAGTGTACAGGGATAGTTATTGCTACGTGGGAGTGGGACAGAAACAGTGAGCATGTGCATGTGTATTGTATTGTATCTGTATTCGTATGGGTGTTTAGGTAAGTGGGTGGTGGTATAACATAGGATTGTGATACCTTGTTTATACTGTACTACGTATAGTGTGAGTATACTCAGTATATATTAACTTGTTATATGTATTGGGGTTTACTGACACTATACAGTTAGTGTGTTCTGTGTTTGGTGTATTTGATATGTAAGTGTGATTATTGTTTGTAATAAATATTACCCTTTATTTACTATACAATTGTATGTATTGTATGGTCTTATACGCTTACGTAACAGCAAAGCAAGTAGATTAACGTTAGTATAAGGTAAAGGTAGGGGAACTAGGCATAACCCTAGTGACCCTGATTATAATGGAGGTAGCAATGGTGGGTGACACAAGCAAGTGAAATCCACCATTATACTAGCCCTCTAACACCGACCTTGAAGGGCCAGCGCGCACACATGCAAATAATTACTAATTAATCCCCAGATCACCCTGGACTTTAAAAATGGCCCTGCCGTTTCACTCCTGCCTGAGCGTTGTTGTGTACTCCCATGTTAGTCTTAGCAAATGGTCCCTTAATGTTATCCTGTTCCCAGTGTTCCCGTATCCCGCTTCCTGTGTCCTGTGCTGTGTTTGTTCCTGTGTCTTATCCAGTGTTGGAGTCCTGTTGTGTCACCTGCCACGCCTGCTGTGATACACCACGTCTGGTGTCATCTGCCACTCCTGCTGTAATACACCACGTCTGGTGTCATCTGCCATGTCTGCTATATATACCACGTCTCGTATCATCCGCCATGCCTGATGTCTTCTGCCACATCAAAGTTCCATCCGTGCCAAAGCCTCTGCTACTGTCTGGACTCTTACAGGTACTCTTGTACTAAGGACTATGCATAGATATTATAGACTGTTGCTTGGCCACCTGCTACTCCGCTTTGGCGGTAAGGCCTAGTGGGTCCACATACCCACAGATCGTGACAGGGCGCACATCGTGGATATGCTGCATATCCGCCCCGGGTGAACTCACCCTAAGGTCTTATTCACATGAACGTGTAATACGTCCGTGTGACGGCCCTTATAATGCAATGAGGCGGTTCACATGGCCGTTGTTTCAACAAAGCGCGTGAAGGGTCCGTCAGAAAATAGAACATGTCCTATTTTTTCACGCTTCACGCATCCCTCCATAGACTCTAGTCTATGGGAGATGCGTGATAACGCGTCCCGCAGCGCATAGCATGGATGCCCCTACAAACTGTCGTTTTTCACGTCCCTGGATTGCAACGCTCATCTGAATCCGGCATTAATGTGAGATAGGAATGACCATGACTGTCTCCTTTTTCAACAGACCAACGCTGGCAAAGCGTCTGCATTTCCTCCATTATAACATTTTGAGCACAGACAGCCAACGTTGAATATGGTAACATCCACCATTTTTTCAGTAAACATTAACTCATGGTGTGCTGATTCTGACAAATCTCATGCATTTGATCTCTTTGTTGTGCACACTAATGTTTTACTGCCAGTGGATATTTGAGAGGTTCTACCAGTTTTTGTATACTGGAGGTCTCCGCATACCATTTATTTTTGTTTGCCCTGTGAGTTTATACACCAGATTTTATGTGAAATTATTAAAGGTTCAATTTTATAGTAGCTACCTACGCTTTTGTTTTTTGTTTTTTTTTGCAATGCTGAGGTAAAGTTCCATGCACATTTTCCATCTGATGCATGGTATTTTGGATGGGCTTTTCTATCCCTCTGATCATTAGGAATAATCAGTGACTTGACAGACCTAATGATCCTTACAAGTCTTCTTCCTGACTCGTCTCACATCTCTCATTAATATGAAAAATTTGAGATATTGGGGGAATTTAACAAAGTTTCTTCGTCAGTTTTCTGTCATAAAAGTTTTGCAAATGGCCCAAAGGTTGCAAAAGGTGGGTCGTTTTCCCCACTCTAGCCACTTTTTAAAAAGTGGGTGGAGCTTAGTAAAAAGAGGCGTGCTCACTTGCGGACTGACGCATTTAGTATATTTATGACAGAAACTGGAATAAATTATAATGGAAATCTATGCCAGCTTTCGGCTGGCATAGATTTAATTTAGTGTGGCACGGACAGCCGAAGATGTAAATTTATTTTTTCAAGTGGCATATAAATTTGCTGCATCTTACTTTAGCTTGATTCTTTTAAGACTGGTGCAGTCTTAATAAATCTCCCCCATTGCATTATATGTCTGGCCAATATATACATAAGCACAAAAATATATATGAAATCGGAAAAGTTGTCTAAATATCAATGACCATTTTATTCTTACTATTGCATGTCAGCAAGTTATTCCTCTAACAGTGTCCATGGAACTAATGAATTACGTTGACCTATCAAGTTGCCTCTTTTCTTAAATGTAAATCTTTAAAAATGTCTGCATCTCATGAATGTTAACAACCTCTTTCAATGAAAATGTCATCTGTGTATGATCCATATACGTAGCACATGCTTTTATGAGTTATGAACACGTCAGTTTTGAAAAATGGCAAATAGTCTTTATGAGAGTTCATGCAAACAGCTCATTTGAATATATGTTAATTTGATTCAGCTTCATTACAATGTCATTGCCATTTCACCTTTGGAGAGGAAGTAAAAATTCATAGACTCTGTAAGTAACATAGTGAGTTTGATAACATAGCAACAGAGAAAATGAATAACTTTGAATGTTAGACATTGTATCATTGCAACCTTAAAGTGGAAAATCTGATTCAGTGTAAAACTTTGGCCTTATTAAATATAAGAGGTTTTACATCTGGTATAGAGTGTCCGTGTCTGAGCTGATACTTATACTGTACTTTAACTTTGAACAAACAAGACAAAACTTCCTTGTAACTCTGGGTTTGATTATGTGTAGGGGCAAAGCAACCTAATATAAAGCAGTAATATAAAATTCTATCAATTATTTTCTTGTATTATAGTCTGTAAGAGTAATTGAGATTAAAATTTTGATTACATGTATAGTTTTTTATTAATGTATCAAAATAACTGTATCAATTATTAATATAAAATAATTTAAATTATTTTAATAATTGATACAGTTATTTATACCAAAGTAACAAAATAATTCCATTGGCTCCTAATTAAAGAACCTATTCTGTATTCTCCAGTACTTTCATCAGCTGATGATCTGATAAACAACTTCACATATATTAAATATGGTCTTGAGATTCCTGTTGTAAGTGCAGTAATATTATATTGAAACTAGAAAATAAGGTATTTAAAACAATTTTAAGTGAAAAAGTGTTTATTCTTTTTGCCTTTCATATGGTCTCATTTGAGCACTGAACACATTACGTTGTTTGGCATACTCATCATAGACTTGACATAGTGCACCACCCTTACAGTTTTATTGACTTCTGTTTAGACTAGTTTTGTGTCACTAGAGTAAAACAATTCAAAAAGAGAACAATTACTACGCCCTCGATGTATTCTCAGCCGTATGCTGTATGTTCATATAAGAGCAGAATAAAGACAAGGAGCTGAAATTTGAAGCTTAATAAGCTCTTTTTAATGGGTTGACACTGCAGAAATGTAAAATGGCTCAAGAAAAAAAGGACAGACTAATTGAGAGAGTGATTTACTTTAACTTCTAAGCTCTTCCCTGTGGGCTGCTCTTTTCTTTCGTTAACACAGATCGTTACAGCTTATTTTTTGGTACAATTTAAATCTGTTTTAAGTCTTTAAGGCAGAGTTTTATTCATCTGCCGTTAATACGTTTCTAGAAGAAAATAGCATTTTGCTGACCACCATCTTTAACTTGACATACATACTTAATGGTCACACTGTGTCAAGGTTTACAAATCAATCATCCACTCAAACCGCTATTATAACTCTATGATAATTTACAGCACTCAGCAGCAATTAAAATTAGTATAGGACCATGGCTAGAATGAAAAGACCTTGATTAAGAGGCAAATTAGAAGCAGATATGTGACCGCTAAAATTAAAAATAAAATTAAAGTTTATAGAGGATCTGTCACATATTTATGTTGCCCTGCCTGAGGGTTGATTTCATCGTGCTGTCACTTATTAGTTCCCGTAGTTCAGGAGTATTTAGTACTTATAATTGAGTCACGCGTTGGATGCTGCAAGCATGAGTCTAAATATATTTACGCTCCCCCTTCCCTCCAGTCGCTGATTAACACTATTCTCCCTATGAACAGAAGTGCCTGAAGGGCGGGAGAGGGGGTGAATATACATGGACTCATGTTTGCAGTGCCGGATTGCGCGACAAATTTTAGTTCTAAATACTCCTAAACTACCTAACATTAATTAATAAGTAACAGGACATTTAAATCACTATGTACAGATGTAGCCGTCTTTACCTTGACTTTTAACGCATTAAATAAACAATGGCTAGACCTCTTATCTTGACTTTTTCATTGACTTTTCAATAGCTTTTCTTGTGCGATATCACGCTGCAGCAAGTTATCAGAATCAAGTTAAAGATGGCTACATTCACACGTGGCAGAATTGCTGTTGAATTCCGCTGCGGACAGTCCACCGTGGAATTCTTCAGCAGCCGTTTTTTACATGTCTTTCTATACATTTTTAGGACAGTTAGTTCAGATGTTGCAGAAAATAACTGTGCGGAAATCAGGCTGCGGTGCAGAATTTTCCCTCCGCAGCATCGCGGAGAAGAAGCGGAATTTGGCTGCGGATTTCAGCCTTTGCAATGCAAAAACTGAAATCGGTGGCAAGTCCGCTGTGATATCTGCAACGTCTGAATTACCTGTCAAATATGAAAATGTTGGTGCAGATTCGTTGCGTAATTGCCCCAAATCTGCACCAACATTTGCAGCGGAAAAATTACACCACATCTGAACGTGCCCTTATGCTACCCTCAGATAGGGCAGTATAAATATCTTACCGATCCGCTTTAATGCTGGAACATAAATAGAAATAATGCAGCCATTTGTAAAAATGTTCTCCGCTGATGTGCCAAAGAGGGGCTCAGCTTGGAAGAAGTTGTTGATCCTGTGACATAAAAATGTAGCAGGGCAGAGGCATAGCTAAAAGCTCATGGGCCCTGGTGCAAAAGTTCAGCTTGGGCCCCCCTCCCGCCCGGGTTACAGAAACCCCATTCACATGCATGGCATGTGGATTGTCATCTGATTCTTCACGTGTTTCAGCGCCGAAATCCGTGTCAATTCTGACACACATGAACAGGGCCATAGGGTGAGTTCATAAAAATTTTCCTGCAGATTTTGCTGGAGATTTGCAGGCCTGTACGGTAATATCACAAATATCAAGAAAACCCAGGTATTATAAGCGCTGCAGGATGAAGCCAGTAGTCTTCAGGTAAATTATTACTTTATTGATAAATACTAAGCGTTACAGCACCAGACGTAATCATTTACCTGATGAAGGCACCGGTTCGGTGCCATAATGCCTAGTATTTATCAATAAAGTAGTAATTTAAAGGACTTCTGGCTCTATCCTGCAGCGCTCATCATACCTGTGTTTTCTTGCTACTTGTGATATTAGGATATACAGTATTCACAGTGCAGTGAAATTGCATTTTTTTCCCCCCGATTTTCACGAAAAACTCTCACCTTTGCCCTTTACTAGCAGCTGTATCCTCCTCCTCTAGCTGGGCCACATAATACACAGAAATATCTCATTACATGGCTGATAAATAATATTATTCTGTATGAAGCAACGTTCAGGCTTCTAGCTGGAGGTGGGGAAGTTCTTTGCCTGATTTGCATTTCGCTCGCTACGTATTATGCATTGGAGAATCAATTCACCAGGTTTAAAATGTGCTTTTGTTGAATTTATGGGAAAATAGGAAAACTGATTCTTCTATTGTACCAGTAAATTCACATAATGGTGAAACAGGCAAATTAACTAATCCTGGCCAGATATAAAAACACAGCTCCACTATACCATTCAGATGCTGTATAGAATCGTCTGAGGGCTTGTTCTTTGCAAGATGAGTTGTAGCTGTTAATGCCACCATTTAATGTAACTTATAATGTACAGGGAAGTAAAAAACAGCTTATTTGTGGGTCGTTTTGTTTTTCCGGCATTGACCGTGCGTAAAAAAAACATCATGTTAAATTTATTCTGTAGGTCAATACGATTACGGATATACCAAATGTATATAATTTATTTTTTATGATGTACTACTTTTACAAAGAAAAAATGTGTTGAAAAATATTTGTTTTGTGTTGCCATATCCCCATACCATAGAACCATACCTTTTTCATTTTTCTGTTGATGGAGCGGTGTAAGGGTTTTTTAAACTATAGTTTTTATTGGTATTATTTTTGGGTACATATGACTACTAATCACTTGGTATTTAAGGTGACCAAAAAACAGCATTTCTGGCAGTTTGTATTATTTTTTATGGCATTCATCCTAAGGGTTGAATATTGTTATATTGCAATAGTTTGGACTTTTAACGGATGTAGCGATACCAAATAAATATGTTTTATATTTACATTTCTTTTACATTACTTCAGGGGAAATATGGTAAAAGGTTTTTGTTTTACTGTTCTTGTTTTTTTTCTTTTGTACATTATTAACCCCTTCAGGACCCAGCCTGTTTTGGCCTTCAGGACACAGCCGATTTTTTTCAAATGTGTTACTTTATGTGGTAATAACAAGGGAATGCTTTTACCTATCCAAGCGATTCTGAGTTTGTTTTTGTGACATGTTGTACTTTATGTTAGTGAAAAAATGTGGTCCATAACTTCGGTATTTATTTCTGAAAAACACCAAAATGTAGAAAAAATGTGCAAAAATTAGCATTTTTCTCAATTTAAACGTATCTTCTTGTTAAACAGATAGTAATACCACGCAAAATAGTTACTAGTTAACATTTCCCATATGTCTACTTTATGTTTGCATCGTTTTTTGAACGTTCTTTTATTTTTCTAGGACGTTACAAGGCTTAGAACTTTAGCAGCAATTTCTCATATTTTAAAGAAAATTTCAAAAGGCCATTTTTTCAGGGACCAGTTCAGTTCTGAAGTGGCTTTGAGGGCCTTATATATTAGAAAATCCCCAGAAGTCACCCTATTTTGAAACCCCTCAAGGTATTCGAATCAGCATTCAAGTGTTTTAACCATTTAGGCGTTTCACAGGAATTAAAGCAAAGTAGAGGTGAAATTTGCAAATGTTATTTTTTTTGCCGAAATTCATTTGTAATAAAAAAAATTTGGAACACAGAAGGTTTTACCCGAGAAATGCAACTCAATATTTTATTGCCCATATTCTGCAGTTTTTAGAAATATCCCACATGTGGCCCTAGTGCGCTAATGGACTGAAACACAGGCCTCAGAAGTAGAGATGAGCGAACTTATGAAAAGTTCGGTTTGGCTAGTTCGCCGAATTTCACGAAAAAGTTCGATTCGGACAGAACTAGTTCTGACCGAACCTGTAATTTCCGTGCGCCGAGCATGGTACTGTCCAGGGTGCTGAAAGAGTTAATGAGCTGCACTAACTCTTTCAGCAACCTTGACAGTACCATGCTCGGCGCGCGGAAATACAATTTTAATGTAATAAAAAAATTAATAAATACGTACATACTTACATTCCTCCTGTCCGGCCTCCAGCGATGATGTTTCATCCATGTCGCCGCTCGCTGCAGCCAATCACAGGCTGTAGTGGCGGTCACGCACGTCACGTGACCGCCTCTGCAGCCAATCACAGGCTACCGCGGCCTCTGCAGCCAATCACAGGCTGCCGCGGTCTCTGCAGCCAATCACAGGCTGCAGCGGCCTCTGCAGCCAATCACACGCTCCTCTCCTGAAATACTCTGTGCTGCCTTAAACTCTGTGGACAGGTCAGGATCCTGTTTCTTTTAAATGCTGCTGGTGAACCCGCTCGATCCAGTATATAAGGCTGCGCCTCCATCCTCTTCTGCCCCAGTCACTTATTCCCAAGCACTGTAGCGCAGCCTTATATAGTGGATCGAGCGGGTTCCCCAGCAGCATTTAAAAGAAACAGAATCCAGACCTGTCCACAGAGTTTAATGCAGCACAGAGTATTTCAGGAGATGAGCACGGCCGGGCATGGCCGGCCACGGGCAGCCGGTCGTTTTTCCAAGCCGTGCTCCCATTATAAAGTATAGGAGCACGGCCCGTAAAATAAAAAAATAGAACATGTTCTATCTTTTTAATGGCACGGGCACCTTCCCGTGAGAAAACGGGAAGGTACCCGTGGCTAACAGAAGTCTAATAACGGGTGTTTTTACGGTCGTGTGCAAGAGACCCCGTAATGACGGGTGGCTACATGTGTGCACCCGTCATTACGGCAGCATTGCTAGGCGACGTCAGTAAATAGTCATTGTCCAGGGTGCTGAAAGAGTTAACTGATTGGCAGTAACTGTTTCAGCACCCTGGACAGTGAATTCCGATCAGAATATAGAGTAACCTGTAAAAAAAAAAGACGTTCATACTTACTGAGAACTTTCTGCTTCCTCCAGTCTGGTCTCCCGGCCGTTGCCTTGGTGACGCGTCCCTCTCGACATCCGGCCCGACATTCCTGGATGACGTTACAGCCCATGTGACCGCTGCAGCCAATCACAGGCTTCCGCGGCCTCTGCAGCCAATCACAGGCTGCAGCGGCCTCTGCAGCCAATCACAGGCAAGAAGGTCGGACTGGAGGAAGAAGAGGGACTCGTCACCAAGACAACGACCGGGTACGTATGAAATGCTTTTTATTTTATTTTTAATCAGCAGCCTCTTTTCTCTATCAGTGATTGATAGAGACAAGTGGCTGCCGATTTGTATAATATTTTTGACCGGGTTCGGTCAAAACGTGTTCGGCCGAACCCGGTGAAGTTCGGATTCGCTGCGAACTGAACTTTTCCCGATGTTCGGACCGAAACCGGGTTCGGTTGTCCCAGTTCGCTCATCTCTACTCAGAAGCAAAGGAGCACCCAGTGGATTTTGGGCCTCCTTTTTTTAGACTATATTTTAGGCACCTTGTCAGGTTTGAAGAAGTCTTGTGGTGCCAAAAAAGTGGAAACACCCTAAAAGTGACCCCATTTTGCAAACTACACCTCTCAAGGAATTTATCTAGGAGGATAGTTCGCATTTTGACCACACAGGTTTTTCGCTAAATATATTGGAATTAGTCCGTAAAAAGAAAAATCTACTGTTTTTCGCTGGATTGGTTTTCGGTGCCATGTCGCGTTTGCAATGCCCTGGAGGGACCAAAACAGGGGAAACCCCCCAAAAGTAACCCCATTTTGGAAACTACACCTCTCAAGGAATTTATCTAAGGGTATAGTTCGCATTTTGACCACACTGGTTTTTCGCTAAATATATTGGACTTAGTCAGTCCAACATTCGTAATGTAATGTCTCCCGATTACGGAAATACCCCATATGTGGTAATAAACTGGTGATTGGACCCACAGCAGGGCTCAGAAGGGAAGGAGTGCCATTTGGATTTTGGAGCACAGATTTTGCTGGAATGGTTTTCAGTGCCATGTCGCGTTTGCAATGCCCCGGAGGGACCAAAACAGTGGAAACCCCCAAGTTACCCTATTTTGGAAACACCCCTCAAGGAATTTTTCTAGGGTTATAGTTAGCATTTAGACCCCAAGGGTCTTTTGCAGAATTTATTAGAATTAGGCCGCGAAAATGAATATCGCAATTTTTTTCCACTAAAATGTTGCATTTTCTAATTTTCACAAGGGATAAAGGAGAAAAAAAACAACCAATTTTTGTAAAGCAATTTCTCCCGAGTACCGAAATACCCTACATGGGATCATACATTTTTTTTATTAGAACTGAATTAACCCTTTCAGGACTGATCCATTTTTTGCCACGTTCTTAGAGCCATAACTTTTTTCTTTTTCCATCCATAGAGTGGTGTGAGGGCTTATTTCTTGCGGGAGGAGCTGTAATTTCTATTGACACCATTTAAAGAGCCATAAAACGTACTGGGAAACTGAAAACAAATTCTTTGCGGGCTGATATAGGAAAAAAATCTGATTCCAATTTTTGGGGTTTTCGTTTTTACAGCTTTCGCCGTGCGGTTAAAACGAAAACTTTACTGCATTCTGCGGCTCAATACAATTACGGTGATACCAAATTTATATAGTTTTTTTTATATTATACTACTTTTACAAAGAAAAATCTAATTGTTAAAATAAAAATTGTTTTGTTTCCCCACATTCTGAGAGACGTAAGGCTATGTTCACATGATTAACAAAATACGTCTGAAAATACGGAGCTGTTTTCAAGGGAAAACAGCTCGTGATTTTCAGACTTTTTTGAACAACTCGCGTTTTTCGCTGCATTTTTCGCAGCGTTTTAACTGTGTTTTTTACGGCCGTTTTTGGAGCTGATTTCAATAGAGTCTATGAGAAAACGGCTCCAAAAACGTCCCAAGAAGTGTCCTGCACTTCTTTTGACGAGCTGTCATTTTACGCGCCGTATTTTGACAGTGACACGTAAAATAAAGGCTCATGGGAACAAAACATCGTAAGACCCATTGCAGGCAAGGGGCAGATGTTTGCAGAAGTTATGGAGCCGTCTTTTCAAGCGTAATTCGAGGACTGCCTGAATTACGTCTGAAAATAGGTCGTGTGCACATACCCTAACGGTTTTATTTTTCGGTTGATTGAGTGGTGGGAGGTCTTATTTTCTGCGGGACGAGCTGTAGTTTTTATTGGTACCATATTTTGGTACATAAAAAGTGATCCAAAAGTTGTATTTCATTTTTTTGTTTGAGAGCTAAAGTGACAAAAAAAAATGCGATTTTGGCGGTTTAAATTATTTAAGTTTTTTACAGTGTTCACTGTGCGAGTTAAATAATTGTATATTGTAATAGTTCGGCCTTTTACGGACGTAGCGATACCAATTTTGTTTATTTTTTTACATTACTTTAGAAGAAAAATGGGAAAAGGTTTTTTTTTAACGTTAAACTTTTTTCTTTCTCACTACTAATAACTTTAATTCTTCTACACATTTTATTAGTTCCCTTAGGGGACATGAACCAGTGATAATGTAATGTATTGCAGTATATTATTATATTTACAGGCTTCTGTAACCGCACGATCGCTGTTCATATCCGTTAGTCCTGGGTGTCAGCTGTAATACACAGCTGACACCCGCAGCGCATGGAGCGGGCTCAGCACGTGCGCCCGCTCCATACATCAACCCCCGCACCATGACATGCTATTAAGTCGTGGCGCATGAAGGGGTTAATGCACAGCGGATGGTGGGAATATTGCAATTTGCCACTGGTATGCCATTTTAGTGCATAATATGTCGTGCCCAGTTTGCCACTGAAGACAAATACCTCATAAAACATTAAGCGGTTTCTCTCGAGTATGGCGATGCCATATATGTGGGCGCAAACTGCTGTTTGGGCACGTTGCAGGGGTCAGAAGGGAGGGAGCGCCATTTTGCTTTTGGAGTGCAGATTTTGCTTGGCAGTAGTTCTGTTTGTGGTTTTGTTGGTATTTCAGTTTATAATGTGGGGGCATATGTAATCTGTGCAGAGTACATCAGGGCATAATAAGAGGGTATAATAATGCAGTAAATAAATAATATTTCATAGATTTGTGGCTAGTGTCGCACTGATAAATGGCGCCCGATCTTATCCGATTTTGGAACACTGCACATTTTGCATCGCCATATTCTGAAAGCCAGAACTTTTTTATTTTTTGACCACCGGAGCTGTGTGAGGGCTTATTTGTTGCGGGACAATCTGTAGTTTTCATTGGTACCACTGTGGGGTACATGCGATTTTTTTGATCACGTTTTATTCAATTTTTTTGCAAGCCGTGTGACCAAAAACAAGCAATTCTGACAATGTTTTTTAGTTTATTTTTTGCAGTGTTCACTGTGTGCTATAAATGACAGTTTTACTTTATTTTGCGGTTCAGTACGATTACGGTGATACCATATGTATATAGGTTTTTTTATGTTTTGCAGCGTTTGCGCAATAAAATCACTTTTTTTATTAAATAATTTATTTTCTGTGTCACCATATTCTGAGAGCCGTAACTGTTTTATTTTTTAGTCATAAAAAGCTGTGTAAGGGCTTGTTTTTTGCGGGACGGGTTGTAGCTTTTATTGGTACTATTTTTGGGTACATGCAACTTTTTGATCACTTTTTATTCTCCATTTTGGGAGGGGTGGTGACCAAACAATAGCGATTCTGGTGTAGTTTTTTATTGATTTTTTTTGGGGTGCTCATCGTGCGGGAAAAATAACATTATAGTTTTATAGTTTGGGTTGTTACGAACACGGCAATACCAAATATGTGTACTTTTTTTAATGTGTTAATTTTTTTCCTATAATGAAAGTCCTATTATAGGAAAAAAAAGCATTTTTTTTGTTTATACAGTATAACTTATAACTTTTATTTTTACACTTTTTTTTAAAACATTTTTATTACTTTTTTTACTTTGTTTACTTGTTCCACTAGGGGAAATTTAGACTTGCAGCTTTGATCGCTGCTAGAGTACATTACACTACCTACGTAGTGTAATGTATTCTAACTGTCATTGTGACGTGACAGTCACACTGACAGGAAGCCTCGGAGGACCGGCCGGAGGCTGCTCCTCCGAGGCTTCCATACATGGCAACCCGGAGGTCAAGCATCGGCAGCCCCCGAACGCAATCTGTCGCCGCATTTATGGGGTTAATTGCCGAAATCAGCAGCGATGGTCCGCTGACCGGCAAGACTGGAGTGTCAGTTTTCGGGGACAGCTGACATCCCGGTGCCCGGACACTGTCCGTTAAGACAGTGTGCGCCAGGAACTACTCCGCAAGCCCTCTGAAGGACGTATAGTTGCGGCGCAGCGCGTGAAGAGGTTAAAAAGTTTAACTGTTTGTAAAAATGTTAGTTTTGTCCCCCTAGGGGACTTGAACAAGCGATCGTTTGATCATTGGTAATATACAGTGCATTCGGAAAGTCTTCAGACCCTTTTACTTTTTAACATTTGTTATGTTGTGGCCTTGTGCTAAAATTAAAAAAATCCAGTTTTTCCTCATCATTCTGTACTCAATACCCCTGTGGTGAATTCAATTGATTGGACATGATTTGGAAAGACACACCCCTGTCTATATCAGGTCTCACAGTTGACAATGCATATCAAAGCAAAAACGAAGCCATGAGGCGGAAAGAACTGCCCGTAGAGCTAAGAGACAGTATTGTGCGGAGGCACAGATCTGGAGAAGGGTACAAAAAAAACATTCTGCTACACTTAAAGTTCCCAAAAGCACAGTGGCCTCTATAATTCTTAAATAGAAGAAGTTTGGAGCAACCAGGACTCTTCCTAGAGCTGGCCGCCCTACCAAATAAAGTAATCGGGAAAGAAGGGCCTTGGTAAGAGAGGTGACCAAGAAAACAATGCAGAAAAAAACAGGAAAAGTTCATGCAGTTATTGGGTGACGGCGCCAGGCAAAATAGGAACTGATACAGTGGGTAGAAGTAAATCTTTCTTTATTCATGTGGACTACGCGTTTCAAGGCCATACCGGTCCTTTCATCAGGTCAGTATAATGTTTGAATTTAGAAGGTACACCCTTCTTATATCTTAAAAGAACCGGGAAACCCGGTAGAAACGGTTACATTCCTTTTGAACGTACGTAAAAAAAGGGGGTGGGGAAAAAACTAAGGAAATGCGCTTGTTCCAACATCGTGAAACAATTATTTATTTTCTTTTAATTATGATATTAAAATATACTATGCTATTTATATTCTTTTATATATACAGTGAAGGAAATAATTATTTGATCCCTTGCTGATTTTGGAAGTTTGCCCACTGTCAAAGACATGAACAGTCTAGAATTTTTAGGCTAGGTTAATTTTACCAGTGAGAGATAGATTATATAAAAAAAAAAACTGAAAATCACATTGTCAAAATTATATATATTTATTTGCATTGTGCACAGAGAAATAAGTATTTGATCCCTTTGGCAAACAAGACTTAATACTTGGTGGCAAAACCCTTGTTGGCAAGCACAGCAGTCAGACGTTTTTTTGTAGTTGATGATGAGGTTTGCACACATGTTAGATGGAATTTTGGCCCACTCCTCTTTGCAGATCATCTGTAAATCATTAAGATTTCGAGGCTGTCGCTTGGCAACTCGGATCTTCAGCTCCCTCCATAAGTTTTCGATGGGATTAAGGTCTGGAGACTGGCTAGGCCACTCCATGACCTTAATGTGCTTCTTTTTGAGCCACTCCTTTGTTGCCTTGGCTGTATGTTTCGGGTCATTGTCGTGCTGGAAGACCCAGCCACGAGCTATTTTTAATGTCCTGGTGGAGGGAAGGAGTTTGTCACTCAGGATTTGACGGTACATGGCTCCATCCATTCTCCCATTGATGCGGTGAAGTAGTCCTGTGCCCTTAGCAGAGAAACACCCCCAAAACATAATGTTTCCACCTCCATGCTTGACAGTGGGGACGGTGTTCTTTAGGTCATAGGCAGCATTTCTCTTCCTCCAAACACGGCTAGTTGAGTTAATGCCAAAGAGCTCAATTTTTGTCTCATCTGACCACAGCACCTTCTCCCAATCACTCTCAGAATCATCCAGATGTTCATTTGCAAACTTCAGACGGGCCTGTACATGTGCCTTCTTGAGCAGGGGGACCCTGCGGGCACTACAGGATTTTAATCCATTACGGCGTAATGTGTTACCAATGGTTTTCTTGGTGACTGTGGTCCCAGCTGCCTTGAGATCATTAACAAGTTCCCCACGTGTAGTTTTTGGCTGAGCTCTCACCTTCCGCAGGATCAAGGATACCCAACGAGGTGAGATTTTGCATGGAGCCCCAGATCGATGTCGATTGACAGTCATTTTGTATGTCTTACATTTTCTTTCTATTGCACCAACAGTTGTCTCCTTCTCACCCAGCGTCTTACTTATGGTTTTGTAGCCCATTCCAGCCTTGTGCAGGTCTATGATCTTCTCCCTGACATCCTTAGAAAGCTCTTTGGTGTTGCCCATGTTGTAGAGGTTAGAGTCAGACTGATTAATTGAGTCTGTGGACAGGAGTCTTTTATACAGGTGACCATTTAAGACAGCTGTCTTTAATGCAGGCACCAAGTTGATTTGGAGCGTGTAACTGGTCTGGAGGAGGCTGAACTCTTAATGGTTGGTAGGGGATCAAATACTTATTTCTCTGTGCACAATGCAAATAAATATATATAATTTTGACTATGTGATTTTCTTTTTTTTTTTTCTATAATCTATCTCTCACTGGTAAAATTAACCTAGCCTAAAAATTCTAGACTGTTCATGACTTTGACAGTGGGCAAACTTACAAAATCAGCAAGGGATCAAATACTTATTTCCTCCACTGTATATATATATATATATATATATATATATATATATATATATATATATACATTTAAAAAAAACAGCATAGGATGTAGTAACGGCACCAGGACTTCAAGGCAGATGAAAAACAGGGTGGATTTATTCACCTCAAACACAGCAACGTTTCGGTTCAACAGGAACCTTTCTCAAGCCATCACAAACTAACAATGGTGTCAAGTATAAATAGAGGGAGCATACATCAATTAGCAATCAAGTTATCAAATTTACAATACCAATTATAAATGTGAAAACATTATTCAAAAATATTACAAACTTTGGTATAAAAGTGAATATCTTTAGGTTTAAAAAGCCAATAGTAAACAGTGGTATATATATATATTTAGTGCATATTTATTTATATTTAGTGGTTTAGGTGGCATTAGTGTCGCAGGGTGCTGTCGCCATTTTTTGTCTGCTATATATATATATATATATATATAGTTCATGTATAAAAATCATAAACAGTGGTAATAAGGATAATTAGAGTGATATGGAAGGAGGCAGGGGCCTATTAAATCCAGGTGGAAATTAATACACTTACAGTTAACAATCTGTATGCAATGTCCACATAGCCGGCGTGTAGATGGACACCTCCCTTTATCTGCAGGAAATGACAAATCAGCTTAACAATACTAGTATATATGCGGTTTTATCAGGTGATCCTAAATTCACATATTTACGTGAATTGGATACCCAGATTACCAAAGCATTTAAGAGGAAAACTATTGACAGAGGCCTATGTTGGGTAAAATTCCCTGTTACTCCTGTTCTCTATCTCCTGCCAAAAATTCATAAGGACCCCATTCGACCCCCTGGACGTCCTATTGTGTCAGGGAGTGACTCTTTATTTGTCCCGGCAGCCATATTCATTGATAAAATTCTTAGGCAGTTTGCCATTGGTGCGGACTCCCACATCAGGGATACCTCAGACTTCCTGGTCAGAATTCAGGATCTTTTGACCGGTCAGTCTTGGTTACCCTGGATGTGGGTAGTCTTTATACCTCAATTGTCCATCAAGAGGGCATTGATGCCTCTCTTTCCTATTTAGAAAGTTAAGGCTTCTCTGAAGACAAAATTGAGTTTATTAGATCACTGTTGGAATTTATCCTTACAAAGAACTACTTTTTGGCAGGAAATCGATTTTATTTGCAGAAGAGAGGAACGGCTATGGGGTCGAATATGGCCCCCACCTATGCAAACATTTTTATGCGACGGATGGAGGAGGACCTTGTCTATGTGTCCCACCACTTCAGTCAGGTACTGCAGTGGTGGCGATACATAGATGATGTCTTCCTTTTCTGGACAGGGTCTATCAGCCAATTACAGGATTTCCTTAGATTTCTTAATGATCTTAACTCCACAATTCTATTTACTATGTCTTATTCCACTGTTGCCATTGAGTTTTTGGATACTCGGATTTCAATTAATGGCAATAGACTAGTCTCTGATCTGTTTTCCAAACAAACGGATAGAAATATCCTTTTATACTACGCTAGTGAGCACCCAAGGACGATGTTAAAATCATTGCCCTATAGCCAATTGATCAGAGTCAAGAGGGTGGTAAGTCAGGAAGGCAGATTTTCCTCACGCCTTGATCAAATGTGCAAAAAAATTTCTGACCGGGGTTACCCCAAGCATATTTTGGAGCCAAATAAGCGGAAGGTGGATTTATTGGATAGATAGGATCTCCTTGATGGGAAGTTGACCAAAGAAAAGAAGGTTTGTTTACCCTTTATTTCGACTTTCTCCCACCTTAGTTCATCAATTGGTGATATCCTGAGGAAGGATTGGAAGGTCTTGAGTAGAGCCTTTCCTGACATTGTTGAATTTCAGGAGAGGCCTATGATGGCCTACAGAAGAGGCAAAACTATTAAAAATAGTATTGTCAAAGCGGACATTGGGTCCAATCGAAAGAGTCAGACTTTTCTGATAGAGTAATAAACATTAGAGGTTTCTTTACATGTCAATCATCCTATGTGATTTATCTTCTGAGCTGTCCTTGTGGTCTACACTGCGTCTCAGGTTGAGAAATCATAAATCAAACATCAAAACTAAGAGACAAGATTTGCCAGTGTCAAGACACTTTGCGGAGAAAAATCACAGTCTGTCGCAATTGAGATTCAGAATCATTGATTCTGTGCCTCAGTTGAGACGTGGTGGTGATAGAGGTCTGGCTCTTAAAAGAAAAGAGCTAGAGTGGATCTATAGGTTAGACACCATGTCTCCCAAGGGGTTGAACATAGAGTATCCCTGTGTCCCACATATCTAATACAGTGAGGGGTAACTTGCCCTTGAACCTGGTTTTTTTTTGAACAGTCTGCGTCCTTTATGGTGTAGTTGGTGTTCTATGCATATTGTAGAATTTTTTTTCTTTGGAGTCCAATTTTGACTCCCTGTTTATATATGTATCCTTTTATTTTTTAGTTTTATTGCATCTTGTCTGTTTTTACAAACATTGTTTGGTAATTTTTCTGTTTGTTTGTCTTTTCTTATATTTCTAGATACACGGTATTTTGTCAAACACTGAAGGATATTGGAAGGCAGCGGAGGCCTATCTATTGGGATCATCAATTCAGTTTTTTAATTATTCAAGTATATGCTCTTAATGTAATGTCCAACATAGACCTTTGCGATATAATTTATTATGTCACTAGGCTGCTCTTCAACATTGAACTATAGCCCAGGGTATATAAAATAATAAAATAAATTATTTTTTTTCTTTACATTTTTATTTTTGTATGATTCTATAAATTGTTCGCCATATCAGCAATAAACATGCAATCAGTATTTGTGGATCCTATGGTTTTCTTTGTCGTGACAGTTTTCTGTCCGATATATTTGACATCCCTGGGTGGGATGATATTTATTTAACCAAGTGGGGTCCCTCTAGATGTTCCCATGGTGACTATCGTCACATTATATGAGGATGGGTTCGGGGTGTCCCTAAACTCGGTGTGATTGCAGTTCTATTGAGATCACTATGGTCCGCTGTTTGTTATGAGCACTGCTCTGCAAATTCCACCAATTCTGGTGGTTGATGCATTGCAGCACTCATTCAACTGTGTGAACGATATTTAACTACAGATACTATAAATTTTTCTTATTTTTATATTTATCTTGTAGTCCTGTTGATACTGGCGAATGCGCAGTGGGACTGGAACGCAAGTTCCGTGTTCGCGCATGCGCAGTAACAACTGCGCCGTCTGATGCGTTCCACCGGATTGAATATCTGGTTTGGACGCCATCTTGGAGCATGCGCAGTTGATGCGCGCAGAACCTACACGCCGGCTATGTGGACATTGCATACAGATTGTTAACTGTAAGTGTATTAATTTCCACCTGGATTTAATTGGCCCCTGCCTCCTTCCATATCACTCTAATTATCCTTATTACCACTGTTTATGATTTTTATACATGAACTATATATATATATATATATATATACCACTATTTACTATTGGCTTTTTAAACCTAAAGATATTCATTTTTATACCAAAGTTTGTAATATTTTTGAATAATGTTTTCACATTTATAATGGGTATTGTACATTTAATAACTTGATTGCTAATTGATGTATGCTCCCTCTATTTATACTTGACACCATTGTTAGTTTGTGATGGCTTGAGAAAGGTTCCTGTTGAACCGAAACGTTGCTGTGTTTGAGGTGAATAAATCCACCCTGTTTTTCATCTGCCTTGAAGTCCTGGTGCCGTTACTACATCCTATGCTGTTTTCTATCTAAAAAGAAGGGGAATTGATTCATCCCCTGGTGACGAGCACATGGCCTGATTTTTTGGGATCCATGGAGTGCTGTGTTTATTTGCTCTTGTTTCGTGTATATATATATATATATATATATATATATATATAAATATGCATTTTATGTATTCTTTTTCAACTATACAGCTGAATTACAAGGCTATAGGGACATACAATAAATATAGCAACTATTTAGACTGAACTAAACTAAGTGGGAACCAGTTTTTTATAAACTTGGTCATAAACAATGGAATTATTTACTCTAGATTCCTCCAGCCCAACCATGTGAATTAGAGAAGAAGCATATATCTCCTTTATATAGCGATGAGTTAAACAATCGTTCATTTACAATTGTTAATTTCTAAACGCATAATACTTTGTATCAAAATGTGATAAACATACAAATGGGACGTAATGGCAAGATTAATTATCGTGTTAGTACAAAACACTGGCATATATGTTCAATAGCACTTGTTCATGATGTTGTTTTTTTCCCCTCCCCCTTTTCTTACGTATGTTCGAATGGAATGTAACAGTTTCTACCGGTTTCCCAGTTCTTTTACGATATAAGGAGGGTGTACCTTCTAAATTCAAACATTATACTGACCTAATGAAGGGACCGGTACGGTCTTGAAACACATAGTCCACGCGAATAAAGAAAGATTTACTTCTACCCACTGCATCAGTTCCTATTTTGCCTGGCGCCATCACCCAATAACTGCATGAACTTTTCCTGTTTTTTTTGTCATCAAATTTTATCCCTGTGGTAGGAGGCTGCCGGCACACATTGCTACACCGCTACAATACAGATCCATGACCGCTGCTACCTCTGTTGTGATGCCTATAACCAGAGAACAGGCAGATTGCTGGGTCCTGTGGTACTAGATGATAAGGATCATTGTACCTTGAACGGCACTGTCCTTGAGGAGCGCCATCTTTTTCCCCTATCTTCCAGTACCAAGAACCCAATGGTCACTCTGGCTGAGCTCCAAAGATCCTGTGTGCAGATAGGAAAAACTTACAGAAAGTCAACCATCACTGCAGCACTCCACCAATCTGGGTTTTATGGCAGAGTGGCCAGAAAGAAGCCTCTCCTCAGAAAAAGACACATGAAAGCCGGCCTGGAGTTTGCCAGAATGCACCTAAAGGACTATTAGATTGTGAGAAACAAGATTCTGTGGTCTGATATAAACCAAGTTTTAACTTTTTGGCCTCAATTTTAAGCGTCATGTCCGGAGGAAACCAGGCACTGCTCATTACTTGCCCAATACCATCCCTACAGGGAAGTATTGTGGTGACAGCATCATGTTGTGTTTTTTTTTTCAGCGGCTGGGAGAGTGAGACCGGTCAGGGTTGAAGGAAAGATGAATGGAGCAAAGTACAGAGATATTCTTAATTAAAACCTGATCCTGAGTTCTCTGGATTTCAGACTGGGCCGAAGGTTCACATTCCAACAAGACAATGACCCTAAGCACACAGCCAAGACCACACAGGAGTGACTTAGGGACAACTCTGTGAATGTCCATGAGTGGCCCAGCCAGAACCCTGACTTGAACCCAACAGAACATCTCTGGTGAGACCTCAAAATGACTGACCCCCCATCCAACCTGACAGAGCTTGACAGGATCTGCAGAGAAGAATGGCAGAAAATTCCCAAATCTAGGTCTGCAAACCCTCTGGCTTTATACCCACAAAAACTGGAGGCTGTTATCGCTGCCAAAGGTGCTTCAACTAAGTACTGAGTAAAGGGCCTGAATACTTATGCCACTTTGTCATTATAGGGTATTGAGTGCATAATTATGGGGGAAACTTGAATTTTTGTTTTTATTTTAGCACAAGGCCCCTACATAATAAAATGTGAAACAATTGAAAGGGTCTGAAGACTTTCCAAATGCATTGTACACTGCAATACTTATGTATTGCAGTGTATTGTAAATTTTACTGGCTCCTACCGATAGGAGCAGAAAGATGGCAGACCTGGGGCATTCATTAGACACCCAAGCTTCCATGACAACCAATGGAACTTCGCAATTGCGTCGTGGGGGTGGTTCGGTTGGGATGGTTTAACAGAAAGGGTCCCATCTCTTTCTAATGGCTTAGATGCTGCTGTAGCTATTGACCATGGCATCTAAGTGGTTAAACTGCTAGATAGACATTTTATCTCTGATTCCATGCCGTTACAGTGAAGTGTTGGCTGTAACATACAGTCAACACTTGCTGAATATGAAAAGCTCTCAGCCCCTGAGCCGGCTCCATACTTATCCCCTACCGACTATGACGTACAGATATGTCAAATGTCAGTGAACAGTTAATATACTGTCACTTTTTTAGATGGTGACCTCTTTATACAACCACTGTATCAATTATAAAGATCACATTAAAAACATACTTTTTCATAATTAATATTATTTTGGAAACATCAAGGATATCACAGAAGTTTGCACTTTTCTTCACCCAAATAAAGTTGGTTGCAAAAAACATGTATGCAAGACCACAGATGCTACAACTACAGCTGTCCATTCACATGTCTCTGATCATCTGACATTAGTGCCGTACCCATGCAACATTTCCAACATTTCTAGGATAGCCCATCCCAGAGAATATATCTAGAAGAGTAGGATTCTCCTTCAAAGGTTAAATAGTTGGGATTAAATAATATTTTAAAAAGCAACATTTCCAATATTTATAGGATAGCCCATTCGGGAGAATATATCTAGCAACGTAGGATTCTCCTTCAAAGGTTGAATGAAAGAATATTTAAAGCAGCATTTCCAATAATTCTGGGATAGCTCATCCTGGAGATTATAGCTAGCAGAATAGGAATACACTTCAAAGATTGAATTGTTAGGATTAAGGAATATTTTATAAAGTATAAACAAATTGAACTGTTTTGTCTCCTTTGGCACCAGTCATAAATATGTTAAAGCTGACTTGTGCACTTTGTCTTTCGTGATGAAACGCTGGAAATTCATTCTTACAAAAGACCTTCTAGTTCTGTCCCCTCTGTCCTACTTAATAAAACAATGTTAATTGTATTAGGCTTGATGTTTCACCTTGCCCTAATTTCTGGCAGTCACATGGGGGACTTTAGGCCACCCAGTGTCCTGCCATGCCTCGCGTTAATCATCACCAAACAAAGACTCTAGTTCTACAGAACAGCCACTGTGTCCTTCCTTCCTTCCTTCTGCCTTTAGGCATATTCTAGAATTTCTTGTTTTGCACATACATATTAATTTCAAAGTGATCCTTGTAGTTATTTTATCAAAGAAATGTAAAATTAAACCAATTTTTTTTGGAAACAAGCTTGAAATATGACTTCTTTTTAGTATAGCAATGATATAAAATACACTTTCAAAGGAACAGAAGCAGAGACATACAGCACATCATGTTCAAAGGCTTTGTGTACTTATGGTAAGCAACGGGATTAATGAAATAGTTACAGTATTCATTTTGACTGCTCTCATGGAAAGCATATGTTGTAACTGCATGAACTAAAAGTTCAATAAAAAGGGCTTATTTTATGAGATTCAATGTCAGTTACCTGAACTGTGATAATTGAATATGAAACTCGCAGAAGGTACTGCAACAGATGTTGACTGGTAAATTGTAGTCTAAGATCCTAGTGTCAGTTTTCCTGTGTGATATCTACTGGTGTTCATGCTCCTACTAATTGGCCATATGCATCTTCTCCTTCTACTGCTCTTTGAATAAATGATACCTAAATATTAGCTGTACAGAGCTTGTTCAACAAGACTTACTCTGCCACACTATGTTAAACCGATTAAAGCTATTTTCTCCATTAAAGAGGACCTGTCACTAGGTCATATAAGTTGAACTGGTTTACAGACCTGAATAGTGCTGTCTCCCTGATTCTAAAGTTGTTTTTCTTTTTTCCATGGAGCCCCCTGTTCTAGAGATATGGCCCACTGTTTTGTTGGCTCCCTATCTGGTAATTTGCTGTAGTTAGCCAATGTGGTGGAGCTAGCTTCCCTGCCTCTGATGCTGACCAATCTGCGTGAGGCATCTTGAGGGTAGTTCATGCCTTGTTGGCTAACTACAGCAAATTATCATAGAGGGAGCTAACACAATAGTGGGCCATATTTTTGGAAGGAAGGGGTCAAGGAAAAAAAGGAAAATCGCACTGGAATCAGGGAGACAGCGCTATTCAGGTCAGATAACCAGTTGAACCTATATGACATAGTGGCAGGTCGTCTTTAAGACATTTGTGGCATATTCACAGTTCTCTACACAGGATAAATGGAATCTCTTGACTCCCATTCAATAGGCCAAGGTGGCCATATTAGACAAAATGGAGAGGTGGCCACATACGTGCGCTGCCAGGGGCATAACTAGAAATTGCGGGGCCCCATACCAATATTTGGAATGGGGCCCCCCTGACTCTTCCCCGCCTTCAGACCTTTAGACTCCTGATTCTAGCCCTGTGTCCTTCTCTTACCAGGCACCAGAGCTTGCTGCCCTCTGTCACATCGAGCACCTTACTGTGCAGTTTTCTTTGAACATGTTCCCTGCTCTGGCCGAAGGGCATCTTGCTGCTCTTCCAACATTGCTCATGTCAGGTTCCTCCTGGGTCGCGCACCTGAGCCCATGTTCACATGGTTGGGAGTGGTTATTGACAGGTCCCGGTATACTAGGGTGGGACATTACTCACAGGAATTGGCAGTGGGCCTGTAACTGCAACCGCTTCGACCCCTATAGTTATGCCACTTTGAGCTGCTCTCTACTGAAAGCTAGGCGCAAGCAAGGGCTCTTTCCATATTTCCCACAGACTTCAATGGAAAGAGTTGCACACATGCACAGACATCTCTCTATTTGGTCTCCCACTATATGCTGCTACTACCAGCCGACTTGGCTTCAAAACGGTATCAGGGGATCCTTGTCCTCCCAATATGTGGGGTCACAGAGGTGGGACCTTTACTTGTGAGAAAATTGAGGTATATCCTGTGGAAATAATGCTTCTATCTTTTTATTCAATTCATCTAGAAAAGGAAAGGGACTAAAAGACCTTTTACACTGGCCAAATATCGGTCAAACGGGTGTTCACAGAATGCTTGTTCCCAATAATTGCCCTGAGTAAACAGGGCAACGATCAGCCAATGAACGAGCTTATTCATTGGCTGATTGTATAGTTTTAAATGTCCAAAATATTATCGTTGTCGGCAGCACATCTCCCTGAGTAAACTTTGTCTTGCAATTAGCAATTACCACCCTCATTTTCCCTATTACCATACACATTTTTTTTTACCACAAAATCTGTGTTTGGTGAGCAGGGGACATTTACCTAAAGTGCTACTTTTGTCTAGGTGGGGGGGGGGGGGGTGAATATTAGTTACAGACAAGCGAGTAGCTTTAGATAATGGCAGTCAAATCCCTGCCACATAATAAGACACCAATATTATAAATAATATATAGCAGGCGGGGGGCACTGTTACAGATTTTTTATTGGGCCCAAGAAGCTTCAAGTTACACCTGGATGATTATTCCTCTCCAAAAAAAAATTCGGCAACTCAGGGTATCCAACAGCCCCTATACCCAGCAGCATATCTTCACTAAAATGTCAGGATGGGCAAACAGTAAGGGCATGACCAGACGTGGCGGAGTTTTGCATACTCTGTCCGCATCAATGCCGCACAGAATCTGCGTTGCAGATTCTGTTGCGGCTTTGCCTAAAATGGGCATTAAATTGATGTGGACTAGCCATTGCGTATTCAGGGGAAGAGGGCTTCCCTTCTCTCTGTCAGTGCAGGATACAGAGAAGGGACAGCCCTTTCCCTAGTAAAAGTAAAATAAATTTTGGTGACGCGTCCCTCTTTCGACATCCAGCCTGACCTCCCTGGATGACGCGGCAGTCCATGTGACCGCTGCAGCCTGTGATTGGCTGCAGCCGTCACTTGGACTGAAACGTTATCCCGGGAGGCCGGACTAGAGGAAGAAGCAGGGAGTTCTCGGTAAGTATGAATTTCTATTTTTTTACAGGTTGATGTATATTGTGATCGGAAGTCACTGTCCAGGGTGCTGAAACAGTTACTGCCGATCGTTTAACTCTTTCAGCACCCTGGACAGTGACTATTTACTGACGTCGCCTAGCAACGCTCCCGTAATTACGGGTGCACACACGTAGTCACCCGTAATTACGGGAGCCTCATAGACTTCTATGGGCCTGCCCATGCCATAATAACGGCCCGTGATTACGGGCGTTTTTACGTTAGTGTGCATGGTGCCTCCATCTGGCTGTAGACCTAGAAATACATAGGTCCAGCCAGAATGAAGAAATCTCATGTTAGTAAAACCAATACGCTACGCAGCACACATAACATCTGCGGACTTCATTGCGGTATTTTGACTCTCCATTGAAGTCAATGGAGAAATTCCGCAATGAGTCCGCAACAAGTCCGCTACACGTCCGCAACAGTGAGTGTATGCTGCGGACACCAAATTCCGCACCGCAGCCTATGCTCCGCAGCGGAATTGTCCGCAACGTGTAAACGAACTCAGCTAAAAAGCTGTGGAAAGCAATGGAGAAACATGTACGCTGCGGATTTCCGCTGCGGACTGTCCGCAGCGGAATTCCAGAGCAATTCCGCCACGTCTGGTCATGCTCTAATGTAATTGATCTGAGGTTATTTTGTTTGTGTCTCCCCACATCCTACAGACTTTAAAAAAAAAAAATGTTCACCTAGTTAAACAGGGTCTAATTTTTGGGCATAATTTAGACAAACATGCACTGTAGCATTTAATTCATATACATTATTTTTTTGGGGTGAAATGCAAAAATGTTTTATTCTGTTATAGTTTTTTTTCCCTACCATTCACCATGCACTATAAGTAAAATAAGTACGGATGTAGCCATCTTTAACTTGATTCTGATAACTCGCTGCAGCGTGATATCACACAAAAAAAGCCATTGAAATGTCATCGAAAAAGTCAAGATAAGAGATCTAGCCATTGTTTATTTAATGCGTTAAAAAAGGTAAAGATGGCTACATCTGTATATTGTATGGGTGGTGTGAGACAGTGACAGGTAAAGTCATTGAGGGAAGGTATATTTCCCCTAGAATCCTGTCATATGTATCCTAGGCTCCAGGGAGTAGTTCTTGCAATAGAAAGCTCTAGTTTTCCAATCTCGGCTTAAGGAAAAGCCGGAAAAAAGGGCCTGGAGTTGGATTGGAGAAGAGCAGGGCGGGTTCCCCAATCCCTAGTCCATCTCTGTTTGTAGGACAAGGCTGCTGCTCAATTAGCTGCACCTGTAGCCTGTGTATAAAAAGGTGCAGACACAGTGTGTGGGAGTCTCACCCCTGACTCAGACTGGAGACTACTAAGGCTGGAGTAGCCTGTATTCTATGTGAGTAAAGACCTGTGTTACTTTGTGTCTAGTGCCTGGTAGGAAGGGACTTGGTATAGTTAGATAATATCTTGTTTAGTTAGTGCTCAGACGAGCAGGATTTATTTTGTATTTTGCCTTGTTGTACAAGAGGCTGTTTCTTTGACAAGAATAAAAACACAGGCAAAGCCCTGTTATGACTTTTAATGCACGGTGTCCCTGTCTCTGGCTACAAAGAAACCGCTGTACCAACCTCTCCTGATGCTAAACCAGGGGTGGGCAAACTTTTTGACTCGCGGGCCACAATGGGTTCTAAAATTTGACAGAGGGGCCGGGCCAGGAGCATTTGGAGGGAGTGTTTGGGCCGGATATACTAAAGCATTAAATGTAGTGTGTGCAAACCTCATAGCACAGTAAGAACACTACAACCCAATTTATTAACTGTCTTTCAAATGTGAAAAATAGCCCTTATCAGTTAATAAATTTGTCTCAAGGAATATGCAAGATATGGCATTTACATACTATTTTGCAGATACTGGGCTGAGGAAATGTAAATAGATTAAAATAACATACGCACTGTGATTTATCAAGAAAAAAGTTCTGTTGACTCTGTAAATTAGCTGCCAACCTCTGAGCGGTAGCCGCCCGTTCTTGTGTTGACTGCTTGTTAGCATAGTTTGCATGCTTCGTGGCAAAGTGACGGCTGATATTGTACTCTTTGAAAACCGAAGGGCTTAATGGTGACGTGAAACGAAGTGAAAATTAAAGTGAAATAAAGAGAAATACGCGCCACATTAACAACGGTCAATGTGTTTTGAGTGCGCCATCTATTGGGAAAACGTGGGCATTGCAGGGAAAGGGGAAAAAAAAGGAGGTTTTTACTATAATTTGGACAAGTTCGGCGGGCCGGATTAAAAAGCCTAACGGGCCGTATGTGGCCCGCGGGCCGTAGTTTGCCCATGTCTGTGCTAAACCCTCACAGTGGATACACTTAGGAGGTTACAAAGTATGTAAATATATATTTTTAAGTTTGATGAAATTAAAATTTTGCCTCACTCTACATTTAATTATTACTATTTTATTATAATGCTTCGTAATATCATGCACATGTGCACCAGGTGGAACGGGCCATGTCACCCCCATTCTACAGATAGGTGCGGTTCCCAAAGCTAGGACCCACATCTACCCGACAATAATGGCATATACTATAGATGTTTAAAGGAGTATTCCCAAATTACAGAGTCTTGAAACATCAGCGAAACCTATAGGTACTAGAGGGACAATATTCTTCCTTCCGGAGGAGAGCTCTTGTGCTAAATAAAAAATTAAACTGCTACATCTGAACCCCCATAACATGGAAGAAGTTCCTGTAATTTGTCCAGGACTAACATGCGCCACATGTATGGGAACTTAGCAAATGTACAGTATAATATTATATATAATGTTAAATGTAATATAGATCAGAGCGCCAGAGAGTTGTTCTCTGTTAGTAGCTCCCCATTCCGGCTCAAAGAGGGGGAGGGGAGTTCCAAGAAGGAAATTAGTTTTAAAAATGAGCCAACACAAGGCTGACAGTAGGGCAAAGGGTGAAATTAGCCGTATAAACCAACAGCAAATCCACAACATATAAGTCATGCTGTGGATTTAAAAATCTACATCACACCCAAAAATTGTGTAAAACCCCAAGCACTTCAATTGTACTGTAATTTCATGAAAATTTTCCAGTACGGACTTCTCCGTGTCTGAACAATGATTCTGCAGAAAAATCTGCATTTTGCTATAGATTGTGATGCAAATTCACAGCAGATTTCCCCCACAGGGAGGAAAAGTAAAAGTACACTGCCAGGGGCATAATTAGGAAAGACTGGGCCCCATAGCAAACTTTTGACTGGGGCCCCCCCTCCCCTGGATATCACTCAACCCCCCCCCTTGTAGATAGTGCCTCCCTATAGATTCCGCCAAAAGCGCCCCTATAGATAGCACCATACAGCCCCCTGTAGATAACGTCATACAGCCCTCCCCCTGTAGATAACGTCATACAGCCCTCCCCCTGTACATAACGTCATACAGCCCTCCCCCTGTAGATAACGTCATACAGCCCTCCCCCTGTAGATAATGTTATACAGCCCTCCCCTGTAGATAACGCTATACAGCCCTCCCCCTATAGATAACGCTATGCAGCCCTCCCCCTGTAGATAACGCCATACAGCCCTCTCCCTGTAGATAATGCCATACAGCCCTCCCCCTGTAGATAATGCCATACAGCCCTCCCCCTGTAGATAATGCCATACAGCCCTCCCCCTGTAGATAATGCCATACAGCCCTCCCCCTGTAGATAATGCCATACAGCCCTCCCCCTGTAGATAATGCCATACAGCCCTCCCCCTGTAGATAACACCATACCACCCTGTAGATAACGCCAGACAGCACCCCCTGTAGATAACACCATACAGCCCTCCCCTGTAGATAACGCCATACAGCCCTCCCCTGTAGATAACGCCATACAGCCCTCCACCTGTAGATAACGCTAGACAGCACCCTGTAGATAATGGCATACAGCCCCCTGTAGATAACGCCATACAGCCCTCCCCTGTAGATAAGGCCAGACAGCACCCCCTGTAGATAACGCCATACACCCCCCTGTAGATAACGCCAGACAGCCCCCTGTAGATAACGCTGGACAGCCCCCCCTATAGATAACGCCAGACAGCCCCCCCTGTTGATAACGCCACACAGACCTAAACCCCCCCTGTAGGTAACACCATGCAGCCCCCAACAAAAAACGGCCTATAGCTTGTCCTACAAAAGACAGGCATCCCCTATCCACAGGATAGGGGATACATGTGTGATCGCTGGCAGCGATAAGGAGAATGGGGGACCGAAAGTCCCTCGAAGTTCTCCATGACAAACCTTGGACTTTTGTAGAAACAACCCCTTCAGTGGCGTCGCGCTGTAGCAGCCATAGCGGCTGCTAGCGGAGCCTCCGGCCATGGGAGGGAGGGGGGCCCGTGCCGGCGCGCGATGCGGGCCCCCCTCATGCTGCGGGCCCCGTATCAGCCGCTACTGCTTCTACTGCGGTAGTTACGCCACTGTACACTGCGTATCCACCCTGGACTCCGCAGGGAATTCCATCTGAAGAACCGCACTAAATTGTGGTGACATTTTTTGCACTCTGTGTGGAAAGTAGCGGGTGAAAAAAAAAACCTCATACTTACCTGTAGCCATGGCCTCTCTGATTTCCAGCAGCCAGGCCTCCTGGGATGATGTTTAATCCTGGGATGACGTAACCGCTGAAGCCTGTGATTGGCTGCAGCGGTCACATGGGATGAAACATCATCCCTGGAGACCGGACTGGACGCAGGAGCAGAGAGATCTGGGTAAGTATGAGTATGAGTACTTTGCGCATTAGGACGAGCATTCTCGTCCTGTGTGACAGCCGTCTGTGCACGTGATCGAGAGCGGGGCAACGGCTCTAATACACAGCAACGGCCCCGCTCTGACAGCGGAGAGGAGAGAAACATCTTCTCTCTGCCATAGAAACAGAAAAAGTCCAACAGCAATGAAAGTAGAAGGGGCTAGCTGCTATACGGTAGAGCATGCTCCCCAGGTAACAAAATAGGCACTCCTATATAGACATTTATGCACACAGAAAAGAAAAGGAGAATGCACGCCTATATGTAAAACGTAACTTTATTAACATTAACATATGATATATTAAAAATGTATAAAACAGATACACACAATGGACTAAAGGACACTGTTCCAATAACAGTAGAAAAAAAGACACATTAGTACAGACTGTGTAACGCTTATGCCGAAGAGCAAGGAAAGTCAATGCTGAAAATGGAATTGCAGCCATATGATAATATGCATGGCACTAGGAATCAACTCTAGCAATGAGCATCAAGGGCAAAACAGTGTGCACAGATTAGCTGGTAGTTAAACACAATAGCCATAAAGTGGCTTACAGGACTATGCTCAGAGAGTAAACTCAAAAAGGCTGCAAAAGAAATATAGCTAAAGACAAATCTCTTACCCATAAACGGCTGTAGATGCAGTCTGACAGTGTGCACTGGACCCCCAACGCGCGTTTCGCACTTTGCTTCCTCAAGGGGTTTAGTGTGTCCAGTAAGCTGCTGTCTTAAATACATGTGACAGCAGCTGATGTAGATGTTTGCTGAGTGTCCAGCGTGCGTTGGCGCGCATCCTCCGTCGACACCGGAAGTGCGGCATGCCCCACTTCCCGCCCCCAGCGCCATAGCGCACACCCAGGATCTCCGACGCGTACAGAGATCCCGGGCATGCGCAGTGCGCAAAGGGGTGCCGGACCGGGCCAGACACAGATCGGTGACACACAGAGGAGGCGCGCACCCATTGGACAAGGAACAAACGTAAACAAGAAGATCGATATTTAAACACATGTTTACAAAAAATGCAGCACCCAACTCTAATATACACTGTATGTCCATACATTAAAAAACCGACTGTCAAATAGTTAGATAATATCAATAATGATACTGCCAATTATTGATGTCATCTGTGCAAAAGTGAACTTGTGATAAGGGTCAATATAGTGAAAAACTAATATAGTAATGTGTAATGATGACCTAAAAAGGTGTGCATTTGTATATGTGAGTGAATGAAAAAATAATAAGGATAAAAATAAATGTATAAATATAATCATTAGTAAAAGAAAAAAATAAAAATAGATAAATAAAAACATGAATGTAAACTAGTCGACAAAGCACCTTAAAGTATATGTAGTGACGGTGTGCAGACACAAAATTAAATAAGGGGAGAGAAGTATAAACTCCCAATAAACAAAGTGTATGGGAAAAAAAAATTATTAATAAATAAAGGGGGCAGTTACCACTAAAGGTATCCCGCTGAGTGAGGTAATACATATATACGTGATCATAAATTTATACGTATGATTCTAAAACAGAGGTTATACAGAGAACATGCTCAAAACAGGACAATAGTAAAAACATAATTAATTTATAAAGATTTATAAAAAGGACAATTACAGCTCAAAAGGTATATATATATGAGGCTATCATATGTATCTATTTAGGCATCTTCTTTCATTTTTCCGACGTTGTTCCATTTTGACTTTTCATATATTTGGTCCAATGAAGGGTATAGAAGATGAATCAAACACCTATGTATCATAAACAAAAGACACAACATTAAAAGAAAGATAAAAACATGTGAAGTAGAAAAAGTAGGGAGTACATTATAAGGATCTTAGAGAAAGGGAGCAAAATTTAATTGCTCATTTAAGCCATTGGGGATCATGGATCCCAATTTAACTATCCACATACACTCCCTCTGCGCCAGGATCTTCTTCAAATCGCCCCCTCTGATGCCACAATGGATGCGCTCTATTCCACGGATTTTCAGGGAATTTGGATTGCATCCATGATACTGTTTAAAGTGTCTTGGCAGAGTTTTCAGTAATGTGAGATCACTAATTATATTGGCTCTCGTGATATCGCGAACATGCTCTCTAGTGCGTATTCTCAATTGCCTAGAGGTCAATCCCACATACACTTTAGGGCAGCCACAGAGTGCGTAGTAGATTACATGCGTGGTACTGCAGGAGATGTAGTCTCTGATTTTAAAGATCCGCGTTCCATCAACTGTTGAAAAATCACCAGCTCTGCTGATATTCGGGCAGGCACTGCAGTCACCGCATGGGTAGCAGCCGACTCTTGGCTCTCTTGTACTGAAGGGGTTGACGTATTTGGGTACGTAGTGGCTTTTGGTAAGTATGTCTTTTAGGTTCCTACTCCTTTTAGCTGTCATCATAGGTCTCATAGGTAGACACTGTGCTAACGACGGTTCAGATCGGAGAATAGACCAATGTGATCCAAGAATTTGTCTAATTTTATCCCACTGGTTGTTATAGGTGGTAATAAAGCGAATGTTATTATCCACCTTTGGATGGGTTTTGGTCCGTAGGAGGTCGCCACGTGGGGTTCTTCTGGCCCTATTATATCCTGACTTAATCAGCCGTGCGCTATACCCCCTATCGGAGAATCTGGATTTAAGTTGATCCGACTGCCTTTCGAACAGCCTATCAGTGGAGCAGATCCGCTTCCCAGTGAGATGGAGAGACAGGCACTGCAGTCTCTCGAGGATCTCTTACGTGAACAAACAGCGGAGGTAATTGGCTCTTTCCCCACTTCTGTGCTACCCAGATCTACGAGGTTCCCCCCTTTGTCTCTGTGCCCACAGGTGGAAATATTCACTAGATTGGTCATAGATGAGTTTAAGAAATTATCCACCTTGAAGAGTAAGGATAATCTGACCCTGATTCAGAGGAAAGCTCTAAGTGAATTACAACTATTAGATGATATTGTGATTAAGCCAGCAGACAAGGGGGGGAATATCGTGATCTGGCCCACCGTTAAATATGAAAAGGAGGCCCTGAAACAGCTGCGTGACAAATTGACATATGTGAAATTAACACATAGTCCACTATTTACTTTCTCCACAGAACTAGCTAAAATTCTTGATAAGGCTTTAGAGAAAGGACTGATCCCTAAAAAGGTGTACGAAGGACTCTTGACTGTTGAACCTAGGATTCCTACGTTCTATCTTTTACCCAAGGTGCACAAGTGTCTAACGGACCCCCCAGGACGTCCCATCGTGTCAGGTATGGGTGGTCTGTGTGACCCGATCTGTAAATTTGTAGATCACTACCTCAAACCATTGGTTACTGTACTGCCCTCATATGTTAGGGACACGACGGAAGTCCTGGGGCGGTTGGACGGGATACAACTTGAACCTGATATGCTCCTGGTCACGGCAGACGTTGAGTCGCTGTACACGTGCATACGGCACTGTGATGGTCTGGAGGCGGTCCGCTTCTTCTTGGGGACTGGCAACCTGGATGGTGATATGTGTGATCTTATCCTGGAACTGCTACAATATATCTTGACACACAACTTTTTTGTGTTTAAGGACAACTTTTACTTACAGACCAGGGGCACTGCCATGGGCGCGGCCTGCGCGCCATCCTATGCAAACCTGTTTCTCGGACTCTGGGAGAGGCAGGTTTTCCTTGGGGATGGCGCTCGGGCCGCTGAACATGTGCAGTGCTGGCTTCGATATATTGATGATATTTTGTTCATTTGGCAAGGGACTGAGTGTGAGTTGGAGGTATTCATGCGGCAGTTGAACTCCAATCCTTTTAATATCAAACTGACCCATAAGGTACATAAGTCATCGATAGAGTTTTTGGATATACTAATTTTTGCTGACCCAGATGGATTTCTCCAGACAGATCTTTTCCGTAAATCCACGTCAGTCAATTCACTGCTACATGCAGAGTCCTTCCACACTCGGCCCACTGTCAAAGCCATCCCGGTTGGACAGTTCCTACGAATGAAGCGGATCTGCTCCACTGATAGGCTGTTCGAAAGGCAGTCGGATCAACTTAAATCCAGATTCTCCGATAGGGGGTATAGCGCACGGCTGATTAAGTCAGGATATAATAGGGCCAGAAGAACCCCACGTGGCGACCTCCTACGGACCAAAACCCATCCAAAGGTGGATAATAACATTCGCTTTATTACCACCTATAACAACCAGTGGGATAAAATTAGACAAATTCTTGGATCACATTGGTCTATTCTCCGATCTGAACCGTCGTTAGCACAGTGTCTACCTATGAGACCTATGATGACAGCTAAAAGGAGTAGGAACCTAAAAGACATACTTACCAAAAGCCACTACGTACCCAAATACGTCAACCCCTTCAGTACAAGAGAGCCAAGAGTCGGCTGCTACCCATGCGGTGACTGCAGTGCCTGCCCGAATATCAGCAGAGCTGGTGATTTTTCAACAGTTGATGGAACGCGGATCTTTAAAATCAGAGACTACATCTCCTGCAGTACCACGCATGTAATCTACTACGCACTCTGTGGCTGCCCTAAAGTGTATGTGGGATTGACCTCTAGGCAATTGAGAATACGCACTAGAGAGCATGTTCGCGATATCACGAGAGCCAATATAATTAGTGATCTCACATTACTGAAAACTCTGCCAAGACACTTTAAACAGTATCATGGATGCAATCCAAATTCCCTGAAAATCCGTGGAATAGAGCGCATCCATTGTGGCATCAGAGGGGGCGATTTGAAGAAGATCCTGGCGCAGAGGGAGTGTATGTGGATAGTTAAATTGGGATCCATGATCCCCAATGGCTTAAATGAGCAATTAAATTTTGCTCCCTTTCTCTAAGATCCTTATTATGTACTCCCTACTTTTTCTACTTCACATGTTTTTATCTTTCTTTTAATGTTGTGTCTTTTGTTTATGATACATAGGTGTTTGATTCATCTTCTATACCCTTCATTGGACCAAATATATGAAAAGTCAAAATGGAATAACGTCGGAAAAATGAAAGAAGATGCCTAAATAGATACATATGATAGCCTCATATATATATATATACCTTTTGAGCTGTAATTGTCCTTTTTTTATAAATCTTTATAAATTAATTATGTTTTTACTATTGTCCTGTTTTGAGCATGTTCTCTGTATAACCTCTGTTTTAGAATCATACGTATAAATTTATGATCACGTATATATGTATTACCTCACTCAGCGGGATACCTTTAGTGGTAACTGCCCCCTTTATTTATTAATAATTTTTTTTTCCCATACACTTTGTTTATTGGGAGTTTATACTTCTCTCCCCTTATTTAATTTTGTGTCTGCACACCGTCACTACATATACTTTAAGGTGCTTTGTCGACTAGTTTACATTCATGTTTTTATTTATCTATTTTTCTTTTTTTCTTTTACTAATGATTATATTTATACATTTATTTTTATCCTTATTATTTTTTCATTCACTCACATATACAAATGCACACCTTTTTAGGTCATCATTACACATTACTATATTAGTTTTTCACTATATTGACCCTTATCACAAGTTCACTTTTGCACAGATGACATCAATAATTGGCAGTATCATTATTGATATTATCTAACTATTTGACAGTCGGTTTTTTAATGTATGGACATACAGTGTATATTAGAGTTGGGTGCTGCATTTTTTGTAAACATGTGTTTAAATATCGATCTTCTTGTTTACGTTTGTTCCTTGTCCAATGGGTGCGCGCCTCCTCTGTGTGTCACCGATCTGTGTCTGGCCCGGTCCGCGCCCCCTTTGCGCACTGCGCATGCCCGGGATCTCTGTACGCGTCGGAGATCCTGGGTGTGCGCTATGGCGCTGGGGGCGGGAAGTGGGGCATGCCGCACTTCCGGTGTCGACGGAGGATGCGCGCCAACGCACGCTGGACACTCAGCAAACATCTACATCAGCTGCTGTCACATGTATTTAAGACAGCAGCTTACTGGACACACTAAACCCCTTGAGGAAGCAAAGTGCGAAACGCGCGTTGGGGTCCAGTGCACAATGTCAGACTGCATCTACAGCCGTTTATGGGTAAGAGATTTGTCTTTAGCTATATTTCTTTTGCAGCCTTTTTGAGTTTACTCTCTGAGCATAGTCCTGTAAGCCACTTTATGGCTATTGTGTTTAACTACCAGCTAATCTGTGCACACTGTTTTGCCCTTGATGCTCATTGCTAGAGTTGATTCCTAGTGCCATGCATATTATCATATGGCTGCAATTCCATTTTCAGCATTGACTTTCCTTGCTCTTCGGCATAAGCGTTACACAGTCTGTACTAATGTGTCTTTTTTTCTACTGTTATTGGAACAGTGTCCTTTAGTCCATTGTGTGTATCTGTTTTATACATTTTTAATATATCATATGTTAATGTTAATAAAGTTACGTTTTACATATAGGCGTGCATTCTCCTTTTCTTTTCTGTGTGCATAAATCTTCTCTCTGCCGTTAACCCTTTGAACGCCGCGATGAAAGCTGATCGCGGCGTTCAAGGAGGGGGGACTGCACTTTGATCGCGTCACAGAAAATAACTGTGACGCGATCAAAGCGTAGGACCCCAGGGCTGTCTGAACATATTTCCTGTTAGGGCATACTGAGGTATGCCCTAACAACTGCCTGCGTACAATCAGTACACAGGCTAATGTACTGGCATATAGATCTATGCCAGTACATTACAGTTACAAAATCAAAATCAAAATGATAAATCCCTTTATGGGATTAAAAAAAAAAGTTAAATTAATGTAAAAAAAATTAATGATAAATAAATAAATAAAAAGTAAAAAAAAAGACACAGAAACACACATTTTTTTTATAATAAATAAACTTTTTAAAATATAAGTCCCAAAACATGAAATAATATAGACATATTTTGTATCGCCACGACCGTAACAACCTGTACAACAAATGTATAACATTAGTTATGATGATCGGTGTATGGTGTAAAAAAAATAAATATTAAAACTGCAGCGAAACTGCTTTATTTCTGCATTTTCGCCAAAACAAAAATGTATAGAAATTAAACGATAATGTATTTGTACCAAAAAATGGTACCTACATAAAGTACAACTTGTCCCGCAAAAAACAAAGTCTCAGACAACTACGTCGTACAAAAAATAAAAGAGTTATGAGCGTCGGGACGCAAAGAGGGAAATCTAAATAAATTGTTCTGTCCTGAAGGCCAAAATTGGCCGTGTCCTTAAGGGGTTAAGACAATGGTCCGCAGCATTCTGCACAATGAGTATGGTGTGAATTTGAAAACCCGCAGCATGCTCGTTTTCTGCACTAAAATTTTCTGCTACTTGTGGGTAATATTTTTAAAACCCTATCCACATGCATTGTACTGTATATTGCTGCAGAATCTGAAGTGTGTGAATTCAGCCTTTTGCAATGTAGTTGCTCATTTTGATGCAGAGCTTGGAATTTCTTAAAACTAGCACATATCTGCCCTTTAGCTTTTCCCACTTTCTGTTTGTCTCTTGGTTCAATCCTAATTCCCTCAGCAATGTTATAGAACATACACAAGCCAGGTCTATTTTAATTTGAAACATCTGCTCCCATCCGACTTAACACCTGGAAATCAGTGATCCGCGAAGCCCATCTCCTATCTGGATAGATTAATGTTATCCCTGAAAATGGATTATAGCTTGCTTGCTGTTGGTGCACATGGTTTGATGGTTTGACCTGTTTTTCTCTGCACTTAAACCAATATTCTGTGTTAAGTGAATATTAAAATAAAAAGATAAGCTGTCGTCTGAGTAATGTGTGTTGCTTAATTTTTTTTCCACCTAGGTAAGAGTATTGTTTTCACTTTTTTTTTAAGGCTAGAACTACACTGAGACATTTTGTAGTACTATATAATTGATTTTAACTATTGAGCTGCAGCTGAAGTCCTAGGCTATGTACACACAGGGCGGATACGCTGTGTAATTAGCACACAGCATTAGAGATGAGCGAACCGGGACAACCGAACCCGGTTTCGGTCCGAACTTCCGGTAAAGTTCGGTTCGCAGCAAATCCGAACTTCACCGGGTTCGGCCGAACCCGTTTTGACCGAACCCGGTCAAAAACATTATACAAATCGGCAGCCACTTGTCTCTATCAATCACTGATAGAGAAAAGAGGCTGCTGATTAAAAATAAAATAAAAAGCATTTCATACGTACCCGGTCGTTGTCTTGCTGGCGAGTCCCTCTTCTTCCTCCAGTCCGACCTTTTCTGACGCGGCAGCCTGTGATTGGCTGCAGAGGCCGCGGCAGCCTGTGATTGGCTGCAGCGCTCACATGGGCTGCATCGTCATCAAGGAATGTCGGGCCGGATGTCGAGAGGGATGCGTCACCAAGGCAACGGCCAGGAGACCGGACTGGAGGAAGCAGGGAGTTCCCGGTAAGTATGAACGTCTTTTTTTTTACAGGTACTGTGATCGGTAGTCACTGTCCAGGGTACTGAAACAGTTACTGCCGATCAGTTAACTCTTTCAGCACCCTGGACAGTGACTATTTAGGGTATGTGCACACACACTAATTACGTCCGTAATTGACGGACGTATTTCGGCCGCAAGTACCGGACCGAACACAGTGCAGGGAGCCGGGCTCCTAGCATCATACTTATGTACGATGCTAGGAGTCCCTGCCTCTCTGCAGGACAACTGTCCCGTTGTAATGGCCGGAAGGAGGTGAAGGGAAAGTGAGCCCTAATCTACCCACCGCCCTGTCCCTGCCTACTTGCAACGACTCGCCCTAGGCGACGAGGTACAACTGGGCGGCGGTCCCTATGCTGTCTAAGTGCACAGGAAAACAAACAGGGAACATGCAAGGGAAGGGGCAGTAGCCACGGAACGCCACGAGGAAACGGAGCGGCGAACGGACAGTCAGGACCAGGACGAAGTGAGTACACCCAAGCGGGCAAGGAGACAGAAGCAAGCCAGGGGCAAAGCAAAGCAGGTCAAGCAGAACTGCAGCAAGGCAGAAGCACGGCAGAAGCACGGCAGAAGCAGGCTGGAGCAAGCAGCAGTGGGGCCAGGAATCCAAAAGAATTACAAGCACTGAGGGAGAGAACAGGGCAGGTAATAAAGGACAGGGGGCGGAGCTAACTCCGACAGACCAGGCCGCGATAGGCTCTCCCACTCCTGAGCCTGCCACCCTGGTTGGTGGGAGATGGTGTCAGTCGAACAGGTCTGGCCTCAGGTGTGGATTGATTAATCCCAGGAGTATACCTAGATGAAGTACCAGGCAGATCCCTAACAGTACTCCCCCTTTTATGAGGGGCCACCGGACCCTTACTAAGGGGACCCGGTTTAGTGGGGAAGAGAAGGTGGAACCTCCTGATCAATACCCCAGCGTGAACATCACGGGCAGGTACCCAAGTCCTCTCCTCCGGCCCGTATCCTCTCCAATGGACCAGGTACTGGAGGGAGCCCTGGACCATCCTACTGTCCATAATCTTGGCCACCTCGAATTCCACCCCCTCAGGGGTGAGAACGGGAACAGGAGGTATCCTCGAGGGGGACCAGGACGGGGAGCAGCGTTTAAGGAGGGAGGCATGGAAGACGTCATGTATGCGAAATGATGGGGGGAGCTCCAGACGGAAGGATACAGGGTTGAGGACTTCAATGATCTTATAAGGTCCAATAAATCGGGGAGCAAACTTCCTGGACGGGACCTTAAGGCGCAAGTTCCTGGACGACAGCCAGACCAAATCCCCGACGACAAACCGGGGGTTAGCAGAACGTCTACTATCCGCCTGAATCTTTTGTGCGCTCTGGGACGCCTCTAGGTTCTTCTGAACCTGGGCCCAGACGGTGCACAGTTCCCGATGAACATCCTCTACCTCAGGATTATTGGAACAACCAGGGGAGACGGAGGAGAATCTTGGGTTAAACCCGAAATTACAGAAAAACGGGGAGACCCCTGACGAGTTACTGACCCGGTTATTCAAGGAAAATTCAGCAAGGGGAAGGAATGAGACCCAATCGAATTGACAGTCAGAGATGAAACACCTTAAATATTGTTCCAGGGATTGGTTGGTCCTTTCCGTTTGGTCATTAGTTTCGGGATGGAAGGCGGAGGAGAAGGACAGATCAATCTCCAACTTTTTACAAAAAGCTCTCCAAAATAAGGAAACAAATTGTACCCCTCTGTCAGAAACGATATTGACTGGGGCCCCATGGAGACGCAGGATGTGTTTCACAAACAAAGAAGCTAACGTCTTGGCGTTAGGTAGCTTCTTAAGGGGCACAAAGTGGCACATCTTGCTGAAGCGGTCGACTACCACCCACACCACCGACTTGCCCTGAGATGGAGGCAAATCGGTGATAAAATCCATGGAGATATGGGTCCAAGGTCTCTGGGGAATGGGCAAGGAACGTAGTAGGCCCGCAGGTCGGGACCTAGGGGTTTTGGACCTAGCGCAAACCTCACAAGCGGCGACGTAAGCCCTAACGTCTTTAGGCAACCCAGGCCACCAATAGTTTCTGGTAATGAGGTGTTTGGTGCCCAAGATGCCAGGATGACCAGATAGAGCGGAGTCATGGTTTTCCCTGAGTACCCTCAGCCGGTATTGCAGGGGAACAAACAGTTTGTCCCCAGGGACGTTCCCGGGAGCTGCACCCTGATCAGCCGCGATATCAGAAGCTAAATCAGAATCCGTGGCAGAGACGATTATACCAGGGGGTAAAATACAAGCAGGATCCTTCTCAGAAGGAGGATTGGCCATGAAACTACGTGACAGAGCATCAGCCTTAATATTCTTGGACCCAGCCCTATAGGTAACCAAGAAATTAAATCTGGTAAAGAATAGTGCCCACCGAGCTTGTCTAGGATTAAGCCTCCGGGCCGATTCTAGGAAAACCAGATTCTTGTGATCCGTAAGGACCGTTACCTGGTGTCTGGCCCCCTCCAGGAAGTGCCGCCACTCCTCAAAAGCCCATTTAATGGCTAGAAGTTCGCGGTTGCCAATATCATAGTTACTCTCCGTGGGCGAAAACTTCCTAGAGAAGTAAGCACAGGGGCGGAGATGGGTGAGGGAGCTGGTACCCTGGGACAAGACGGCCCCCACTCCCACCTCGGAAGCGTCAACCTCCACAATAAATGGCTCCTCTTGGTTGGGCTGAATCAGCACGGGGGCCGAGATAAAGCACTTCTTGAGGGTCTCAAAGGCCTGGACGGCCTCAGGGGGCCAATGGAGGACATCAGCACCCTTGCGGGTAAGGTCCGTAAGAGGCTTAGCGACGACCGAGAAGTTGGCAATAAATCTCCTGTAATAGTTGGCGAACCCTAAAAAACACTGTAACGCCTTAAGGGAGGCAGGTTGGACCCATTCCGCCACAGCCTGAACCTTGGCAGGGTCCATGCGGAATTCATGAGGAGTGAGGATTTGCCCTAAAAATGGTATCTCCTGTACCCCAAAGACACATTTTTCAGTCTTAGCAAACAGATTATTCTCCCGAAGGACCTGGAGCACCTTCCTGACATGCTCCACGTGGGAGGACCAGTCCTTGGAAAACACCAGTATGTCATCAAGGTACACAACAAGAAAATTACCCAGGTACTCTCTCAGGATTTCATTAATAAAATTCTGGAAGACAGCAGGGGCATTACACAACCCAAAGGGCATGACCAGGTATTCGAAATGACCCTCGGGTGTGTTGAACGCAGTTTTCCACTCATCCCCCTCTTTGATGCGGATAAGGTTATATGCCCCCCGTAGATCGAACTTAGAAAACCATTGGGCTCCCTGAACCTGATTAAAAAGATCCGGAATCAAAGGAAGTGGGTACTGGTTCCTTACGGTGACCTTATTCAGGTTACGATAATCAATGCACGGCCTAAGACCACCATCCTTCTTCCCCACGAAGAAGAAGCCAGCACCTACAGGAGAAGTCGAGGGGCGAATGAAACCCTTGGCCAGGCATTCTTGGATATATTCCCTCATAGCTTTACGTTCAGGACATGAAAGATTAAATATCCTCCCCTTAGGAAGCTTGGCACCAGGCACCAAATCGATAGCGCAATCGTAATCTCTATGGGGGGGCAACACCTCGGAGGCCTCCTTAGAAAACACATCGGCGAAGTCCTGAACAAACTCAGGAAGCGTGTTTACCTCCTCCCGGGGAGAAATAGAGTTAACAGAAAGACATGACATAAGACATTCATTACCCCATTTGGTGAGATCCCCAGTATTCCAATCAAACGTGGGATTATGCAACTGCAACCAGGGAAGGCCTAAAACCAGATCAGATGATAATCCCTGCATCACCAGTACAGAGCACTGCTCCAAATGCATGGAGCCAACAAGGAGTTCAAAAACAGGAGTATGCTGAGTAAAATAACCATTAGCAAGGGGAGTTGAGTCGATTCCTACTACAGGGATAGGATAAGGTAAATCAATACAAGGCATCTTTAGAGACATAGCAAATTCCGCAGACATGATATTAGCAGATGACCCTGAATCCACGAAAGCACTGCCCGTGGCAGCCCGGCCAGCAAACGAGACCTGAAAGGGAAGCAAAATTTTATTGCGTTTCACATTAACGGGAAATACCTGTGCGCCCAAGTGACCTCCCCGATGGTCACTTAGGCGCGGAAGTTTTCCGGCTTCTTATTCTTGCGCCTGGGACAGGTGTTCAGTAGATGCTTGTCGTCCCCACAGTAGAAGCAGAGACCATTCATTCTGCGAAACTCCCTACGTTGTCGAGGGGACATGGAGGCCCCGAGTTGCATAGGTACCTCCGAGTCCTCCGTGGAGGGGCGAGGAGACGGGACCTCGGGGGGGATCGCAGAAAAGTCAGAGGAGAGCACACTGAAGCGTTCTAGCTGACGTTCCCTGAGACGTCGGTCAAGTCGTACTGCTAGGGCCATAACCTGGCCAAGGGAGTCAGACGAGGGGTAGCTAACCAGCAGATCCTTCAGGGCGTCAGATAATCCTAACCTAAACTGGCACCTTAGGGCCGGATCGTTCCACTGAGAAGCTACGCACCACTTCCTAAAATCAGAACAGTATTCCTCAACCGGTCTCCTACCCTGACGTAAGGTCACCAGCTGACTCTCGGCTAAGGCAGTCCTGTCAGTCTCGTCGTAAATGAGTCCGAGGGCAGAGAAAAAACGATCAACAGAGGAAAGTTCAGGGGCGTCAGGAGCCAAGGAGAAGGCCCACTCTTGGGGCCCTTCCTGGAGTCGGGATATGATGATACCCACCCGCTGGTTCTCGGAACCTGAGGATTGGGGCTTTAGGCGGAAATACAGTCTGCAACTCTCCCGGAAGGAGAGAAACGTCTTACGGTCCCCTGAGAACCGGTCAGGTAACTTGAGGTCGGGTTCTAGAGGTGAGGTGAGGGGTACTACTAAAGCAGCGTCACCCTGATTGACCCTTTGGGCCAGGGCCTGGACCTGTAGGGAGAGGCCCTGCATCTGCTGGGCCAGGGTCTCAAGGGGGTCCATGATAGCGTCAGCGTAGGAGAAATGGTAGACTAGGTAAGGGCTTGTAATTAAGGCTCTCCCACTCCTGAGCCTGCCACCCTGGTTGGTGGGAGATGGTGTCAGTCGAACAGGTCTGGCCTCAGGTGTGGATTGATTAATCCCAGGAGTATACCTAGATGAAGTACCTGGCAGATCCCTAACACCCGTACTGTAATCATGTTTTCAGTACGGGACAGTAGTTCCACGGAGAGGCACGGACTCCTTGCATCGTACATAAATATGATGCTAGGAGCCCGGCTCCCTGCAGTGTGTTCGGTCCGGTACTTGCGGCCGAAAAATACGTCCGTCAATTACGGACGTAATTAGTGTGTGTGCACATACCCTTACTGACGTCGCCTAGCAACGCTGCCGTAATGACTGGTGCACACATGTAGCCACCCGTCATTACGGGGCCTCATGCACACGACCATAAAAACACCCGTTATCACGGGTCGTAAATACGACCCGAAATAGCGGGCCCATAGACTTCTGTTAACCACGGGTACCTTCCCGTTTTCTCACGGGAAGGTGCCCGTGCCGTTAAAAAGATAGAACATGTTCTATTTTTTTATTTTACGTGCCGTGCTCGTAATTACGACTCGTAACTACGAGCACGGCCGGCCGGCCACGGGCAGCCGGCCGCTTTTGCGAACCGTGCTGTCATTATAATTATAGCAGCACGGCCCGTAAAATAGAAAAATAGAACATGTTCTATTTTTTTAACGGCACGGGCACCTTCCCGTGAGAATACGGGAAGGTACCCGTGGGTAACAGAAGTCTATGAGCCCGTTATTGCGGGTCGTAATTACGACCCGCAATAACGGGTGTTTTTACGGTCGTGTGCATAATGGGAGCACGGCTCGGAAAAACGAACGGCTGCCCGTGCTCATCTCCTGAAATAATCTGTGCTGCCTTAAACTCTGTGGACAGGTCAGGATCCTGTTTCTTTTAAATGCTGCTAGGGAACCCGCTCGATCCACTATATAAGGCTACGCTACAGTGCAGCATTTAAAAGAAACAGGATCCTGACCTGTCCACAGAGTTTAAGGCAGCACAGAGTATTTCAGGAGATGAGCGTGCAGATTCAGTGCTGCTGTGAACTCTGCTCTTACCATTACGTAGCTCAGTCTGTTACCTCTCCTCCACTCCTGTCCTCAATAACACCTTCACATGATTGGCAAGTCACCACCCCGCACAAGATCCGCACGCTCATCTCCTGAAATACTCTGTGCTGCTGTGAACTCTGCTCTTACCATTACGTGGTGACTTGCCAATCATGTGAAGGTGTTCTGGAGGACAGGAGTGGAGGAGAGGTAACAGACTGAGAGCTACGTAATGGTAAGAGCAGAGTTCACAGCAGCATTGAATCTGCACGCTCATCTCCTGAAATACTCTGTGCTGCCTTAAACTCTATGGACAGGTCAGGATCCTGTTTCTTTTAAATGCTGCACTGTAGCGCAGCCTTATATAGTGGATCGAGCGGGTTCCCCAGCAGCATTTAAAAGAAACCGTGTTAGTGTATGTGTGTGTTTGTGTATATATGTGTGTTTGGGTATGTGACTTTGTCTGTTTTTGATTTTACATGTGTGTTTGTGTATATGTGTGTGTATATATGGGTGTGTTTGTGTATATGTGTTTGTGTATATATGGGTGTATTTGTGTATATGTTTGTGTGTAGATGTTTGTGTGTTTTTGTATATGTGTGTATATGGGTGTGTGTGTGTATATATGGGTGTGTTTGTGTATATGTGTTTGTGTATATGTGTATATGTGTTTGTGTATATGTGTTTGGGTATGTGTGTTTGTGTATATGTGTTTGTGTATATGTGTTTGTGTATATGTGTTTGTGTATATGTGTTTGTGTATATGTGTTTGTGTATATGTGTGTGTGTGTGTGTGTGTGTGTGTATGTGTGTGTATGGTTGTGTGTGTGTGTGTATGGTTGTGTGTGTGTGTGTGTGTGTATGGTTGTGTGTGTGTGTGTGTGTGTGTATGGTTGTGTGTGTGTGTATGGTTGTGTGTGTGTGTATGGTTGTGTGTGTGTGTATGGTTGTGTGTGTGTGTATGGTTGTGTGTGTGTGTGTATGGTTGTGTGTGTGTGTGTATGGTTGTGTGTGTGTGTGTATGGTTGTGTGTGTGTGTGTATGGTTGTGTGTGTGTGTGTATGGTTGTGTATGGTTGTGTGTGTATGGTTGTGTGTGTGTATGGTTGTGTGTGTGTATGGTTGTGTGTGTGTGTGTGTGTGTATGGTTTGTGTGTGTGTGTGTGTGTGTGTATGGTTTGTGTGTGTGTGTGTGTGTGTGTGTATGGTTTGTGTGTGTGTGTGTGTGTGTATGGTTTGTGTGTGTGTGTGTGTATGGTTGTGTGTGTGTGTGTGTGTATGGTTGTGTGTGTGTGTGTGTGTGTGTATGGTTGTGTGTGTGTATGGTTGTGTGTGTGTATGGTTGTGTGTGTGTATGGTTGTGTGTGTGTGTGTATGGTTGTGTGTGTGTGTGTATGGTTGTGTGTGTGTGTGTGTGTATGGTTGTGTGTGTGTATGGTTGTGTGTGTGTGTGTGTGTGTGTGTGTGTGTGTATATGGTTGTGTGTGTATATGGTTGTGTGTGTGTGTGTATGGTTGTGTGTGTGTGTGTGTGTGTATGGGTGTGTATGGTTGTGTGTATGTGTGTGTGTGTGTGTGTATGGTTGTTTGTGTGTGTTTGTGTGTGCGTGTATATATGTGTGTAGGTGAGTAGAAGTATTGGTATTGTTCACATTGATAACTGTTTTTTTATGTTGTTGCAGATTTTGATGTACCGATTGGACTACATCTTCGATTCGTTGGACTACTGCGTAGATCTACGTTTTTTCAAATTTTAATAAAATGGTTAACGAGGGTTTTGTTGGGGATTTCTTATTTCAATAAAAAAGAATTGTCTTTGTGTTTTTTTTTCAAACTTTATTAGTGCCTAGATAATGGCAGTTGGCTGATTGACAGCGTCCATTATTAAGGCGGTACTTAGTGTTAGCCGGTGCAGAGGCTAGCACTAACCACCCATTATTACCCCGGTACCCACCACCACCAGGGGTGCCGGGAAGAGCTTGGTACGATCCAGTACCCGACCATCTGTTGTGATGGTCGGGTACTGGGGCGGCCGCAGGCTGGTATCATGAGGCTGGGAAGGGCCAAAAACAGTGGACCTTCCCACCCTTGTAATGCTAGGCTGCTGCTGCTGTGTTGTATCGGGCTGGTTATAAAAATGGGGGGGACCCCCACGTCGTTTTTTCTTTTTGAATTTAACAAATTTAGCAATAGACGGGTCCCCCACATTTTTAATAACCAGCCATATACAAGGCCGCAGCAGTCTGGCATTACATTGGTGGGAAGGGCCACTGGTTTTGTCCATTCCCAGGCTAATAACACTGTGTTGTATGTGGCTGGTTATGATAAATTGGGTGGAACCCCATGTCTTTTTAAAAAAAAATATGTAAATAAATAAATAATTTAAAAAAATGACGTGGGGTCCCCCCCACTTTTATAACCAGCCAGATACAACACAGCAGCAGCAGCAGCCTAGCATTACAAGGGTGGGAAGGTCCACTGTTTTTGGCCCTTCCCAGCCTCATAATACCAGCCTGCGGCCGCCCCAGAGCCCGACCATCACAACAGATGGTCGGGTACTGGATCGTACCTGGCTCTTCCCGGCACCCCTGGTGGTGGTGGGTACCGGGGTAATAATGGTGGTTAGTGTTAGCCTCTGCACCGGCTAACACTAAGCCTCGCCTTAGTAATGGATGTTGTCACTCAGACAGCGGCCATTACTAAAGTGGTAGTAATAAAATTTGAAAAGAAAAAGACAAAGATATAGATAAAATATTTTATTGAAATAAAGCACCCCCAACACAACCCTCATTAACCATTTTATTGTAGAAAAAAAAAACGTCATCTAAGTAGTCCTCGAAACCGACGTAGTCCAAACACCAAACCTGTAAAAAAAAAAAAAAATGAAATAAAACATGTCGTAGGCTTAGATTCAGTTTAATGTGTGATACTGACTGTTATACCATGCATAGAAGCCTGCCGCGAAGTTGACTTAGATACAGGGCGCCAGCAGACAGTATCATACATGGCCATACAGACATATATACAAACATACATACATACATATATACAAACATGCACATATATACATGCAAATATACATACATGCAAACATATATACATGCAAACTATCATACATACATGCATACACACACACATGAAAACATACATACATACAAACAAACATGCAAAGATACATACATACATACAAGCATGCACAAATATACATGCAAACATAAATACATGCAAACATAATTACATACATGCACATATATATAAACATACATGCAAACATACATGCAAAAATAAAAACATGCAAACATACATACATGCACATATATACATACATACATGACAACATACATACAAACATACATGACAACATACATACATACATGCAAACATACATACACACATGCAAACATATATACATGCAAATATACATACAAACATGCACATGTATACATACATGCAAACATACATGCACATATATACATACATACATGACAACATACATACATGCAAATATATACATGCAAATATACATACATACACACATGCACATATATACATACATGCCAACATACATGCACATATATACATACATGACAACATACATACATATATATACATATATATATATATACACACATGCAAATATACATACAAACATGCATACATACATTCATGCAAACACACACACATACATGCAAACATACATACATACATACATACAAATATACATACACACATGCACATATATACATACATACATGACAACATACATACATACATACATGACAACATACATGCAAAAATACACACATGCAAACATACATACATACATGCAAATATATACATGCAAATATACATACAAACATGCACATATATACATACATGCCAACATACATGCACAGATATACATACATACATGCCAACATACATACATGCCAACATACATACATACATACATACATGCCAACATACATGCACATATATACATACATGACAACATACATACATACATGACAACATACATATATATATATATATATATATATATATATATACACACACATGCAAATATACATACAAACATGCATACATACATGCAAACATACATTCATGCAAACACACATACATGCAAACATACATACATACATGCATACAAATATACATACACACATGCACATATATACATACATACATGACAACATACATACATACATACATGACAACATACATGCAAAAATACATACATGCAAACATACACACATGCAAACATACATACATACATGCAAATATATACATGCAAATATACATACAAACATGCACATATATACATACATGCCAACATACATGCACAGATATACATACATACATACATGACAACATACATACATGCCAACATACATACATGCCAACATACATACATGGCAAAAAATAATAATAATACGTTCATACTTACTTTCCTCCTGTCCGGCCTCCAGCGATGACGTTTCATCCATGTCGCCGCTGCAGCCTGTGATTGGCTGCAGAGGCGGTCACGTGGGATGAAGCGTCATCCTGACGTGCGTGACCGCCACTACAGCCTGTGGTTGGCTGCAGCGGCGAAAGGGATGAAACGTCATCGCTGGAGGCCGGACAGGAGGAAAGTAAGTACGAACGTATAATTTTTATTTTTTTATTACATTTAAATAGTATTTTCCGCGCGCCGAGCATGTACTGTGAAGGTTGCTGAAAGAGTTAGTGCAGCCCATTAACTCTATCAGCACCCTGGACAGTAGCATGCTCGGCGCACGTAAGTGACAGGTTCGGTCAGAACTAGTTCGGTCCGAACCGAACTTTTTTGTGAAATTCGGCGAACTAGCCGAACCGAACTTTTGATAAGTTCGCTCATCTCTACACAGCATATCCGCCCTGTTCGCCACAGGGAATTCCGGCCGAAAAACTGCACCAAATTGTCTGCTGCGGAAAACTGCACGTTGCAGTTCCATGTGGTATCCGTGTGTCTTCCGTGTGGCATCAGTTGTTGATGTTTGTTTATGTACACATTTCTTTACATTTATTTATTTTTCTCTTAATTTCCTATGAACTCGTGCGTGAATAACGAACAGCACATGGAAGTGCGTTTGTGTGCTGTCTGTGATTTTCATGCACTCATTGACGTCAATGGGTGCGTGGTGCGCAAAAGACGCACAAGAACAGGACATACAGTGAGTTTCACGCAACAGAAACACGCAGCATGAAAAACACTGCATGTCTGAATGGCACCATTGAATTGCATAGGTCCGTGTGACAGCTGTTGTTTTAATGGCTGTCACACGGACGTATTCAACGTTCGCGTGAATAAGGCCTAAGCATAAGGTTTTTGTTTTATGAGTTGCGGTTCTTGCGTCGGAATCGCTGCTTTCCCACTGCAAAAAACGCCTTCTAATTGTTGTGGACTTTACCTCTCATTTCATTCAATGGGGAAAATCGCAACAAATAAGAAGAGATTATGTAACTACAATTGACATGCTTCAGATTAAAAGACCGCACCACAGGTCAAATTCTTAGCGGCTTTTCCGCTCAGCATTTACGCAGCGTGTGGATGAGGTTTGTTTGGGTGTATTATGATTTCAACTTCCCCCTAGAAAAATATCTAGTGGATTATAAGAGCCAATGCCCAAAATGCGGAGAATTGAAATCTTCCCTATTTCATGGTTTTTGGACTTGTGGTACCATCCAATCGTATATACCTGAAATAGAAGATGTAATCCAGTCGGTTATTGGAGTTAGATTTAAAATAGATGCTTGGTTCTTTTTGTTTCATCATTATGAAAAATCTTTACGATCAGATAAGTTGACTATGATACACTTAGTGGTATTAGCAGCAAAAAAAGCAATTTTGATGAACTCATTAGGTCACAATCCCCATCGAAAAAAACGATAATAGATCATTTAGAAAAGATTATGAGGATGGATTTGGCTGCGGAAGGAAGACAAGGTAGGGAAGCCCTACTACAGGAACGATGGGAAAATTTCTTAAAACAGTATTACGGAATAGAGTTCCAAGATACTTTGGCTCGATGGAATATTGTATATCCAAAGCAAAAGAAATTAAATAATAAGCACGAGAGACAGTGGGTGGGGGGTTGGCAGGGAGAGTATTTAAAAAAAAAAAAAAAAAGGGATACATTGGCACCTTTTGTATTTTTTGGGTTCCTGCCTAAATGAACACCTCACCTTTGTGCTTCTATGTTAGATGTCGATGCATGTTTGTTTTTTCATAATTTTTAAATCAATAAAAAAAAAAAAAAAACATTTTAGCAGAAATAGTTGATCTCTTTAAGAAAGGCTCAGGTGATTTCTTGAAACAAAAGAACATAAATGCTTATATAATTGTCTAGTTTTTTTTTAATGTTGATCCAGTCATTTGTGGTCAGGAATTACATTTTTCCCTTTCAGTGCAGTTTGGTTTATGCCTTACGGGCATTTTTGTTTTGCTTTTCTCTGGGTGAATAGGGGTGAACTACATTTTTTTTCCCCCCTCCCATACACTTCCTCTTTCCTTCCTTGGTAAGCTTGATGGACTTGTCTTTTTCATAATCATACTGACTATGTATGAAATATAAAGTCAATTTACAGAACCTATATAAAGTCAATTTACAGAGCCTGTGTTCTGTGAGAAGAGGGAATTCAAGGTGCCCAGCATCACACTGCGTTAGTCCTCAAAGAATAGAATTGCCTTATGTTTGGCTTGTGTTCTGCCGATGGCATCAGGAGGGCAGCAATGGAAATGTGAATTTGTGGTGACTGCCCTACACTATTCCCAGAATTTGTGGATCTTCATTTCAAATATGACCCTATTTCTCTGATTTTTACAAGTTCTGCTCATATGTTGTAGGGTAACAGCAATTGCTGACAATGACAACAAACATCTGAAAATATGATGGACTTATCTAAAAATGTTGTTTTTCCTTTTAACACAGTTTTATTTATAGCAGTTATTCAATTTCTTTGTATTTATTCTCCTTTGGTCTATGGGGACATAGACTAAAACTTGGACTGAATAATTTAGAATTGTTTTTGCTGAATGCTTTCATAAGACTCCATCATTTTTGTTTCTGTAAACGTTCTCTGTAAACCTTTGTGCTCATAAGATTATTTGTGTTTTTTTTGCTTAAATAAATTATATCGATACATCCATATTTGCATTATATATAATATAATGGTTTTAATATACCATAGACGTTATTTATTTAGTGTCATGTATAACATACTGTACGTCTTTCTCAATCCTGGATAATTCCCTTGCGTATGTAGAACCCATAAAAACCAAAGGCACTGCACACCATGCATTTATAATACCATAATTTGTCCAGATGGTCCTTCATAAGAAGAATAGGGTTGTCATGAAAGGGATAATCTAGATGTTCCAGATGACCTTATTGAGGAAAAATCTGTACATTAAAGTACTTTTCTAATCACTTGTATGATAGAGGCTTAAACGTTACATATCTATGTTAATAGAAATTACTGTGACTGCCCTTTAATGAAACAACAAGCAGCCCACTCTACTTTATTTTCTATGGAATTATAGTTCTGAATTTTGAAAATAAATGTATTATCTAGGGTCTTCAAAAAACATTTAATAGTATTTATAAAGTTAAAATTACCATTGTTCATTGTGTTCCAAATTTACCCAGTTCCTTCACTCAAGGACACCTTTAAAGGGGTTGTCTCATGAAGAAATGACTTTTTAGGGCATATGGACGTCATAGAGGGGGTCCTTAGCTCAGGATCCTACTCTAAGCCAGAACAGAGAGTTACTCTGGGAGTGACGTTATGCTTAAAAAGTTGCCCCGTCCCTTTCATTCTCATGATATGTTGGGGTCCTTGTAGTTGAGCCCCACAATAAGTGAATGCCAGCATATCCTAGCAATATGCCGTCACATGCTCTGGCTGGAATACTTCTTTAATATGTGTAAACAGGGCAATATGCAGCACTTTGTTGAAAGTGTTAATTGAGACGCAATTGTGATGATGTTTAACTATAAATTCTATTTATGCATTAATATCCTATTATAAAACATTGTTAGCGTGCTGAGTTACAGGTCAGTATTAAATTAAAGGTTGAAACTTAATGAAGATACTAATTACTATTTATGATTTTAAATTGAAATACCGTCAAATTATATTTAATAAGAATGATGAAACAAAATATGTTTTTAATGAGTTGTAATAGTTGCAGAATATTATCTATGTGCAAAATAGATGTAATGATGCATTCTGAATACTTAGGAATATTTAATCAGTACAAGACATATAATAAAATGGTTATTTAAACACTGTAAAGTGGATGGTATAGTAATTAGATTGCAGTTAGATTCATGGAACATATTAGCTAATCTTTTCATGATTAGACTGTGCGTGTATATGTATCATTTTAACCTCTTTATTGCACACTGTGCTGGAAGTGATTTTACATAAGTGAAAATGAAATGCTGTATTGCTGCTGTATAGATGTGATAATGTATGCATTCAAAAATGTTTTTGCTCATCCGGTGTCAATGGGAATGCAAGATATAGGTCAATTAGAATTATCCTTAAAAGTGAGAATATTATTATATAACATTTTGCCCCATAGCTTAATTTTTCGAAGTGTACCTCTCATTTCTTAAAAAAACAAAACAATATAAAAATAAAGCAGAGATTACTCATTGTGGTCAATCTTGTGGTCAATTTAAAATAATATTTACTTCCAATGCTCTGTTTTTCCTATCTAGAACAAGCAGCATATGTCATTGCGTTGTCTCCTGTTTTAGTTCATTCTTCATACGCAACTGAGGCGCAGATGATAGTATATTAAAATGAAATTAAAGCCTATGTACACCTTTGAAAACTTTATGAACTTAGATGTGATCGATTACAGGGGGATCCTTCATGTTAGAGACACGCAGGGCCCTCTGTCACTGAACCCGTCAGTGCCGCTGACCTGACGGATACAGGTTTCAGTGCTAGATACAGCTGCTCTGTATACAGGATACAAAGCAGCTGTATCTCAAAAAGTAAAATGAGTTTTTAATCAAAAGTATAGGCCCTGGAAATTGCGGGGGCCAAAACATCCTTTTGTAATATAAAATAACAGCAGTACTAAAATTAAGCAATGCATATGTGTAATGGCATATCACATATAAACTGCACTATAATGCAGACAAACACCACACAAAGATATCTTATAAATTATTACTTCACTTTGTTTGGGGCCCAGAAGCTTTGAGAAATGGGTATATGTTCCTTTATTAATAGGTTTAGTTTGAGAGATAAAGCCTCTTGAATACAAAGTGACTGGGATGCTCACATTATTCCTGATATTGGTATTAGTGTCTACAGTGCTTTATTGAAAGCTTTAAATATAACTGTTATAGAAGTACACAGAAGAATATAGAGAAGAATCTCATGTTAGTCATGTTAGTCTTTTTGTATGTATATTGGCGACAAAGTCGTACACAGAAATCATAGGGCTGCATACTAAACTCAGAATGGGCGCCACATCCCACTAAGAGCTCCTCAAAATGTACTATTTTTTTTAAGCAACTGTGTCCTCCTCTACCAGATTAACCCTTTACAAGCAGCTGTATCTGCCTCCTCTATCTAGGCTGCATAATTCACAGGGAAATCGTATTACATAGCTACTAAAATAACAGTATTCTGTATGAAGTAAAGTTCAAGCTCCTATCTATAGGTAGGAAACATTTTTAGACACATTACAATGCATTGGTGAATTAACTCACCAGGTTTGAGAACCGCTTTTAGAGAATTTATGATAAAAAATAGGGAAATCTATTTCCTATTGTATTCTATAGAGCAGAGAATCGACCAAAATGGCGAAACAGGCAAATTGATTCATTCACTCCGAATCCTGATCCAAGCTCAAGGTTCCGCTTTACTATTTCAGATGCTGTATAGCAGGGGATGGGGAACATCCGGCCCGCGGGATCATTTGGTCTGGCCCGGCCTCACTCAGTCCGCGCTGCCACTGCGCCAATCACTACTTGGCTCTGTCCGCCCTACTCGCGCTCACAAGTAGGAGTAGGAGAAGGGCGGATGGAGCCAAGCATGGCAGCGGCAGCGGAGGTTTGCTTGTGGTGGGCGCGTGCCGGCCCAAGTGTGGATCAGTCCGGTCACCTGACCTGAGTCGGTGACGTGAGGTCAGGTGACTGGACTGTGCCGGCCTAAGAGTGGACCAGTTCGGTCACCTGACCTGAGTCAGTGACATGAGGTCAGGTGACTGGACTGTGCCGGCCTAAGAGTGGACCAGTTCGGTCACCTGACCTGAGTCAGTGACATGAGGTCAGGTGACCAGACTGGTCCACTCCCAGGCCGGCACAGTCCAGTCATCTGACCTCACATCATTCCCTCCTTGGCTCCATCCGCGCGCCCTACTTACTCAAAGTGAGGTCCAAGTGACTTAAAGTATTTTTTTTTCATCAAGGACATTTATGAGATATCCACAGGATATCTCATAAATGTCTGATAGATGCGGGTCCCACCTCTGGGTCCCAGATCTATCTCTAGAATGGGGCCCTTAAACACTGTTCTACCTCTTTATGTTGTGGCTGAAGCTTGTGAATTCCAAGCATGAAGAAGAAAACAGTGTAGCTCACTGAGCTACGCTGTTTCCTAAGACCCATAGAACTGAATGGTAGTTACGGAAATAGCGTAATTCGCCTTCTGTGCTGCTTCCATAACTGCCATTCAGTACTATGGGAGTTACGGAAACAGCTCAGCCCAGCGAGTTACACTGTTTTCTTCTTCATGGTCGTAAATCAGCAGGAACACAGAGAGGTAGAACGGTATTTAGGGGACCCGTTATAAAGATAGGTGTGGATCCCAGAGGTGGGACCCGCATCTATCTGACATTTATGAGATATACTGTGGATATGTCATATATATCCCTGATGGGAAAACCCCTTTAAGTAAGTCATAACAACTTACTGCTGCGAGTTCTTTTAAAAATTTACCAAAGGTCAACTGCGCTCCAGACTGACCAACGCAGTAGTAACATCATCAATACCGGCGAACATCCCAAGCCTCATAACGGAGAAGCAGTTTCAGCCAATAAATGGCCTTGGCAGAAAAAAGATTCCCCACCCCTGCTGTATAGAATCAGCTCCTCCCCCTCGCAGTTGGTTCCTCCCAGAGAAAAAGAGAAACTCATGAGATCTTACCTTCACTCTGCTCAAATGATAGTAAAAACTGTGTCCTGTAATACTGAGGGAAATCCGCTGTCCTGCTCATGATATGTATAGTAAATAATACTTATTTAGTCTACTGTCCCTTTTTTGTTTTCCTCAGAATAGATAGGTACTCTTTGTAGTTCTGTATCTTCTTAACAATGGCGATGATGCTTCCATTTTCATTTTACTTTGACACCTAGAATGGGCAGTATTTCACACTTAATACTTCATGTTTATTAATACCCAGAGACTATGTCACTATTATAATGTTGCCAGGTGTCCCTGCCCTGTACACTGCAAAACACTGTAGAACAATTAAGAGGCTCCTAATACTTATAGACATTTTTGAGTACCTGTTTTTTTTCCATCCTTCCAAATTGTAGCCATAACCTTACTTTCTGATGTTGTGAGCTATTTTTGGTATGAATAGCTAAAATTTGGTTTAAACAGTGAAATGTGGAAGGCATACAATGCCTAAATAAGCATGTCTGTTGTGCCAGCGGTCGGGGACCGCCAGCACAACCTACATATCCCTGGCAGGCGCGACTGCGGGACATTCTTCCTGCCAGCGTCTCTCCTCCTGGAGACGCCAGCACACGTGACTGCAGTTCCCCAGTGCACTCACTGCCCTTTAAGACCTGGAGGAGTGTGCGCACCAAAGTAAAAGTTCCCTAGCCAATCCCTTTACACCCTGGACTATTTAAAGGCCCTTTCCCTCCTTGCCTGAGAATTGTTTGTATTCCTGTGTTCATCTATGCAAATGGTTCCTTAGTTGTCTCCTGCCCCAGTGTTCCCGTATCCAGCTTCCTGTATCCTCTATCCTGTTGAGGTGTTTGTTCCTGAGCCTATGCCTACTGTTGGAGTCGTGTGTGCCTCATCTTCCACATCTGGTGTCATCTGCCACGTCTGGTGTCGTCTGCCATGTCTGGTGTCATCTGCCACATCCAGTGTCATCTGCCACGCCAAGCATCATCTGAGCCATGTGTCTGCCACTTCGAGTATCTGCCAGATCATCTCCCCAGGTACTCTTATCTGAGAGACTGTTATTGACGGTTGTTTGGCCAGCTGCTTCTCCGCTACGGCGAAGCGGCCTAGTGGGTCCACATACCCCACAGTTGCGCTAATTGACAATGTCAATAGCTCATCAAGCAACTGATTAAATTCAGAACAACTTCTGCTTGGCAGGTGCCACTGGTAGAAAGTTCCAATTTCACAGAACTTAACTGGCCTGCAAGTTATCATATTATGGAGGCTTCAAATGTGGACCTTGACTGAATAGTTATTTATTTATTTATTCTTGTTAATTACTATTTATTTCATTACTTACCGAGTCAAAAGCAAAAAAAAAAATTAGAGTAATCAAAATACCTACCCGTAGGGATGATGAGGCCATATGAGAGGAGAGGAAACAAAAAAATATAAAGAAATCTCTACCCAGCTATTAAATGATGTTCAGGGGCGTAACTAGGAAAGACTGGGCCCCATAGCAAACTTTTGACTGGGGCCCCCCTCCGCTGGGTATCACACAACTCCCCCCCCTTGTAGATAGTGCCTCCCTATAGATTCCACCACACAGCGCCCCCTATAGATAGCACCATACACAGCCCCCTGTAGATAACGCCATACAGCCCCCCTGTAGATAACGCGATACAGACCCCCCTGTAGAGAATGCCATACAGCCCCCCTGTAGAGAATGCCATACAGCCCCCCTGTAGATAACGCCATACAGACCCCCAGTAGATAACGCCATACAGAGTCCCCCCTGTAGATAACGCCATACAGAGTCCCCCCTGTAGATAACGCCATACAGACCCCCTGTAGATAACGCCATACAGACCGCCTGTAGATAATGCCATACAGACCCCCTGTAGATAACGCCATACAGACCCCCCTGTAGATAACGCCATACAGACCCCCTGTAGATAACACCATACAGACCCCCCTGTAGATTACGCCATACAGACCCCCCCTGTAGATAACACCATACAGACCCCCCTGTAGATAACACCATACAGTCTCCCTGTAGATAACACGATACAGAACCCCCCTGTAGATAACATCATACAGCCACCCTGTAGATAACGCCATACAGAACCCCCCTGTAGATAACACCATACAGAACCCCCCCTGTAGATAAAACCATACAGACCCCCCTGTAGATAACACCATACAGACCCCCCTGTAGATAACGCCATACAGACCCCCCTGTAGATAACACCATACAGACCCCACCTGTAGATAACGCCATTCAGCCCCCCCCCAAAAAAACAGGCTATAGTTTGTCCTACAAAAGACATGCATCCCCTATCCACAGGATAGGGGATACATGTGTGATCGCTGGCAGCGATAAGGAGAACCGGGGACCGAAAGTCCCCCGAAGTTCTCCATGACAAACCTCGGACTTCCGGCGTCTGCGCAGTTCAATAAAAATGAAAGGAGCAGTGGTCACGCATGCGCACAAGCGCGACCGGTGCGCAAGTAATTTTTATGGAGCTGCAGACAGACCCCGGAAGTCCGAGGTTTGTCATGGAGAACTTCGGGGGACTTTCGGTCCCCGGTTCTCCTTATCGCTGGGCGTCCCAGCGATCACACATGTATCCCCTATCCTGTGGATAGGGGATGCATGTCTTTTGTAGGAACCCCTTCATTGGCGTCGCTCTGTAGCAGCCATAGCGGCTGCTAGTGGAGCCTCCGGCCATGAGGAGGGCCCGTGCCACTGATGATGTTACATCACTTTTCTTCATGTCCTACCCCATAGCATAGCTGAGATTTCTACGTAAGTATTCTACTGTATAAACCAAGGACCCCAGATCGTCAAGCATACCTCCACTTTACCCTTAGAAGAATAATATATCTTCTCTCTCATAATTGTATTAGAAAAGCCCACTCTCGACTCACAGGGAGCTCCTGATCAGCGAGCCTCATACCGGGTAATCCGGACCTCTTCCAGCTCAAATCCGGGGTCCCCATCGGTGTCACGGTCCTCCTCGCCCCTCGCTGATCACTTTGACGCCGGTCTCAGCCGCCTCGGCCGACTTCCGGTTTTGCGGCCTTCTGGCGGGACCGAAGCCGCGGCCTCGATTTGTGCAGCAGGCGCGGCCCGGAACGGTGCGGGCCTGACAAGTGACCGGAGACCTGAAGAGTGCAGGGCTACTTCCTGGTCCCCGCCTCCGGCCCTCAGCCGCATGAGAACACGTCCCAGATGACCTGAGACCTGGGAACTCCACTGAGACGACTGGGGCCACCAGCTTAGACTCCTCTCAGCCTGGATGTCTTTGGGGGTCGGTGAGTAGCCTCAGGGAGGCAACTGATTGTGCGCACTCCAGCTGCAACATACACAGCACCAGCCTCATCCCACCCAAACCTCACCTCACCCCAGCCCCAACCTCACCTTTCATAACTCCTAGCTACACCAGCCTCTCTGCCTGGACATTGAAGCTCGCCAATTGAATTAAAAAAAAAAAAAAAGCAGGCTTTCCTCATAGTGACAATTAAAGGGCCCTCGACCCAATTTTTTCAGGTGCTGATCTGTCGATCAGAACCGCCTGTATTTGCCGGAACTCGCTTGGACCTGACCCCCTCTGCAGAGCCAGAGGGGTATCAAGGGACAGCTCGACTTCTCCGGTGTCAAGCTAAGATTACCGCAGCGATACCAATCGCTTCTTCTACACGTACTTCAAGACCACCGACGAATATGTAATATACTTACAACAGTGGCGAGCTTAAATAGAGAAAATACTTCCGCTACGATATCTTCTTAGTTAATATGGTGAAAATCGGTCCGAAACAAACAGCTACGGTTTCGAGTCCACATCCGCAACCTCCACAAGCAGAGATGGACAAATTTGTAAAAAAACAAAACAATGGGGGAAGTCGAGTCACTCCAAATTAATCTCACCCTTAAAAGTCACGCAAAAATGGGGAGACCCCGAGCTGGAGCAAATGAGTGAAGACGACCAAAATATAGAGGAAAAGGAACTTCCAGTCCCAAGATCCTTTATGAAGCGAATTTTAGCTAAAAAAATTGAACCACTTGCCAACGATCTTTCTGAAATCAAACAAGAGCTCTTACAAGTGGGTAATAGAGTCGATGCACTTGAAAAGATGCAAACGACCTTGCTTTCCTCCTCTTCTGATCTCACAACTTGTCTACAGTCACAAGAAGGGCACATTAATAAAATGTATTTCATACTAGAAGACCACGAAAACAGGGATAGGAGAAACAACCTGCGCATCAAGGGACTGCCTGAGTCAATTGCCAACGAAGATATACTTACCGCTCTGACCGAGACGTTCCGGAAATTCCTAGACCCTGAAGATTACCCAAACCTAGTTATTGAGAGGGCTCACAGGTCACTCCGACCAAAGCCATCCCCCGAGGGACATTATTTGCAGAATATTGGATTACAGAATTAAAGATCGCATCATACAGAAAAGCAGACTCTCAACAAACATACTCTATGGAGAGGCCCAAATTGCTATTTTCCAGGACTTGGCTTCCACCACTTTATACAAACGTAGGCTCCTGAAACCCTTCACGTCTACACTGAGACAGAGGCAGATCCCATTTCGTTGGCTCTTCCCGTTTGGTCTCTCCTTCTCTGTTAATGGAAAGATATTCACAGCTAGATCCTCGTCAGACATCAGAAATATCTGCTCTGAACTTGACATATCTCTGGAGGCTTATCCCAACCTAGAAATGGTGCATGACGCGGCTCGTCTTCAACATATCCCTCAACTACCTCAATGGGAAACAGTTCAGGCACCCAAAGGTCAAAGGGCAAGACGGCGATCCCACAAAGCTCCAAGGTCCCCTTCATTGTCGGACCCTTCTTGAATACAAAGTATTTAATGTCTTCTGGTCCAATCAACGGATTACACCCAGATGTATCCTTTCAAAGGACTGTACCGAGTGTGAACGGAGACTAGTTTTTTTTAATGTGGTTATTTTGCATAGCTAGTTATAATTGAATCTGAGATTTAGCCAAATCTGTGTTTTTCTTTTGTTTTTTTTGCATTTATTACCGGGTTTCTGGAATACATATAAGTGATACTATATTGAGACGTCTACTTGATGCAACTCATACCTGCTTTGCTTACGCAATATTGATGTCGACTAAGTTACATTTTGTTTCTTCTATTAGGGTTTATATATGTAGGAAGATTACTCCCCTCACATATAAGATATATCTATTTCAAACAATTCGAGAGCCTCAAAAAGCCCTAGGTACACTCAGTTCATTCTGTTCACCCAAGTGCCTATACCTGATTAAATACCACCATTCTATTAACATTCACCTAACATTTTCTGTATTGCTCTTCTACGTCAAATGACGATTGTTCACTTGCATCATCTGTTCATGGTGACACGATTCACTGATGATGCATTTACAGTACTGTTACAAAATACCCTAGTTATAGTTATGTTACTTATTCCCCTGTCCCATTTTCTAGGACACATCCCCGAGAGAGACCCCGCTCTTTACGGATCCAATTTGCAACGTCACTATGACTGACTCACATACAACATGGTCAATAGTTTCTTACAACGTCAGAGGCCTAAACTCTCCGGTCAAACGATCACAAATCCTTCAATATCTAAAAAACACAAAAGCAGACATATTGTTTCAAGAAACCCATCTACGGGCCCAAAAATTGCCATCTTTTCATAAATCATATTACAATACATGGTTTCACTCGCATTCCCCGTTCAAAAATTCATGTGGTGTCGCAATAGCCCTTGCTAAACATGTACCCTTTGTCTTACAAGATTCACTCTCTGACAGCGAAGGCAGATATATATTCATAAAGGGTCTCTTAGCGGGGTCCTTAGTTACGTTGGGTAATCTATATGTAACTAATACCAATCAGGCGTCATGGATCCCATCCACACTTGACACAGTTAGGCCCTTTATGGAAGGTATATGTCTGGTGGGGGAGATTTAAACGTGGCTCTGGAGCCGGACCATGACTCTTCTACAAAGAAATCCTCGCTTTCACGCAGAGCCCTTTCGCAAATTAAAAAATCACTGCAATCCTTCCACCTGGCGATATATGCACCCAAATGAGACTGATTATACGCACTTCTCATGTCCGCACAGTTCGTATCGGAGACTAGACTACCTCTTTCTTCCTCTTTCGTTATTGCCTAACATAGTTGAAGTACGAATTCTGACCACTAGACACTCCGATCACTCTCCCCTACTGCTCCGCGCCTCGCTAACACACAGACCGGCTGGACAAAAGGCATGGTCCCTGAACGAAAGTTTACTCAACTCAGAAACAAATAAGAAACGTGTTGCCTCGGCTATACTATCTTATTTCCAAATCAATACTACAGAGCAATGTCCTATGCCGGTGATCTGGGAGGCCCATAAGGCAGTGATTAGAGGTGAATTCATTTCTATTGGCTCGTATCAAAATAGCATTAGAAGACGGAAACCTTCGGCGTTGTATGAGGAAATCTCTCAGCTGGAGAGGCAACACAAAAATGTACAAACACTAGATGTCCTCGCCTCACTCACGGTCAAAAGACAGGCCCTAAAAGATTTACTCAATAAGCAGTCTGACAAATTTTATTCTAATTGGAAAAATCAAATATTCATACACGGAGATAAAGTCTCCAAACTCATGATTTCATTGATAAAAAAGAGAAAATCCAGGTCTTATATTCACTCCCTGAAATTGCCTAATGGTTTGAAAACTAGCGACACTGATCTGATTTCAGAGGCTTTTGTAAATTATTACTCCTCCCTCTATCAAATTCGATCTCAAGAGACTGATGGAGAGCGGAGCAGTAGGAAACAAATCATTAACTCATTTCTTGCGTCCCTAACTTTTCCCCAACTCTCCCCTACACAACAAGCCACTATGCAGAAATCGGTCACGGAGTCTGAGCTTCAGTCTATCCTGTCGGAGTGCCCTTCGGGAAAAAGTCCAGGACCAGACGGACTTCCCATACACTACTATAAAGTATTTCAGAAAGAACTACTACCTCATCTCCTTGGTCTGTGTAACTCTATACTACAAGGTTCTAGCTTTCCTAGACAGACTCTAGAAGCGCATATTACCCTGATTCACAAAGACGGTAAGGACCCTGACTTTTGTAGTAACTACAGACCTATCTCACTTTTAAATACTGACCTAAAAATATTCGCAAAACTTTTAGCCAATGGCTTAAGTCCGATACTACCGGACTTGATTGCTCCGGAACAAGTGGGATTCGTTTCGGGCAGGGAAGGGAAAGATAACTCTCTACGACTATTGCATTTACTACAGTTAGCTAAGGAGAAGAACAGATCTATGACATTCATGAGTACTGATGCAGAGAAGGCCTTCGACAGGGTAGACTGGACCTTTATGGAAGAAACCTTAGACCGATTTGGAATTCCTAAAATTTTCACCCAAGCTATACTACAAATGTATACCACCCCAACAGCTAAACTCCGTATTAACGGAACCCTCTCATCTAGCTTTCAAATCCTAAATGGAATTAGACAAGGCTGCCCGCTCTCGCCACTTCTGTTTGTCCTTGTGATGGAATCATTAATCCAAACTATCAGACAACACCCAGATATAAAAGGTATCACAACTCAATCTACACATCACAAGACAGCAGTATTTGCAGATGATTTACTCATAATCATGCCTGACCCGATTTCAGAAATACCGGCAGTCCTCGAAATTTTTTCTAAATTTAGTGCTCTGTCCAATTTCAAAATCAACGCAGAAAAATCCGAAGCCTTAGGGATCAATGTTTCTAACTCTTACTAGAATCCCGATATCCAGTGGCCTCCAAAATGCATTACGTACTTGCGAGTCAAATTGTGTAAACATTGGCCTGACCGCTTTGCCTTAAACTATCTCCCTCTCCTGACCGGCACTAAAGTCATTATAGAATCCTGGTTAGCTCCCTTTATTTCCTGGATGGGCAGGAAAAACTTGATTAAGGGGTTAATCCTCCCCAAATTTAACTTCCTATTCCAAATGTTACCTATTCACATTCCACAATCTTACTTCACGAAACTTCGCTCAATGGTATTTCAATATATTTGGAATGGCAGGCACCCCAAAATTAGTGCAGAGACGCTTTCACTGCCTAAATCCCTGGGAGGAATTGGGGCTCCTGATTTTAAGAACTATTACCACACGGCTTCGATATCCAGGACTGTAGACTGGTTTCAGAAACGGGAGAATAAATTATGGGTCTCAATTGAGGAACTCCTAGCCCCTGTTCCTCTCAGAGCATTGCTACTTGCACACCCAGACAGCATAACAAACCTTTCATTTAAAAATGTTCTGACCAAGTTAACAATAAAATCACTCTCTCTCTCTTTAGGGACCTGCTGGTTCCCACACCATCCCCACTGGCACGTATCTCAGACTTGGTGGATTTATACCAAGAGGGTTTGGGAAGTCACACTAGTAACCCTTCGGTCAGATTGACTGATACTCTAGACTCCATACTAGATGATGGGACGATCATATCCTTACAGACTTGGGCAGAAAATCCAAACCTTCCGAATCTCCATTTAATGCACTATATGTCCCTAAAACAAGCAATCCTATCATACCTTACAGCAGGTTCCTTGGAAAGACCCTTGACTATCTTTGAATCCTTCCTGGGACAAGTAAAATATCCACGGAAATGTGTTTCTCAGATTTATAAATTGTTAATTAATAGGAACGTCCCTTTCAAAAGATCATATATCGCACTCTGGGAAAAAGATCTCTCCATTACCTTAAATAAAAAAGATACAAATATCCTGTACAGGAATTCCCATGGTTCCTCCCAGTGTATCAAAACACAAGAAAACTCTTATAAGATAGTGTCACGATGGTATACCACACCGGATAAAACACATCTCTGGTACCCTTCCATTCCAGACACATTTTGGAGATGTTTGGGGGAAACCGGATCTTTCATCCATATCTGGTGGTCATGCGCTAAGATCCAACATTATTGGATACCTGTATTAGATCATATAGCGAGAATTTGTGACATTTCAATCCAAATACCCCCGGCTACCATTTTTCTTAACCTACCATTGGCAAAAATAAGTAAATCCACAAACACTCTCGTTAAACACCTCTTATCGGGGGCCAAACTTCTCATCCCCCCAAACTGGAGATCGATGCAAGTCCCCACGCTCTCTCAATGGATAACCAAGGTAGAGCAAATTTACTATATAGAAGAAATAGCAGCACTCTCTAACCGCTCATATGCTAAATTTATAGAGATCTGGAGACCCTGGACAATATTCCGCTCCTCAGTTCAGTTCTTGGACGTAGCCTTGAATACGCAATAGCCAGATCAGATGGGCCACCTAGTAGGATTTGTTAGTTTGCGATTAAGTTGTATAACTGTAACCGATATTTCTTGTCTTAGAAAAAATTATCCTGTAAATCTCTCTCAACCCTTTCACCTCCCCCACCCTCCTACTCCCCCTCCCCCTCGTTCCTTTTCCCCCCTATCCTCCCCCCACTTGTCCCCTTTACAACCGAGTACTAATATTATATCTTTATAATGTATTGTTCCAAATTTGCATCTTAACCTGAATGTTAAAGCATAGCTGCATATGCAATGTTACACTGTATATAATGACACTTTTCATTTGCTTGATTGTACCTTCATATGCTGTCAAAACAACCTTTTGCAATTCAGTTGTATGATTCACTTTTGTTTAAAACAATAAAAAGAAAATTGAAAAGAAAAGCCCACTCGCCACATTTCAACACTCAGGCTTCTATTAGTTATCCATAACCTTAAGATAATTTTTCGGGCCAAATACATTTAGCTTACATTTCCCAATTTTGGATGAAAACTAAGCTGTTTAGGACTCACATGTCCTAGTATACACGTCATTATGTTTACATCCAGATTTATAGAATAAATTTCATTTATTTTTTCCACAGTGCTGTTCCAATATAATCTTAAATTAATTATTTTTACAAAGCACACATAACCTATTTAGTCTCCTGAGTGACTGCTGAGGACTACTGCAATATGTATTATAAGTTAAAAATAAACCTCACTTACCTGAGGAAAAGACGCAGTGCGATGCTCTGGGAAATGTTCTGCTAAGAAACCTTGGCTCCGGGTATTTATATTGATATTTGACAAGTACCACCTACCTAAACATTGTTTCAGATCACGTACACACCTTCATGGCAACTGTGTTCCTTAATGCATCCTATTTGTGCAGCCATAAAAAATATATTTCCCTTTAATGTTGATCGTGTCTCAAATAGAGCACGAGAAAAAGGAAATATAAGTATAACCAAGTGAACCTTGGGGCAATGACCTATTAAATGTATATTTATCACCTACAATGGAGGTCAATTAACACGAAAATATTTATTTAAAAAGACAAAATATACTTTATTGTTACATATATTAAAACAAACGGTTTAAAACTGAATCATACAGTGCAATACAAGGTGTCTATCACTATCAGGGAAATGAGCATATGGATATAAACCAATATAATATATGGCCACGAAAAATATAGAAATAGATGCAAAAATTTGTAATGGGCAAAATCCCTATGCATATATTAAAATGAGACGTAGGTCAAGCCATGAAAATAGTAGATTATCTAATAGTGTAAGAAAGCTCTCTAATATGTATGCTGTAAGCATTTGAGAGTAAGTATTTAAGAGTAATTTAACCTAGTGAGATGGAAGAGTGGACAAAGTGAGCCTACCCATATTACTGCTCCTGCACCGTGGAGACACCAAACCTGATGCGCGTTTCGGCGGGATGCCTTCGTCCGGGGGTGGTGTCTCTCCAGCGAAAATCCCTGTCCAATCATATAAGGAATATAGTGAATTGTAAAAAAGGAAGGGAAAAGAGCCTCTATGTGGCGTCATACGTCGGGTGTAGAGTTGTCCGTCGGAGTACATCCGGTGTCGCATCATCGGGACGGGTCATGGAGAGAGTAACAAAGACGTCACTCTAACTCCGCCCACTCCGATAAAGACAGAAGACCGCAACCTCACTTGGACACTCCCCCCTATGCGTAAGCACTCAGTTCATCCCTAAAGTGTATCGTAAAGGATACAGTACATGATCGGGCAGACGTGACAGTGAATGTTGCAGGTATCAAACCGATTTATGCAATAGATACATGTAACTAACAGGTGCACTAAATTGTAATAGAATTACCGATGTTGGATTAAAAAATGTATTGTGTGAGTGAACTAATATTAGAAGATTTGTGAATGACAAAAAGCAATGAATAAACTGCTAAAAAATGTGCGTGTGCATATATACGGATGCATCTATGAACATGCCTCCATTGTAACAATAATAAATGTACACCGTGTTCCAAATTATTATGCACATTGGATTTAAGTGTCATAAACATTTAATTATTAGTTTTTCAATTAAACTCATGGATGGTATTGTGTCTTAGGGCTCTTTGGATCATTGTAATCAATCTCAGACACCTGTGATAATTAGTTTGCGAGGTGTGCCCAATCAAAAGAAAACTACTTAAGAAGGACGTTCCACATTATTAAGCAAGCCACAGGTTTCAAGCAATATGGGAAAGAAAAAGGATCTCTCTGCTGCCGAAAAGCGTGAAATAGTGCAATACCTTGGACAAGGTATGAAAACATTGGATATTTCAAGAAAACGTAAGCGTGATCACCGTACTGTGAAAAGATTTGTGGCTGATTGAGAGCACAGATGGGTTCGTTCAGATAAAGGCATAATGAGGAAGGTTTCTGGCAGACAAATGAATAGGATTAGGAGAGCAGCTGCTAAAATGCCATTGCAAAGCAGAAAACAGGTATTTGAAGCCGCTGGTGCCTCTGGAGTCCCGCGAACCTCAACATTTAGGATCCTCCAGAGGTTTGCAATTGTGCATAAAGCTATTATTCTGCCACCCCTAAACAATGCTCACAAGCAGAAACGGTTGCAGTGGGCTCAGAAATACATGAAGACTAATTTTCAAACAGTGTTGTTTACTGATGAGGGCCGTGCAACCCTGGATGATCCAGATGGATGGAGTAGTGGATAGTTGGTGAATGGCCACCATGTCCCAACAAGGCTGCGACGTCAGCAAGGAGGTGGCGGAGTCATGTTTTGGGCTAGAGCTGATAGGCCCCTTTAGGGTCCCTGACGGTGTGAAAATAACCTCTACAAAGTACGTAGAGTTTATGACTGACCACTTTCTTCCGTGGTAGAAAAAGAAGAACTGTGCCTTCCGTAGCAAAATTATCTTCATGCATGACAATGCACCATTTCATGCTGCAAAGAATACCTCAGTGTCATTGGCTGCTATGGGCATAAAAGGAGAGAAACTCATGGTGTCAATGAAGAACAGTCAATGCCTCGTTGAGTTCCCTGGAGATAACATTACTGCTTACAGCCTCATTAAGTATCTTCTGTAAATCAAATCTGTAAGCAGATAGAGGATTGGATGTCAATTTTTTATAACAATTTTTATCATGTAGTTGTCGATAGGCTTCGGCTTCATACATAATGCAAGGCCATACAACTATATTTCCGCCTTTATCGGCCACTTTAAAGACAACATCATTCATCTTAGACAATTTCTTAAGACTCTGTCGTTGTAGATATGTAAGGTTATCAGATTTAACATTATTTGATATTTTTTAAATTTCTCTGATTACAGACTTGACGAACAGATCCACTGCTGGACATAGAGTCAGTGGTGGAAAATGTTTCGATTTTATTCGTAACGGTGCCGGTACTCTACCTGATGGATCGAATTCCTGTTCTTTCAATAGTTCTTCCAGGGCCTGTATAGTTTGTTGTTCATCAGAGGTGACAAAAATGTTGTTATATTTGGGCCTATGAAATAATTTTTTGTAAATAAGCAATCTACCAAAATTATGTAGATCTTTAATTGTGGAAAAAGTGTCGAATCGAGCACAAGGAGAAAAAGTTAATCCTTTTTGCAGTACGGATAAATCCGAGGCTGTAAATTCATGTGAAGATAGGTTAATTACCTTAAGGCTGTTGGAGGATTCTCCCATCTCTGGTTTCCTTTTATTTGTTCCCTGTCTTTGCGCCATTTTCCTTTTGAACCTCGTTCGTTCCATATGATTGATGTAGTTGATATGGTCGCCGTCGAGACATCCCTTCTGTTTCGCTTTTGGAGGGCAGTGAGGTAATGGAGGAGGAACGATTTAGTGGTGTAGAGTGATGATTTTTCCTCCATCTATATACACTTTTCTGAGCAAAGTCAGTTACGTCTCTGTTCCTTAATGACAGTGGTCTCTTTCAGCAGGATAATGCACCCTGAAGCACTGCAAAAATGTTCAGAAATGGTTTGATGAACATGACAAAGAGTTCTAGATGTTGAATTGGCCTCCAAATTCCCCAGATCTCACTCCAGTCAAGCATCTGTAGGATGTGTTTTAAAAAGTCTGATCCATGAAAGTCCCACCTCAGAACTTAAAGGACTTAGAATATCTGAGGCTAAAATCTTGGTACCAGATACCACAGACACCTTAAAATTTCTTGTGGAGTCCATGCCTCAACGCGTCAGAGCTGTATTGGTGGCACGAGGGGGAACCTACACAATATTAGGCAGGTGTTTTTAATGTTATGGATGGTACCGTCTGGGAGACATAAGTATCCCTAAACTAGAATGGCAACAATTTTGGAAACTTGTCAACATCGTCTGGGCCAGGTGGGTTATACACAAATGAAGGTGTTTCTGACATTGTGCTTGACAAAATATGCTCCAATTGTGATTAAATATTCTTATATCAATTAGGTTGCATGTTATTTCCACACAAAATACTGTGTCTAGTTCTTGTTTGATAGATGATATGGGGATTGATCAATTGATTTATAAATTTTTAATATTCTTTTATTTCATTGGTAATAAAAGTTTTGTCTATATTTTTTGCTGTGAATTCTCTTGACATACTGTATAGTTATTGCATATCCTATATAGTCTGTGATGCTTTATATGGATCGGATTGTTCAGGTATTAATTCATTTTTATGTGGACATCTTAGCTTGCTTACACAATGCTACTATTTTTTTCTCATGGACTGCGTACAGAAATACTACCATATAAAATTCCCTATATGTACATAGCTCCATAAACCCGATTAGCTGCATTTTAAGCACTATTCCCACACAGAATCGAATAGCCCTAACATACACTTTTGCTCAGTGCAGAATATCACAACTGTACTGTATATTTAGAAAAATCATAGGGATCAATGGTTATCTAGCATGGTAAATAGTGATTGCAGTTCCTCACACTGATACAGTAGCTATGTATGTGTCATCGATCATCATTTCATGTTCACTGACATCACTTAAAGCAATCAATTTCTGTCAGTACGAGCAGAACAGGAGTATAATATCATCAAAATTGTGCTTTTAAGACTGCTTAGTACTGTGCAATGTACTAAAGTGCTGTATGTAACTGTTCTAAACATAACTGGATATGTGCTGTAAACCTATTAAATAAACATCTTCTACTTTAATAAAATAGGGATCGAGGCTGAAAACTTACAATGAAAGTTACCTGTATACATGTTTCTGGAGAAATCAGGATTTAAGCACGCTACAGCGAATTAGAATAAAGCACAATTCAGGCTTCGTGGGTCAGTACTTTGAAAGAATTCATTATCCCAGTATACTCAGGGGACAGCTGTTCTGCTGTAGCGATAGATTAGTGAAAGATGGATGCACACATATAAAACCCAATTGTTCCAGGAATAAACTTTATGAATCGACAGCTACCAGAAGTGTTCCATTGTCAATCACATGTCACTGCAATAAACTGAGGCTTCTTGTAGGCACACCACTATATTCATATTTACTGAAGTTGTGAATAAGTACTCAAAGACTGCTTCCACTTACAGGTGTTGTCCCAACATCCTACAAATTTTTCCCATATGTATTTATGTATAGAAAATGCACACTAGCTGTGCATGCACCAACCTCCTAAGTCTTCTCCTTTTTTGATGGGGATCCTTGTGGCTCTGTCACTCTATCACAAAAACGCTGGCAGAATGAGCAGTCCAGTGCTGTGGGCAATGTGACCGCTGCGCACCCGTTGGGTTTCCTGGATGCACCTTGCTCTCCCCTATATGTCCAGTGAGCCGACAGCAAGAAACAAAGCTGCTGTCACTAACAAATACACAGTAAACAGTGAGGTCCCTGTTCTTCCCAAACCTCTGTCCCTACCTAAACGACGGCGCACAACTAGGGGGCGTTCCCTATACTAGTACACGTGAAACTCACAAACGGATAAGACAGAGACAGTACGAAATAACAAAAGGTAACCTGGGAAGTACACGGAGGGAGAGGCAGGGCAATTGTGCCACGGACAAATCTGGGCGCAAAAGGCGGATTCAGGCAGGCAGGGTCAAACCGGGAGAGTGCGGAAAAAACAAAAGTCAGAAGGCGAAGAAAAGTCAGGATTCCAGCCGGGGTCAGGTCACAAAGGAGTCAAAATGCAAGTCGCTCAGGGGAGTCTGAAACAAGGGAAAGTACAAGGCTTGGTAACTCTAATTACAGGCAAAGGCCTACTACCCCAGGCTGAACTAAATAAGGAGAGGGCAAGAGCTCAGGAACATCAGCCAGGCTTTGATTGGCCTGACGTTCCTGAGCTACTATTGGCTGCAGACTGCCTCAATCTGCCAGGCCGGGTGATGCCGAGTGAGTAACACTCGACGTCCTGGAGACCGAGGGAGACGCAGGCAGAGAGTACGTGACAGTACCCCCCCTTTTACGAGGGGCCACTGGACCCTCAACCCCCGAAACAGGTTTATTCGGAAACTTTTTATGAAAGTTTTTTATAAGGGTCCGAGCGTGGATATCTCGGTCTGGGACCAAAGTCCTCTCCTCTGGACCATATCCTTTCCAATGGACCAGGTACTGGATAGACCCCTGAAACTTTCTACTGTCCAGCAACCTGGTCATCTCAAACTCCTGTCCCTCGGGTGTCAATACTGGGACGGGGGTTTTCCCTATGGGAAGGATGGGGGGAACAAATCTCTTCAGAAGGGAGGAATGAAACACATCATGAATGCGGAAGGAGGGGGGCAATTTTAAGCGGAAGGAGACCGGGTTGATCCTCTATGACCTCATAAGTACAGATGTACTTGGGGGCAAACTTTCTGGAGGGTACTCTCAGGCGGAGGTTCTTGGAAGATAACCAAACCCGATCTCCCTCCAAGAAATCAGTATTAGCCTAACGCCTTTTATTGGCTTGAAACCGCTGGTGGTCCTGGGCTGTCCTGGGCTGTCCTGAGATTATTCTGGACCTTTTCCCAGATGACCCTCAATTTCCCAGTGAGAAACTCCACTTCAGGGTTATCCGATAAGCATGGGGAAAATCAAGAAAAATGGGGATTAAAACCATAATTAGCAAAGAATGGAGAAACTGCTGATGATGTGCTGATGTGATTATTGAGGGCAAATTCCACAAGCGCCAAAAACCTGAACCATTTATCCTGAGTGTCGGCACTGAAACATCTGAGATACTGTTCCAGAGACTGATTAGTCCTCTCAGTCTGGCTATTAGTTTCTGGATGGAAGGCCGATGAAAAGGACAAGTCTAGTCCTAACTGCTTGCAGAACGCCCTCCAAAACTACGATACAAATTTAACCCCCCTGTCAGAGACGATGTTAACAGGTACCCCATGCAAACGTAAAATATGTTTAATAAAGAAGTTAACTAGCTCTTTAGCATTGGGCAATTTCTTCAAAGGAATGAAGTGGGCTATTTTACAAAACCGGTCTACCACTACCCAGATCACTGACCTGCCCTGGGACGAATGGAGATCGGTGATAAAATCCATGGCTAGATGAGTCCAGGGTCCTTGGGGCACTGGCAAAGGACACAGCAAGCCTGCAGGTCGGGACCTGGGAGTTTTAGACCAGGCGCAGGTCTCACATGAGACCACATAGGCTCGGACATCCCGTAGCAGCCCTGGCCACCAGAAACCACGGGTGACAAGGTCCCTGGTACCAGAGATGCCTGGGTGACCTGACAGGAGTCATGACACTCCTGGAGGAGCCTCAGCCGGAGGTGTAAGGGTACAAACAGTTTTCCCTCTGGAAGGGCTTCAGGGGCAGAGTCCTGGCTGGCCGTGACCTCTGTGGTCAGGTCGGAGTCTACGGTGGCCACTACCGCACCAGAAAGCAATACTCCTTTGGTTTTGGTCTCAGGCGGAGGGGTGGCCAGAAAATTACGGGACAGAGCATCCGCTTTAATATTTTTTGAACCAGGCCTGTTCAAAATTGAACCTTGTAAAAAATAGAGCCCATCTAGCCTGTCTA